>NC_141386.1:29831255-30431255 GCF_017979445.1 Akebia trifoliata
AAATTGCTAAGGGTGCGATTGATTGCGCTTCTAAACGCGGCTTTACCGGCGTTTGCGTCAAAAAGCGAGATTTTACGAAATTTCGCGTGCTTGATATCACTTCTAAACGCGGCGTTTTGAAGTTGTAAACGCAAATTTGAAAAAAAAAACGGAGTTTTGAAAAGCGCATGTGAGCCGTTTCGCGCAGCTGCGTTTTAACGCGTCGTAGTGAAATGACAAATATACCCTTCACCATTTATCGAATTTACACGCTCAGTCCGCGATTATAACTTCGACTGTTATCCATCCATATCACACACAGTCTCTCTCTCATCGATTCCGACAGCTAACGGTGACCCACCTCTACGACGCCGATCAGTTTTCCGATCGTTTACCATCGACGACAACGAAGACGTTGTCTTGGTTAAACTGACGACGACGCCGATCAGTTTTCCCCGTGAACTCAATCTCTCCGTTGCCTCTTTTCCGATCGGCTTTCGATTCATTCGCCGTGAGCTCTCTCTCGCTCGCTCTCTCTCTCTCTCTCTCTCGCTCTCTCGCTGTTATGGATTTCGATTTTTTACGAAATTCCAACATGAATGTTCGATGAACAGAAAACTCTCTATTAGGGTTTTTGTAATTTTAAATTTCTTGTTAGCTTTTTATTAAAAATTATGATAGAAACAAATAATATTCACCAATTTCTTGTTCGATTAACATAAATTTTTGCTTATTTTGTTATTTATTTTTATTCACCATTCCAAATGATCGGGTGTACCCAAATACGATATTCTTCCATTCCAAATTGATTTGGGTAAAAACTTGGATTCAACGAAAATTTGGATAAGTGAAATCTGGGTTTATCTTGTTCTTTTAATCAGGTTGTTAGTTGATGGTGTATAGATCCTCTACGTTACAAATTGAAAAATGGGTATTTTAAAGACAAATTAGAGGATTTGGAGTACTTATTAGATAATTGATTGTTTCCATGTAGGAATCTGAGATGGTAGCTCTCTTTCTATATTGTGTGGAATTAATAGTAGTTATTTTTTGGAAATTATAGTGAAATTTGTAGGAATTATCATGATTTATTTCTTAAAATACTATGGGGTTTTATCGCTATAATAAAATTCATACACCAATATCAAATGCCAATAATATCGCAATCCATCGCTTACCACCTCTCCTTAACCTTTGTTAAAAGTCATTGTATTTTCTACCCAAAATTCCATTGTTTCAACCTACCATTAAACCGTTGTGAAAAATAAATTCCATCACCTTTGACCTCTAGTTACGGGTGTACATTTTACCTAAAACCCGGATCGAACTTGAACCGAACCCGAATCCACCAGGATTGAACCGAACAAAAAAAATTGGTTAGAGTTCGATTTGACGTCAAAAATTGGAATGAATGGGACCAATAAAAATCTGAAACGGAACCAATTAAAACCCAAAAAAATCAAAATATTCTGAAATATTCCCCCACCCCCACCCCTACCTACCTTCTATCTTTATAGTCATACAATTAGCAACAAAGTATTTATTTAGAGTAGTAAATAATTACAAATAAAAAGGAAGTTTCTTTATATATTGGATTTGTACTATAGATAACATGGTAAATATTTTATGTAGTATATAGTTACCAAATAGAAAAAAGATGTTTTATCTTCATATTTTATATTTAAGTCAATATGCAACAAAATAATTATTTTATAATAATAAATAATTTCCAATCAAAAAATTTGTTTCTATGCGTATGTTTTATAATTTGTACAAAAGGCAACAACACACTAACCATTTTTCTTTCTATATATATGATTTGTACAATTGAAAACAAAGTAACTATTTTATTGGAATAAATAGTTAACTATTTTATACCATGGGCAACAACACACCCCTATGTGTTGGATTCTAATTCCCTCCCTAGTGATTGCTTATAATTCTTAATCAGGATTGTTGTGGTGCATGTTATCTATGGTTGTAGCTGGTTTGTGTCTGCCTTAACTAGGGGTGCAACTTGGTTCAGTTTAGTTCGATTTGAGGTCATGACTTTTTCGAATTGTACCTGATTTATTCCCATACCATACTTTTGCCGTAAACGAAATTGCTAACCAAGGTCAGATTTATAGGATAACTCTTAATAGGTTTATGAACTAATTACCTTTATGACTAATTACCTTTGATATCTGTTGTGGAAACCTCCTCATCTTTAACTTATCTTCAATTTTACTTCCCAACTGTATTAATCTAACTCTATGTCAATTATTCAAATCACTAGAAATAGATTATTATAGGAAAGAAAGATTGATTAGTGATGGAAAACACTGAAACACTATTCAACATTGTGTTCGTAAGTTATTAATCATTGTCATCTGGTCATTACCTTCGGTGTCATCAATCTTGTGGTGATACACTTCCCTAGATTCAACGGTGATATCCCGTCGAAGATTGTTGGTAATTGGGAACTTTACAATTGAAAAATGGTGGAAACAATGAGTAGGTGAGGATTGATCTTTTTTCTTCTCTTTCAGAGCATTAGCAAAGGAATAGCTAAAAGGTTCCCCATGGTTGTTTCCCAATCAAGCCTTAATAAAGGGCTTCCAAAGGTTAAAAAACAAGCATGTAACTCCATTGAGTGATCATTAATCCATGAAACATGTGAAAGCTATCCCTTTTCAAAAGTAGGGAAATTCTAGACCACTTAAATGTTTAAACCGCTATAATAAAATTCCAATTAAATGTATTAAGGGAACCCACATGTTCATCCATCTTCAATGATTAGTTGGAGTTGAGAAGACATGAGGATGCTAAGCATTCTGGTTACTTTTTGTTTGGTTTGTGGTTTAGATTTTCTTTCTTGTTATGGCAAAACATTGGATTGTCTTTATTTTATGTTTGATTCTGTTTAAATTCATTGGGTTTTAGTGTTTCATTGAGTACTTTTGTAGATCTATCTTCTTGGATGTCCAGATACACATTATCTTGAATGAGACCTATACTTGATGAGGCCTAATCCCTACTTGTTGAGAGAACTCTTGGAATTCAATGTGATAATATTAACTTTGTTGAAGATATAATTTCTATCTATTAGATTCGATTGAATTTTGGATGAGATATGATGCATTAACATCCTTAGTGATCTGTTGTTTCTAGTTGCATTCATCTATGTCAATAAAAAACTTGTGATTGTTCAGTTTCATCTGTTGATTGTTAGTTCAAAAATTTATATATGTTTTTGTTTAACTTACACACGCACACAACAATTACTGTACGTTGTACAGTCAAAGATTGAGAACACAGGGCTCCCTCACCGTGGGACTGAGAACTGTGCGTTCTTCCGGCTATCTATATGGTAACCTGACATTGCCTCCTGGTTTCTCTCTTTGATTATACATTATGCAAAAGTTAAAATATATATTTTTTTTCTTTAACTTACACACGCACACACACACACAACAATTATTGTTCAACCAATGAATCATGTTATATTATTGAAATAGAATATGACATGTTCCATTCTATGCGCTACTTTTGTTATTACCATTGGCAGATGAAAGATAACAGTTCAAAGAGTACGAAAGCAGATTGGACACCCAAACAACATGAAGTTTGGGTCGAGATCTATTATGACTTAGTTAAGAAGGGGAGGAAACCGCATAAAGTACTTGACAAGACCGGTTATGATTTCTTGGTCAAGGAGTTTAATAAAAGAACAAACGCTTATTACGATAGAGGGCAAATGAAGAACAAATGGGATAGACAAAAAGGCATTTGGGGACGTTGGAATAAGATTTGCACGAATACTGGCGTCTCCTATGATATTGAGACTGGCATATTAGATGCAAGTGATGAGTGGTGGGATGGGTGGTTGGAGGTACATTTTTTTGTTAATTTGACCTTTTATTTATTTTAAAATTTTTGTTTCTTTATGTAACTTAGGGTTTATATTTTTTATAGCATCATCCAAAAGATGCAATATTCCGAAAGGAACCTCTGAAGTTTGCGCAACAATTAGATTACATTTTTGGAGGCACATATGCCACTGGTAGTCGCATGTGGTCGCCTGCATCTGGTACAATGCCATCTGCATCAACACCTCAGAATGAGAATCTTGATGCGGATGATCTAGATGATGTTATGGCGACCCAACCTCCAGAGTCTGATACACCTTTAGACTTTACTCCTGATGCTGATAATGAGTTTGAGGAGGATGATGCTAACCATACTGTACCCCTACCCACATTCCCTGCTCGACGTAGAAGTGGTGATCATCTACCACCTCATGGTCGTAGGCAGAAGAAGACTACTGCAATGCAAATTAGCCAGTCATTGGAGAAGCTTGCAGATGCAGTTCATGTTCAGACATATGCTGCTACCAATCCCATTCCCACTCCCACTAATATTAAGAAAGGCAGTATTCAAGAGTCGGTGTCTCTCTTAGATGAACTACCAGATTTAACCCCCAGGAGTGATCTTTATCGTTTTGCATTGAAGATGTTTGGTAAGAACAAACAATTCAGAGAAATATTTTGTGCGTTACGATCAGCAGAGGTTCGTCTTGGGTGGCTGGAGGACGAGATGTCTGATTTTATGACTGGGAAAGATGTTTAGACATCTTTATATGTTACTTTAATATTTTATGTGGGTTTTATGATGCACTTCTAAGGTGCAATATACATTGGTTACTTTTTGGATGTGTTATGGTGTAATATACTATGAAGTTTAGATCATATATTTTTTGTTGATGGATATTTGATATTTTATTTGTTATTGGATGGATATTGTGATTAATATTTTTGGTTAGATGGATATATAGGACTAATATGAATTTATAAGCAGGTCATATGGATTCAGATGATACAATTGATACCACGATTACTATTGATTCAGATGATACGACTGATACCATCGGTTCAAATGGTGATACCACCAATACTGTCGAGTCAAGTAGTTTACGTATGGCCACAACAGGAGGCGTCTTGGGTTCATTATTTTATTGTGATAATTTCTTATATAGGGAGCCACATAGTAATAGTCAGTTAAAGGGAATTGACTTTGTGCGGGAAACACTAGATGATAATCGTGCGACGTGTCATGCACTATTTAGAATGGAACGACACGTATTTCTAAATCTGTGTAGTATTTTGAAAGATCAAGGTCTATTGAAGATGGGACGTTACGTTACTATTCAAGAACAACTAGCGATGTTCTTATTGGTAATAGGACATAATCAAGGTCAAAGATTAATTGCAAATCATTTCGATCACTCACCTCAAACGGTTAGCAAGTATTTCAACAAAGTTCTTTTGGGTATTGTGAACTTGTCAATGTCCTTAATTGTACCTCCCGACCTCAATGAAGTCTCTTCGCACATCCGTAACAATCATCGTTTTTGGCCATATTTTAAGGTAATTATATATATATATATATATATATATATATATATTTGAATTTTTTTTGTTTTATTAATGTTTATATATTAATATACCTTAAAAATATGTAGGATTGTATTGGAGCGATAGACGGGACGCATGTTAGTGCATTTGTACCAATTGCAGAACAAATACGATATCGAGGACATAAGGGACTCACACAAAATGTAATGGCAACATGTTCATTTGACATGTTGTTCACTCATGTGGTGGTTGGTTGGGAAGGGTCGGCTAATGATTCACGTGTCTTCCTTGAGACAGTGAATACTCCCAGTTTAAATTTTCCATATCCTCCACCAGGTATATATTTAAAAGTTTGTCAGTTATATCTGTTTATATTCAATTCTAGAAATTATTAATTTTTGTTTGGATAATAGGTAAATACTATTTGGTAGACGCTGGGTACCCACTCATGGATGGTTTTCTCGCGCCTTATCGAGGTGTTCGATACCATCTACAAGACTATAGAAGATCACGGGCAAATGGTCGAAATGAGCTATTCAATCATTTACATTCATCACTTCGGAACGTGATCGAACGAACCTTTGGGGTTTTGAAAGTAAAATGGCCAATTTTGAAGTTGATGCGTTCATATAATTTGGACAAACAACGAAACATTGTTGTTGCTTGTATGGCATTGCATAATTTTATTAGAAAACAAGCGATTGTCGATGAAGAATTTGCTCTATTCGAGGAAGAAGGATCTATGGGAGTGGAAGAAAGATCTACGGGAGTGGAAGAAGAAGGTATCACTAATCAAGAGTATCCAGTTCCCACATTAGTAGGTCGTCAGAGTCAACAAATAATGAAAATACATAGGGATTTAATAGCTGATGCCATTTTTACTGGCAATCATTGATACATTTTCAATGTATTTTGTTTTTTTTTTTTATTGTAATTATAAATACTATTAAACGATGTTGTAATAAAGATTATAATGTTTTTAAGTATATTTCGAAGATTCTTTGATTATTTATTTATTGTCTTTGTGTATGATGAATAGCATTGATGGCAAACTATACGTATCCACCATGTTGTTCATGTGGTCGAGTGATGACATTAGTCACAGCTAAAACAAAAGAAAATTATGGGAGGATGTTTTATAGGTGTCCATCTTGGCAGGTAATATGGTATTGATGTTAATGTTGCGTGCGTATTTATATTTGGTGACATTGATATTAATTCATGTGTTATTTTACTTTATAGAGACATGCAGGGTCTTTTCTGTGGGTAGATGAAGTTGACATTATCAATGATAATGTGCCTCAAGATAAAGTAACGGAGTCAAATAAGAAGAATGAAAAATATCTTTTGTATGCATTTGTTGGATGTATATTTTTCATGTTTTTTTTTATTTCAGTTTTACTTGTTATATTAACTATGATTATTATGTTTAAATGATGTCAGAATGTATATTAGATGTTATGTGGATGTGTTATGTATATACGATGTAATGTGGATGTGTTATGTACAATGTGAATTTTGGATGTTTAAATGATGTCAGAATGTATATTATGCAGGTATTTTGTTTATCAGGAAAATTTCATATGTCCATTTTTAAGAGGAGATGCTGCCGAAATTTCTATAGAATTATAAATTTTTCTATAATTTTTATAGACATTTTAAAATTAAAATAATAATTATTTTAATTTTTATATAATTTCATTATATTTATATATATTTAGTGTAATTATATAATTATAGGAGTATTCTGGTAATTTTTAATGTATTCTGGGTGCATTATCAACTTTAAGGGTATTTTGGTCATTTTACCCTAATACAGTAAATTCTTGAAGCTGTATCAAGCAGTAATTGCCAGATTCTGACAGCAGATTCTGACAGCACAGCACTTTTAAAAAGCTCTATCAAGCAAGCTTTTCAGTGTTTCAGATTCTGACAGCAGATTCTAACAGCAGATTCTGACAGCAGATTCTGACAGCAGAAGCTGACAGCTAAATCAATCAGGCCCTAAGCTATAAGATTCCAACTTGGCAAGTTTCGTTGGACGTGTGGAAAGTGTTCTCACATCTTACGTTCAACTCTCTTAGAACCCAACTTCACTTTACTTTCCCAAAAAAAAAAAAAAAAAAAAAAAAAAAAAAAGTTCATTGGAAATTAATTTCATGATTTACTTTTCAAACCCCCAAAACCACGCTCGTTTAATTTCATCCACATATATATGGGTTGGTCT
The DNA here is from genome assembly GCF_017979445.1 of Akebia trifoliata. Classification (NCBI taxonomy): domain Eukaryota; kingdom Viridiplantae; phylum Streptophyta; class Magnoliopsida; order Ranunculales; family Lardizabalaceae; genus Akebia; species Akebia trifoliata. Next base: position 29,838,858 of record NC_141386.1, read on the forward strand.
AGTTGGGTGTTTCTTAGAAAGATTTTCTTGGCATATTTTTCTACTACACATAAATAAATATAAAAATAAAAATAAAAATTGCTCAAAATTACATATTTCCATCTCAGTCCAACGTTTGATGGAGAATTCTAATTTTCATTCCAGAGTATGTCCTCCTAGTCCCAACCTTGATATTGAAGGGAATCAAATGAGTCGTCATAGACTAACTCGAAATTCACTCGTTAATATGGCGTGTGACAACGATATTTTGTAAATCACTTTTAATGGGATTAAAACTTTTGGAATGGGCTGATTTTTGATGATGAGGATCTCTATGATATATATATCCAGTTCGGCAATCAACACTAGAGAGACAACGCATTTGTCTTATATGACTTACAATTTTTGTATTGAGCTGATTTTTTGTGTGGATTATCTCTATGGTGAAGAGATCATCCTCACAAAAAATCATCCCAATCTGAAATTTCTAATCCTTGTAGAAGTTATTTGGAATTGTAGGTTATCGATTTTTTACTATTAATTTGTAAATCACTTTTGATGGAGTTAGAAGTTTTGGATTGGACTAATTTTTTTTGTAAGGAGATATCATAGATCATCCTCACAAAAAATGAATCTAATTCAAAACTTTTAAGTCATATAGGACCAATGTATTGAAGAAGATATGAGTTCCCTTTGTGACCTTAAATGCAGTAACAACCAAGGGCGGAACAAGAGAATTTCACTTGCTGGGGCTGAACTATTAATATGAATATGAAAATTTAAAAATTATAAACATGATGCATATATACTTTATGAACATAAAAGAAATCACAAGTAAAAGAAATTATAGGGATCTGGAATTTTTTTTACCCATGGAACCCACAATCACGCTGCTTTGTTTAATCAATTCTATGTCCTCAAAGAAGTCCTAAGTAAAAAAAATTATAAGGATAAAATTTTTAGGGATCTTATCCATTATAGGGATCTAAAATTTTTCACTCAAAAACCCACAATTCTTTACTTTTTTCAATTGTAAAATCTTTACGTTCTAAGAAATCCCAATGAAAGAAATAAATCTGAAATTTGGGTGCTCAAAGTTACCCCAAGTGAAAAAACACTCATTCTTTTCATCCTATAGTTACATAAAGGAGAGAATTCTAGCATACCCATGACATGAAAGCAACATCATCAATTTTATAAAAAATGCATAAAGAGAAAAATCTTACATTAGGTAGAAATATTCATTATTTATATTGATTTCAGATCAATTTCCTTCAATTTTTATATTTTTGGTGAAGAAAATTGATTTTCGATAGAAAATAAGATTATTTAGAAAAACAAATCTTAAGAACGAAGAAAGAATGTTTTCTTGAAACTCAAAGACTCAAAGAGAAGAAGAGTTGAGTACAACCCTAATCATCTCATGCCATTTTTACCAAAGTACCTTTGATTTTAAAGAAACTCATCAATATTACCAAGTAAATTTAACTCGACTCGGTGAGTTTTAAAATTACATATAACATGTTAAATTGTTAATAAAATTATGGAGCAAAACACTTCCAAATTTAAAAGAATATTATTTTTGAACTTGATCTTAGGTTTGAAAATGGACGGCCCTTGAACCCCCACGTAACTCTCAAATTTAAGTGTAAATTTTAATGGAAAAAAAAAAACCCTCTTCTAAGCTCTTCTACGCCTTACTAAGTTACAAAGGCTAGCCTTACTAAGTGTGAAAGAGCTTTTGTTTCTCACAATTTAAAATATAAAAATTGAGAGATTTAAGCAGACCTATATTATTGTAATTTTATTACAAAAGCTCCCTTTGTCAAGTTTGTTACCAAACAAACCTTACTTTATGAATCAGCCTAGCATAATTAAATTAGTAAGATTTCAAATCTTACTAAGGGTCTTTGAGATTCACGTGTTTGATCAAATTCCTAATAGAGGTTATGGTAACAAAATCAGGACATTGTGTGTATATATATATGTGGGTGGGGTTCCTACAACCCCCATTACGACTCACATTGCGACACACTGTTCGTCTTATATGGGCAAAAATGTTTGGAATGGGCTGATTTTTTATGAGGATGATCTCTGTGATGGGGGGATCATCCTGGCAAAAAATCATCTCATTCCAAAACTTCTAACCCCATCAAAATTGATTTACAAAAATTGGACGGTCTAAAAAATTTCAACTTGTAAACATGGGGCTAGAAGTTTCATAATGAGCTGATTTTTGGCAATGATGATCTCCTCACCATAAAGATCATCCTCACAAAAAATCAGTCCATTCCAAATATTTTTGCCCATATAAGACAAAACGGTGTGTCGAAATGTGAGTCATAATGGGGGTCTACGAAACCCAACCCCATATATATATAAATATATGGGCGTGTATGTGTGTGTGTGTATTTTAGATTTTTTATGAATGGTTTCAGATTTTTCACCTCAAATTTCATATATTTTTGTTAGAAAATTATTTTTAAATTTTAATCACTACTAAACATATTATTTAATTCATTATTTTTCAGTTTGAATTTTGGGTCATACAGTCTACACGTGCGATGCACGTGCAGGACCCACTAGTATTTATAGAAATGGTAAATTGCTAAGCTATAAGATTCCAACTTGACCAGTTTCGTTAGACGTGTGGAACACGTGCAGGACCCACTAGCATGCATAGAAATGGTAAATTGCTAAGCTATAAGATTCCAACTTGGCAAGTTTCGTTGGACGTGTGGAAAGTGTTCCCACATCTTACGTTCAACTCTCTTAGAGCCCAACTTCACTTTACTTTCCAACAAAAACACAAAAAGTTCATTGGAAATTAATTTCATGGTTTACTTTTCAAACCCCCAAAACCACGCTCGTTTAATTTCATCCACATATACATGGGTTGGTCTAGTTGGGTGTTTCTTAGAAAGATTTTCTTGGCATATTTTTCTACTACACATAAATAAAAATAAAAATAAAAATAAAAATAAAAATTGCTCAAATTACATATTTCCATCTCAGTCCAACGTTTGATGGAGAATTCTAGTTTTCATTCCAGAGTATGTCCTCCTAGTCCCAACCTTGATATTGAAGGGAATTAAATGAGTCGTCATAGACTAACTCGAAATTCACTCGTTAATATGGCGTGTGACAACGATATTTTGTAAATCACTTTTAATGGGATTAAAACTTTTGGAATGGGCTGATTTTTGATGACGAGGATCTCTATGGTATATATATCCAGTTCGGCAGTCAACACTAGAGAGACAACGCATTTGTCTTATATGACTTACAATTTTTGTATTGAGCTGATTTTTTGTGTGGATTATCTCTATGGTGAAGAGATCTCCTCACAAAAAATCATCCCAATCTGAAATTTCTAATTCTTGTAGAAGTTATTTGGAATTGTAGACTGTTGATTTTTTATTGTTAATTCGTAAATCACTTTTGATGGAGTTAGAAGTTTTAGATTGGACTGATTTCTTTTGTAAGGAGATATCATAGATCATCCTCACAAAAAATGAATCTAATTCAAAAATTTTAAGTCATATAGGACCAATGCATTGAAGAAGATATGAGTTCCCTTTGTGACCTTAAATGCAGTAACAACGAAGGGCGGAACAAGAGAATTTCACTTGCTGGGGCTGAACTATTAATATGAATATGAAAATTTAAAAATTATAAACAATGATGCATATATACTTTATGAACATAAAAGAAACCACAAGTAAAAGAAATTATAGGGATCTGGAATTTTTTTTACCCATGGAATCCACAACCACGCTGTTTTGTTTAATCAATTCTCTGTCCTCAAAGAAATCCTAAGTAAAAAAAAATTATAAGGATAAAATTTTTAGGGATCTTATCCATTATAGGGATCTAAAATTTTTCACTCAAAAACCCACAATTCTTTACTTTTTTCAATTGTAAAATCTTTACGTTCTAAGAAAATCCCAAGAAATAAATCTGAAATTTGGGTGCTCAAAGTAACCCCAAGTGAAAAAACACTCATTCTTTTCATCCTATAGTTACATAAAGAAGAGAATTCTAGCATACCCACGACATGAAAGCAACATCATCAATTTTATAAAAAATGCATAAAGAGAAAAATCTTACATTAGGTAGAAATATTCATTATTTATATCGATTTCAGATCAATTTCCATTAATTTTTAAACTTTTGGTGAAGAAAATTGATTTTCTATAGAAAATAAGATGATTTAGAAAATCTTAAGAACGAAGAAAGAATGGTTTCTTGAAACTCAAAGACTCAGAGAGAAGAAGAGTTGGGTACAACCCTAATCATCTCATGCCATTTCTACCAAAGTACCCTTGATTTTAAAAAAACCCATCAACATTACGGAGTAAATTTAACTCAACTCAGTGAGTTTTAAAATTACATATAATATGTTAAATTGTTAATAAAACTATGGAGCAAAACACTCCCAAATTTAAAAGAATATTATTTTTGAACTTGATCCTAGGTTTGAAAATGGACGGCCATTGAACCCCCACATAACTCCCAAATTTAAGTGTAAATTTTAACAGAAAAAAAAAAAAATCTCTTCTACGCCCTGTGGCTTCGGATCATGTGTTTAGATGGCATGAAGTGAGCTCAACTTCTCTTAGTAAGATTTTAAATCTTACTAAGTTACAAAGGCTAGCCTTTCTAAGTGTGAAAGAGCTTTTGTTTCTCACAATTTAAAATATAAAAATTGAGAGATGTAAGCAGACCTATATTGTTGTAATTTTATTACAAAAGCTCCCTTTGTCAAGTTCGTTACCAAACACACCTTACTTTATGAATCAGACTAGCATGATTAAATTAGTAAGATTTCAAATCTTACTAAGGGTCTTTGAGCCCACATGGATTATCAAATTGGCAATCCAACACTACAGCCTTATATATTCCATGGCAAAAAGTCAGATTCAAAAGAATAAAAATTCAAAAATTTCCTTTTTGAGTTTGATCAAAAGTGCTGAAAATGGATGGCTACCAAACTCCCAAAAAACGAAAATTCAATGATGAAAATTAACTTTCTTTTTTGAATATTTTTTTGTCAAAATTCTTTGAATTTTGTCCTTTATAAACTTGTGGGTATCAGATTATGTTTTTGAATGCTACAAATTAATGTGATTATGATCATAGTGACAAAAATCTTGATTAAATTATGATTTTAATAGTTGTCGATCAAATAAAGATTCATCACGACTCTTTTAAGTTTTGGTTAAAAATTAGAGATAACTTGTGTTTTCAAATAGATAACAATTCTCAAGCTAAGTCTTCTTCACATACTAACGTAAATGATCTAAATGACCTCTACAAAATTACTTCGGTTTCTTGTAGATTGGTGAACCGCGAACTGAATTGGAGCCAAGTGAACCAGATAACATATTTTATATAAAAAGAATTGGATTTGATTTAGTAAATATTATTATTTTAGATATTAGTATAAATATGTAATGGGCAGCACTTGTGGGATGTAGATCATTAATAATTCGGTTCTAAGTTTTGACTTTTTGGATGGGATCTGGATTGAAAAATACATCAATTTTCGAATTAACCACTGTCCAAACCGATAAAAATTTGACTCAAATTCAATTTTCCAATTTTTTTTTTCAAATATCATACGTATATATACCTATTTTATCGCTTCTCTCATTCGATTTTAAGGTTTGGGTTTGGGTTTTCTCATCGTCTCTTTCAAGAGCACGATCCACAACATTCACTACATCACAATCGGCACCTTTGGTGCTTGTGGCCTCAGATTGGAGCCACCAAAGACCTGACTCCTGTTCCGGGGATTGATTGGTCAATATCTCACTTTGACCAAGAATCAACCTTTTACTCTGATTGGGACTCAGGTGGTCAACTTGACTCGAGTGATTCCACGATCATAATTATCTAAACTATAAAATCCAATACAAGAGGGTTATTATAATTTATTTATTTTTCAATAGATTCAACAGAAAATGAGAGATTGCTTAAATTATTATTATTATTACAAATACATGCCACCATACATGAATACTAAATTTTCTCAATCATATGCATATGCACATACATGCCACCATGTTAAATAGTAAAAATCTGAGGAAAACCATTCTTCTCTTGATAGGATGACTCACTAAATGATGCTCCAAATTCAACATCAAATGCATTCACAATGCTACCTTCATTACCTGGTTCAGCCTTCATATTAGTTTCGGAGGGACTCTCATGCGACCTTCTTAGCTCATCTAGCAGAGAAGCAACTTCTTTCATAGTTGGCCTTTTTCTGCCTTTGGACTTCAAACATCTCCTTGCCAGTACAGCAAATTTGATTAGCTCTTCCTCCTTCCCTTCTCTCACCACTCTATCATCCAAAATCTGAAAAAGTCGATTTGCTTTCATCGACAAAATGAAATATTGTCTTAAATATCTCTCTTCATCACTTCTAAAGTTAGATACTGGTTTTTGCCCTACTAACATCTCCACAAGAACTACCCCAAAACTATAAACATCACTCTTCTCTGTATATTGCCCTGTTTCAAGGAACTCTGGGTCCATGTATCCTGGAGTCCCTTGTAGTAGTGATGCAGTTAAGTGAGTTCTTTCGTCGGGAATAGACCTTGAAATCCCAAAATCAGCCAATTTTGCTTTGTAATTCTCATCTAAGAGTATGTTCCCAGACTTTATATCTCTATGAAGAATGGGTGTGGAAGCAGATGAGTGCAAATAAGCTACGGCGCTTGCTACTTCTGTAGCAATCCTTAATTGATCTTCCCATGACATATATGACATAGAGCCGTGGATATGGTCGTAAAGGGTTCCATTGGAGACAAATTCGTAAACTAGTAATGGAACTTCAGCTTCTAAACAACAACCCAATAATCTTACCACATACCTGTGGATAATTTGGGAAAGAAGGCTAACCTCATTAACAAACTGCTCTATTTGATATTCTTCCATTGTTTTTGATTTCTTAATAGCTACTATTCCACCATCTTGAAGCATTCCTTTATAAACGGTACCAGCGCCTCCTTTACCAAGGATTCTATTTTCATTGTAGTTGTCTGTGGCCTTTCCAAGTTCTTCTTCAGTGAAGATTTTGGATTTCAGAGTACAAACTTCGTTGGAAGACATCTTTTCTTCTAATAGAAAACCACCATTTCGCTCAAAGAATTCTTGTTTTCGTTTGATGAGCTTTCTTTTCTTCAGCTCCAAAATCAACAAGTAGCCACAGCTGGTTAGAAATATAATGAGCACTGATAGGCCAACACCTGCATAATACCAAATAATATAATGAGGAAAACAAATTATACAATTCGAAACATTCCTGAGATCAATGTTTCATTCTAATCTTGGCCAAAACCGAATGTCTGGGACAAAATTACATTCCGAAACATAATGATCATAACATAGCTCTAATTTGAAAATATTGGATGGATAGATTCAATGGAATTATGAAGTGACTCTATATATAAATTTGAAAAGAATCAGTTTAGCAAGTTTATCTACTCCTTGTTTTAAGTTCTTTTAGAAAACTAAATAAATATGATTTTAAAATTAAAATATATCTTTTACATGTTAAATATAGAAAATAATGTTACCATCGAATGCAAAAACATGTGGCGTTTTGAATCTCCAAAATCAAAGATTTTGTAGCAATAAGTGTGGGGAGAATTACCCAAAACGGCGGCCATCTTGTTTCCTCGTGGTTGGGCTTTGCATCCAAATCCATTTGCTCGACCATCACCATATTTACCACGTGGGCAAGAGCATGTATAACTTCCATGAGTATTCAAACACTTGGCTTCCATGACACAGGGATACGGTTGATCCCAGCACTCATTAATATCTAATCAACAATTAATAATCATGATCATTTATCATTAGCAAGACATGTAATTCAGTTCTTCATATATTAAGAACAGAAAGAGAGTTTGATACGACCTTCACGCTTAGAAAAATTATGTGAAATGCCAACAAATGGACATTTCATCATAACTGTATCCCCAACAAAAAAATTCAATAATGGAGAAGAAAAAAAAAAGTTTTCAGGTATTCTAGTATGATTAATTATATAAAAAACTGTTATAATTAAAAAATGATGTCGAAATCAATGGATATAAATTAAATATAGAAGATTATTAAAAAATGATGAAATGCCCCCCTTGACGTGGGCTTTTTGTGAAAGATTAACAAAATAAAAAATGACCCACAGGCTCCTTTGTCTCAAGCTGTAGGTATCTCTATATCTATTCAATTTCATCCTCAATGTCTCGTAAAAAACTCCTATTAGCACCCAAACTTTTACTTATTACACTTCAGTTTATGTATCACACCCCAATTAAAGATTAAAACACACTCTTCAAACATTACAAAAGTTTCGCTTAAATTATAAGTTCAACATTACAAATCAATATAACACTCAGGTCAAACAATTTCAGTAGTTGTTTACAATTAGGATTAGGCTCATATAAAATCCTAAATCCAAATATAGAAATCTAGTCAAAAAATAAAATAAAATGGGATAGAACTATCCCGGAAATAATAAATAAACAAACAAAACAAAAAGAAGTAGATCATGTTAATATACAAGGTGGGTAATACCTTGGCATCCTTGGAGAAGATATGGGTTCCCTGTGTAACCTTTCTTGCAGAAACAACGATATCCGCTGTCATTAAATCCTGAATCAGTACAATTGCTGTTTGGTCCACATGTGTTTGCTTGTTGACAGGGCGTGTTCCCTACCACCCAATCAAGAGTAACCGGATTAATAATCTCTGTTTTGTCATTAGCTAAGTCCGAAAGAAGCGACGTGGAGAAATTGAACGATTCTTGATCAGCCAAGAACACAAGGCTACACAAAGTATCATTAAAAATTGAGGGCCTGGTGGGGGTGTCGGTGATGGTACTGAAAGTAAAGTTTAACTTCTTTAGATTCATGGGGATTGAAGTCTGGCAGCATCCCAAACCACCACAAGAACCGTTTATGGCACTAGTTGAATTTTTACAATACGACAAACACCCATTCAGCATAAAGTCGTCATTGTCACTCATGAACGCTAGGCTGTTGCATCCGATTACTGTGAATTTGTTTCGAGTATAGGAGAATGTGAATAAAGATCGTTCTAAGTTTATTGGTCCACTGGAAGTAATGTCTCCACCGTCTGCGAAGGCACATTTAAAATCAGCAAAAAGTGACACTGTTAATGTCCCTTCTAGCGATATATCATCAATGGGAATATCGTTAAGAAAAAACAATTTAGAAGAGTTATTGCAAGTTAAATTGAACCAACGGTCTAAGGAACATTTTGCATCTCCGAAGCCAAACGGATAAGGAACGATGATGTTCCCGCATGAATCCGAGCACCCTTCCTTTGCATATGATGCTGTTGTTGTTGTTACTACACTAACGCATAGTAATACCCTAATAATTAGGAGACAGTACAGAGCCATTTTTCTTTGGTTTGTGTTGGAGGTCGGGTCTTTATTTATAAATTGGACGGATTTCTTCTTCTTCTTCTTATGAAGATCGACTGGATGCATGCAAATATAAATGGCAAAAGGGAAACTGCTTAATTTCATAGACTACTTTTCAAACTCCAATAAAAAATCGAGGGTAGCCTTCAAGGTTTTTAATTCATTAATTAATATCAGCCACAAGAAAAAATCCTGCGAGTCTACGTCTTTCCATCTCAGTCAAACGTTTGATGTAATTCTCTTTTACTTTTCTTTTTGATTTTTTTGTTTTTTGATTTTGTTTTTTAAAGATAAATTAATAAGTTTACTTCTATATTACGGGTGTCAATGGGTCGGTTCCGATCCGATTCTTAAGGAACATTCTCACCTTTACCCTTGTATCAAAATTCGTGTCTTCAATAGGATCAAACGAAAACATAATTCATTAAAGGAGTAGATGCAAAAAATTGCACTACCTTGAGATATGTGACGAAGCCTTATGATCTCATCTCCTCCTATCCCTAGGTGTGCCTACAACATTACTGATGTCCAAATCAGAATTTAGTACAAAAAATAATATTTCATATTTTTTTCAGAGAAAATTGTATATATTTTAGTGCCTTGCACCTATGTATTTATAGGGACTGCATCCCTTAGATCTTCCTAAATTTTCTCTTTGATTTCCGTCTGGGTGGTTCCATTCTGTTAAGGACTTCCCTTGATTCCCACGAATGTGGTTAAAACTCCTTATCTTAAGAAATTTAAAACTCCCGAACTTTAATCATAAACCCTTGGAGCTCGGTTAAAAACGCTGACCGACCTTTCTTCCTCTACTAATTTAGACATTCGGCTAGGTCGTCTTATGATTGCCACGTGTCGTTTTTTCGAAAAATATCATCCACAATTTAATAAATTATTGGCACGTGGCATCCTCCTATTGGACTATTGCTGGTTAGTTTACCGTCAACCTTCCACCCATGGCATTAAATTCGAAGTTCGACCATTTGGACTTCCATGATAACGCTCTAAATGACTTTCTCGTGGGACGCACTATCGACTGTTTTGCGTTGTGACGCATTTATGCATTGTACATATGTCGCCTTTCCAATGGTTAATAGTCACACGTGTTTGTTCCAGTTCAATCATTTCCCACGCTCATTAAAATGCGTCTTTAGCTCACTATTGTTTCGTTCTTCTAGTGTATCACAACCCTTCGTTTGTTACACATCTCGATGCCTCTAAAGTCTATAAATACCCCATTTATCTTCATTCTTTCTTGTTTATTTTTTCTTTCTATGATATACTTCTTCTTTCTCTCCAACTTTCTGTTGCAAGGTTTTTATTATCCACCTCCACATTCATCTTTGCTCGACATCAACAAGTCCCAACCAGTACAGTGTCAGTGTAGACATGAGAATGTTCATCTTTGAACCTTAATGCTACGTTGTTTGGAGTTGCCACCATTTTTTTTTTTGGAAATGGGTGTGAATGGGCACCCAAATCGATTATTTTGAAAATCATTTTTTCATGACATTGTAGTGACTCTTATTCTTGGAAAATGTATGGTCTACCTAAAATCTAGGTAAGAGGATTCGGTTAGAGAATATGGAAGGTGTTATGTACCCTATTCTCTCCACCTATGGTGGTTACCTTTAGATTTGACCATTTTTTAAAAAGATTAATATAACAAGTAAAATGCATGGGATGCATAAAGTGGGTGGGTGCACATGGTGTGTATGTACCTCTTTGAAAGAGGATTTGATATTAGTGTTAATATAAGAAATATCTTATGGGAAAAGATATTCTATTGAGTCAACACACTTTTACATGAATTAGAATGTTGGTTTAGGATTTTAGAGAAATTCTATGAATGAAGTTCTTTTAGATCTATAACCTTAATACATGCATGCTTAGTTAGAAACTTAGTGTTTTAACCCCATTAAGAGAGTTACACAATTCTTCATCATAGCTAACCATGTGTGGTGTGTGTGCATAGTGTGTATTATGATGCATGAGATAAGATGGGTTTAATAAGACATCAACCTCCATCTTTTCAACCAAATCGCCTCAAGCATTCCATGCTCAAGGTTGAGGTTCAATCTCCTTGGGATGAAGGAGGGAACTCCATTACATCCTAAAGGCTTCTAAAAATAAAAAGAGAGGGATAGAAGAAGAATATGCAAGTTAAAAAAAAGTAAACAACTATTATCCCACCTTGTCCCTTTTGAAAGTCTTAAATGAACTTAAGCTTAAGAGATGAACTTGAGAGTTGAAGGATGTAGTTGAGGGGTGAGAGAGTTAAAGATTAGGAGATGATAGATGAGTAGAGATTTTGATAGAATTTTAGGTTGAGAGATGGGGGCTTGAGAGCATGGATTGTTCATAGAAAATGAGGGTATTTATAGAGTTTTTGAAGAACTTTTGAGGATAAAATGGTCCAATCCTAAAAATAAAGAAAATGGACATGAAGTTTAGGTTATTTATTTTTGGAATTTTCATTTGTATGAGGGTAAAGATGACATTTATGAAGAAACCCTAAAATCATTATTTGATCTTTGATTTTTTTGATAAATAGAGGTATGAGAACAAAAAATACTTTTGAGAGGGTGAATAAGGGAGTGACATATGTAAAGGTAGAGTGGTAGGTAAAAAGTAGACCTTGGTTCATTTGTAAATAACTCATAAAGTAAGGGTAGAAATATATTTTTGAAATGGACCAATGGGAGAACAAAAGTACTTTTGGGAGGGTGAATAGGAGAATGACATGTGTAAAAGTGAAATGATAGGTGAAAAGTAAACCTTGGTTCATTTGTAAATAACACATAAAGCAAGGGTGGAAGTATAATTTTGAAATGGACTAATGGGACTAATGAGGGTATGATTGGAAGTTCTCTCAACTTTATGAATTATCACCAAAGTATCTTTTTGGTTTAACCACACCTTTTGAGAAATACATTTTTGAATTTTCACTAAAGGGGGAGTGGACCCTCCAATTAGATAATGCATTGGGTATTAGAGGTTTATGGGATATCAACATGTGTCATCTTTTGAAGGGGTGTGAGAGAATGAGTTTGGAATGGACTTGGTATTGGGCTTAGGCGATGGACTTGGGTTACGGATTATGAACTTTAAGGGTGGCTAAAAGAATGGACTTGAATTTAGATTAGAAGGTAGGCTTTGTCTTGGGCTTAGGTTGGATTTGGAAATGGACATTGGTTATGGTATGGGTGATGGAACGGTGAATAGTGATCGGTAGTGGATCCGGATTGGATCATAGAGGTGGTATGGAATTAGACTGGGTTAGAGACAAGGTTGAGTATGCAAAATTATGTGATATGATGCATGTATGCATGAAAATGATGCCACATGGCAATGCGGGTTTGTCGAAAATCTTGAATTCTAAATCGAAATCAATTCGAGGAAATTTGAATTTTCCTAACAGGTCGTGCAAATTGGGGTGTCTACAGTCAGGATTCTACTTCAACTGAGAGATCAGAAAATAACATTCCCTCTATTCAAATCTTCTTTAAACCTTTCCTTTTTCTTTCTTTTTCTTCCATGGCCAGGGGCGAAGACTTATCCTCCCGCGTGCCCTCATTTATCATAGATTAGGGATACTTATGTTATCCCTGATAATGTGGGTACTTTTTTCTCGGATGAGCCCTCATCTTCTCAAGGCCTCTTCCAAGACGTCACTGTGGTGTACTGGGGGTAGTTTAAGGCTAGCCTTCGAGTTCCTTTCAATAGGTAAACTCAGGAAGTCTTAAAATTCTAAAGGAAGGCTCTTGGGAAAATGAACAATAATTTTTATCATCTTATCTATGTCGTCGAGCAAATGAATACTTAGTTGGAAGAAAATCTACAACTTTGACTTTTTGATATAAGAGCCCACTTCTCTTTGAAGAGGTGACATAAAAAGTAAGAGTAGTTCTATCTAACTAAGAGGTAAGGGAAATCACCCTTATTCGAGCTGTTGGACTCAGACAAGGATTGGTTATTGACTGGTTGGTGGAAAGGTGCACCTAGGGACGAATTTCCCCCCGCTCGTCTTCAACTCGTTCAACATAGTCGGTGAGTTTTCTTTATTCAGTTCTTTTACAATTTTTCTTTCTTTTACTTTGAGATTTGAATTTCGACTTCTCATGATTGCAGATACAGGCAAAGATAAAATAGTCTCTGACTCAATGATTGTAACCTATACTATTTCCGACCCAGAACTATATCACCGAGTCACCGACTTTCTTACCCCCGTCGATTCTCCCATGAAGGGAAATAAGTGAGGCATAAGCACAAAGCCGTACCTTTGAGAGACTCCGTGAGGCAACCAAAGATAACCTTGAAAACATGTCTCTTCGCTCCAACCGCTCTACTCCAGTTGACTCCGACGCTTTCAATGATGAAGTGATGGAGGTGCATCCCTCTTTTCCTCAGGAGGTAGAGGAGGAAGAATATCAACCTTTCCTAAGAGACTGAGGAGGGGCACCGATTCTCGTCCTGCTCCAGTTGACCCCTCCGAGACCCCCTTCCGCTCCGGCCTCTACTTCCGTTCATGTATCGACCTCTACTTCTGGGTTTGGGTCCAAAGGAGGTGACCCTCCATGTATTTCTTGGGTTATTTCTCCATTTGTGGCTGGCCACCCAATTATGGACCAATGTGCCGTGCTCTCCAACTATCGGATTGCACAGATAATGTTTGAGTCATCATGTTAAAAACTCTCCAAAACCTTATACCTGGATCTCCAAATCAATACCTAACCCCCAAGCCCCAATTATCAACCTAAAAACACTCAGAAACCTTAAAAAACATCTCAAGAAGTCAAAAAAAAAATATTAAGATCTAGAAGAAGAAAGTCTCATATAAAATATCAGGAATAGATCTAGAAACAAAAACAAATCGAGAATATTCATACAAGGAACAATCGTGTCCCAAAAATTACTCCCGCTACATAAGCTACATATGTTGTCGCTTCATCCAGGTTTTCCACAACTAGTGTTCTTGTCCGGAACTGTGACATGAAGGCTTGGATGCTCTCTCCATCCTCTTGTCGCAAGTCGAAGAGTGTATTTACTCTGACCTTCCTCTTCCTCAAATGTATGAATTGCTCGGCGAAAGCTTCCCCAAGCTCGGAGAAGCTTCTTACTAATCCCAAAGGCAATCCTTAAAACCAAGATACAGTTCTATAGCGTCGTTCTGATACAAGACCATCTGATTTCTGTAGTAAAGGATATGCTCTATTGGATCCCTTGTCCCATTGAATGTCTCAAACTTAAGGGGGGTGAAACATTTTCAGAAGGTCAAATGCCATTATTGTCAGTGAAAATGGCAACCCTCTAAGTTCTCGGATAATATTCTGAGTGTGTCACCCTAATCCTTTCCCTTGATCTGCTCCTCGTCCCTCATCGCCACAACTCTTCCACTTCCTCTAGAGTCATAGCATTCCGGGCTTCTGAACTCCCCTATTGGGTTCCAATTCCTATCAAATTTATCGTTTGATCTACTACAAGGGGTGGAGGTTTCTGTTCTGTTCCCATTTCTCTTCCAATTTTAGTTCCTCCACTCAACCTCTGCCTAAGTTCTTTGTTCTCCCTTTTTATCGTTTGAATCTCATCATTCTGACATTCAAGCCCTTGTTGTATCTTTGTTCTCATCTTTGTCAACAAGTGGTGTACCGCTTTCAGAGGGTCCTGTGGTACTTTGTGTGGATTTATTGGTTTATCAGGTCCCTCTCATCTTGTTATCACAATTTTGATTGTTTTTCCTTGTAAGTTTCCCACAGACGATGCCAAATTGTAAATGCAAAAAAGTTACGATACCTTCAGATTTGTGACGAAGCCTTGCAATCACCTCTCCTCCTATCCCACGTGTGCCTGCAATAACACCGTTTCGACGCCTAAGTCAAGATTCAGTACAAAAAATAATATTTCAAATGTTTTCAAAGAAAATTGCATACATTTTAGTGTCTTGCACCTATGTATTTATAAGGATTGCATCTATTAGATTTTCCTTGATTTTTGTTTGGGCAGCTCCATTCTATTAGGGGCTTCCCTTGATTCCCGCAAATGTGGTTAAAACTCATTATCTTAAGAGATTTGAAGCTCCCGAACTTCAATCATACACCCTTGAAGCTCAGTTGAAAGTACCGACCGACCTTTCTTCCTTTGATGATTTGGATGCTCAGCTAGGTCGTCTCGTGATTGCCACATGTCATTTTTTCGAAAAATATCCTCTACAAAAGGTAAATGCTCTTTTCAATATCAAACTCACCAAATCATTGGATTAAGTATGGTCGGATGATGGGAAACCCTAGTTCGTCTTCATTATTTTAAAAAAGATGAAATCAAGATTTTGGATTTAATCCAATAACAAAGATAATTCCATTTTTAAAAAAGAAGAGTGTAATGAATGACATTTTCATAAATAACAACTACAAAGGTGTTTGTGATATTTATAAAAATGTTATGTCATAAAAAAAATATTGTTAACATACGGAATAGATCAACGACAGTCTAGGGATGACCTAATTTTGCATTTCACAGGGGGCAACCCTAATTTTGACTATTTTTCAGGGGGCTTATTAAAATACCATTTTTTAATGAAAGCATTATTCTTCGGATTATTGAACTATTCTAAATAATTCAAGTATTTCAAGTTTAAAAAAAATAAAACGCATTTTTATGAATTTTGATGAAACTCGATCGAAAAAAATGTTATTGTTTTAAGTTGTAAGATGTAACACAAGTTAATCTTTTTAGGTAATAAATGTCATTTTCATCTTTTTTTTTTTAAATGACATGTCTTTCTACATTTATTTGAGATAGCACCTTAATTAAATTTTCAAACTGATGATTTGTCCATTGATTTTGGTCTTATTTTATAAATCAAAGAAATAATAACCTCAGTACCTTCATTATCACCACCATCATTATTATCATCACCTTCACCATCACCAATTTCATGATCACCATCATTATCATATTATCAGATTTTTGAAATGAGACGGATAATACACCTATAAAGCATATGCCGCATATTTTTCATTTATCGAATTCTTGACATAATTTTTGAAATCCATAATCAAATGGAACTTAAATTTTTGTTGTATTCCAAATTACTAACAAGGGTCCTAGCCTCTTATAAGCATTAATGATTTTATATACACCTCCATGTCGGTAAAGTGTGAATTGAGTTCAATCTCGAATAAAAGTGGTTCAACAATACTAAAATTTGAATCTCAAAAATGCCCCCACCTTCAACATTTTATAAATCTATATAATAAAATATAATTGTATGGCCCACTTAGCTACAATTTCATTGGGGATAAACCTCTCATTAGGGACAATTTTGTGAGATAAACCTCCTATCAATCTATATTTCTGTGGAGCCTACTTTATTTTCTTTACTATTCACCTCCTATAACTTTATTATATGTCTTGTTTTACACATTTAACCCACTTTATTATTTTTCATTTTTTACCATTTAAAAGCGCCCTTGTTCCGCGAGATCACGTTACCATTTGGGAGTTGTCACCTAGTTATTACAGTCTAGGAATCGAATATTGACTTTAAATAGATAAAAACTACTAATCTACGAATAAAAAGAGATTATGGTTCGGAGATCACGTTACGGGGTTGAAAGGTGTTAGGCACCAATCCCACCCAGCAAACGTCGGTCTTTATTATTTTAAAAAAAAATTACATTGCTAAAAGACCTAAAATCAATAAATAAAAAAATAAGAAGTATACCTAGATAATTGCAATGATTTGTGATAAGGTCTCAATAATATCATTTTGGGACTGTAATTTCACCGAGATTACCATCGTATAAATACTAGTTCTCTTAAAATAATAATAAATTTTATTAAATCTCAAATTAATGTGGCTAACAATAGTTTGTTACTAATTTCAGGTGAAAAGGGCACATTCGAAAACCAACAAAAGAAATAACAATTACTGTTACAACATGTGAGCAAAAAGGAAGCATCCGGCAAAATCTCGAGAATTTTGGGTGCTACATCACCGAGCCGCGGCTAGCCAAGACTGTGCCGTGGTCATTTCGAGGAATTTGTCCTCGAGATTTTTACAGAAGCTTCGGTGGTTGTAACTGATTGGGCCATTCGAATCGAATTATCCGCCAAATCACCCCGATTACCCGAATACGAACATTATAAATTTGAGGGTTGATTTCAAAGAAGGGGTCCCCTCTTAGGTCCTTCTTAGGCTCTTCTCTTCTATAATTTTCTTTAGTTTCTTCTTTTAATTCTCTATAATTTTTTCTTTAGGTGAGCTTTTGAGAGGAGTGAGAACATCAAGAGTAATCCATTAACTTTATTGTAAATCTTTTGAGAGATCATCAAGGAGGGAATCAAGTTACAACACTATTTTACCTTTTCTTCTCCATCTATCATCTTCTTGCTTTTATTATTGTTGCAATATGATCCTTGCGATGATCGACTAGATCCACTTTAGAGAGATCAAGGATGCCGGAGCAATTTCTTCCTACCAATGTTGTTTGATTCTTTATTTCTAGTTTACATGTTAATTCTGAAAATCCTCTTAAGATAAGATTAGCAAACTTATACATTCAAATCAAGCTTAGATGATTGTTACTTAGATAAGCTCAAGAACAATCATGTTATGTGAAGAATTGAAGTATAAGTCAGCTACACTTGTTTGAAGTTGGGATTCTCATGAATACTCTTCGGTTACCATCAATGTTTAATTCAATTTATCTTCCGATCCACGAGCAATGACTTGCTACGTGGATTGAGTTATAATTAGAATAAATCAGCATTTTGGATGACTTGCAATGGTAGACTTGAGCTCTCTAAGCCCTTTCTCACTAGTTTCAATTTCTCTTTTCTATTGCTAATTTTCATTTTCTAATTTGCAACAAATCTGTTTTGTCTTTAAAAAAATCTGTTTTCTAATTTTATTTTGGCTTCTAACCGAATGAATCTTTGAATCTAAACTGTCCCTGTGGAACGAATTCGACTTGCCCAAAGTCTTAGTTCACATCTTAATCTCTGCATTTATTTAACAAGTTTTACAATCGATCAAAATGGCGCCACTACCGGGGACAGCGAGTTGATTCATTTTCCAATTCGGAAAGTATCTGAAACAGTTTTCGAAATAGAACCGAACGTGTTTTGCTTGAAACAGAAGCCAAACGAACAGAAAAAAATTGAAAAAAATTTCATTACAATTCTCAGGATATCAGAAACCATTTCCAATTTGAAAAATCAATTTTCATTAAAATTTTACCGCGCCGCGGTTGCCCCTAGGTGCTCCGCGGTGACGTGGCAATATTTTCTGTTGATTTTTGTTGAACAAGTTTCTAACATCATGGACATTGTAATGGTCATATTGATTTTTTCTAAAACATTCTGATTTGAATAATTTTTGTTATTTTCAAGTGACGGACTCGACGGAAGGTGACGAAAATTGACGAAAGGCGGCACGTGGAATTTTTATCCACTGAATTGATTCTATCACCAAGAAGATCAGCAAATTCAATTTTTCTCTGCATTTTTTTTATTTATTTTTTATTTTTTTTATTTTCTTAGAAAATCTTGTATTAGGAACTTGAACTTGTATTAATTTTTAATTTCATCCGAGAGGGCTCGGATTGTAATAGAATTAGGGACGGACGATAGTGGGACGAAACTATCTCAGCCCCTCGGGTTCGTACACCAAATTTGGTGTTGGTGGCCCGAGTCGACTCAACTCAATCATCCCCCGTCTAGAACGGGAGGTAAATTTTGAAACACTCACACATCATTCGTTAGTGAGTTTCTGTATTGCTTTTAAGTGACTAATCTGTATACATTGGATTGCACCTAGTAATAAGGGCACCCTTACGAGGATAAGAATCGGATTTCATCACCGATATCTTACCCTTTTAAAAAAATTGAATTCACAGCCATTTAATTAATTAAAATTTGGTTAGATTGGACTCTAGGTTCCATCGAGCTCATTAAGCAAAACTAATCAAAAGTTGCACCAACTGCACTTCTTGATCGTGAACAGTGCCTAAGCGCAATCTTGCCCTGTAGTTCTACGTGAATTCAAGGGATAGACACACGTCTATTCAAGACGAGAGGTGATCTAAGAGTGCCCTTACTCAACATTGTACGCCACCTCTCTTCTGGATATTAAACTAGCTGTTCCGATTTCAGAGATTTGGGTTGGAGACTTTGATTAATCCTTTGAACCAGTTAGGAGCTGTCTAGTCTAAGGAACCCAATGATCACGTGTGAATTCCTCCCTCTCTTGTGTGCAAGTCCATAGTGTATGTTACAGTAGATATAGAACCTCGAGCAGATTTACATCGTCATGGAGTTTAGGAGAGAATCTTTGATCTCATGCGGCTTATGTGATAATTATGGTCATTCTCCCGAGCATTGTCCGAGTCTGCCCATGCTACATGCTTCACAGGGCAATATGCATCATTCTCAAAACTCGTATTGGATGTCGACACTCAATTCGTTCGACCAACCATACCACGCAGAAAATTTATTTTCTCAAAATTCCATACCTTATTAGAACGAGTTCACTCAGGGTAGTCATTTTGGTAACCATGAGGAGTTTTATTTGCATAACACCTCGATGATGAATCCAACCATAATTTCCCAACAATCCTATGATTCTCAACATTTTTCCGATTACAGAGCTATAGAGCCTGAGCCAACATCCACTCAGTCATATTTATCTTCTCCTCAATCGTCGTCATTAGAGTCTATGATGTCTGCATTCTTAATTCAACAATAGTTAATCCAACAACAACAGCTCCATCAACAAATGTTGGTAAATTATCAACAACAGTTGTTAAATCATCAACAACAATGGGATATGGGTCAAGCTTTAGTCAACATAGGAACTCAACTGAGTCACCGCGCGTTATCCTTAGAAGAAGGAAAATTTGATAAATTCGAAAATGAGGATATCTCAATCCCAGAAAATCCACCATTCTTTCAAAATAACCTTAGTGACCAGTTCTACTCTTTTGAAGATGTCGATGATTATCCATCAATAATTGATAACCCTGTCTCAATTGAAGTTCAAATTCAAACCAATGAGGTTACAATTCCAACCGAAACAACGATGGAAGTCCAACCAGATCAGCTTATTGTGCCCTTAGAAGAAAGAGAGAATGGTCAATTTTCAAATGAGATAACCCATGAGAGCCAACCAATGTTTCAAATTCCCAATAAGCAAGTTGATTGTACAAATTTGACTAAGCAAATTGATCCACCATCAGAGGAGACTGTTGTCCAGGAGGAATCAATTATCAATTCTAAATTGTTATTCACAACAATTCCAATCATTACTGATCCAACTTCGTACCCCATCCAACCCATCATTTAAAGACCTTTCATGTCTTACAGCTTCCATTCTCTTTGGGAATATGATGATTGAAACTTGTTTTGAAAAGGTGATGATACTAAGAACTGAGGACAAACGAGGGTTGTTGATCATTTTAAAAAATCATTTCCAAGTCCTAACGATGATCAAAATCTGTCGGCCTATCAATTGGGGTGGGAAGTCAATTGTTGTGTCCGTTAAAATGAATTTTGGGAAAATTCCTATATATCAGACCTTTTGATAGGTCCGGCTGAAAACGTTAAACTTAGCGCTGCTTGGAAGGCAACCCATGTGCTTCTATTTTAATAAGATGTGTAGTTAAAAAAAAAAATAAACTGCTACGGAAATTATCATTGTTATAACTTTCACTATTTTCAGATTAGTTATAACAAGACTTTGCACATTAATGCCCAATCCATTTCAGGTGTGATCTAACCTTTTTATTTTTCCTTACTACTTGCATATTGAGGACAATATGTCATTTATGTTTGGGGGTATTAGGTTAGCTCACAATTGCATTGCATTACATTGATAGTTTAGTTTCATGTTTATTTCATTGCTAGTTTAATTTCATGTTAAAAAAAAAAATTAAAAATATTCAACACTTTCGAAATATTTTCTTCAAAATCTTTGTATATATTTTTTTACATATGAATTTCAAATCTCAGGCTCATGTTTTAACTTTTGATCAAAAGTTCTTTTTGGTTATTCTTCATTAAGAAAATTATGAAAGAATTACTTTAGAAATTTACTTCTGATTAAGTATTTGGAAAGATAAGATTTTATGGAACAAAAGTTGACCATCTTTTCAGACTAGAGTGTTAGGAAAAACCTAGTCTAGTGAACTATGACTTCTTTGTCCCTTGGTTGGCTTGTTAGAAGAAAAACAGAACTGAAGTTAGTATTACTTGGACAGCAACCATAGGATTAGACTGGGTACCTTGAAAAAGGCTACCTGCTTTTTGTAAAAAGAATATTAGAAAATGGTGAAGTGTGATAAAATCTAAAAAATAAGTAGAAAATACGAGAAAAATGTTAAAGATAGCTAGAACTGCAAAAATAAAAAAAGTGTCCAATGAGACCAAATAGTGCAGTAGGGTGAAAGCCGTCAATAGTAAAAACGTGAGTAAACTGGAATGTCACAGATAAAGCCCCTTAGAGGTATTAAAGTGAATATCCACACCTCTTACAATCCCAGACATGATGCTTAGTTTCGAGTTAGAACTTAGGTAGAACCGACCATTCTTAGCAGTTAGGAGGTGAAATCTTGTTCTTAAAAAGATGTTGCTTTCAAAAAGAAAAAAAATCAGAAAATCACACAAGCACTCAAGTTATCTTTCAAATTTTCTGAAAATAAAGAATAAAAACTTAGAACTTTGTTCAAATATAAATGACTTTTGATTGATTTATGAAATGTCGTTATGTTCACTTTACATACTTTGATTTTTATTTTAATATTTTTGTAAAATGTTAGAATTTTGTGGGTATATTCTTTCACTGCAAACCCTCACGAGTCAAACTCGTCCACTAAGGGTAACCTAAGGGTTTAAGGGCTTTCTGCATAAGTTAAATGCAGTCAGGAACCTCACGAAAGAGGAGTTGTTTAGATTTAAGTTTTGCTCGGGACTAGCAAAATTGAGGTTTGGGGGTGTGATAAGGTCCCAATAATATCATTTTGGGACCGTAATTTCACCGAGATTACCATCGTATAAATACTAATTCCCTTAAAATAATAATAAATTTTATTAAATCCTAAATTAATGTGGCTAACAATAGTTTGTTACTAATTTCAGGTGAAAATGGCACATTCAAAAACCAACAAAAGAAATAACAATTACTGTTACAACATGCGAGCAAAAAGGAAGCATCCGACAAAATCTCGAGGATTTTGGGCGTCACGTCACCGTGCCGCGGCTAGCCAAGACCGTGTCGCGGTCATTTCGAGGAATTTGTCCTCGAGATTTTTACAGAAGCTTCGGTGGTTGTAACTGATTGGGCCATTCGAATCGAATTATCCGCCAAATCACCCCGATTACCCGAATACGAACATTATAAATTTGAGGGTTGATTTCAAAGAAGGGGTCCCTTCTTAGGTCCCTCTTAGGCTCTTCTCTTCTATAATTTTCTTTAGTTTCTTCTTTTAATTCTCTGTAATTTTTCCTTTGGGTGAGCTTTTGAGAGGAGTGAGAACATCAAGAGTAATCCATTAACTTTATTGTAACTCTTTTGAAAGATCAACAAAGGAAGGAATCAAGTTGCAACACTATTCTACCTTTTCTTCTCCATCTATCATCTTCTTGCTTTTATTATTGTTGCAATATGATCCTTGCGATGATCGGCTAGATCCTCTTTAGAGAGATCAAGGATGCCGGAGCAATTTCATCCTATCAATGTTGTTTGATTCTTTATTTCTAGTTTACATGTTAATTCTGAAAATTCTCTTAGGATAAGATTAGCAAACTTATACATTCAAATCAAGCTTAGATGATTGTTACTTAGATAAGCTCAAGAACAATCATGCTATGTGAAGAATTGAAGTATAAGTCAGCTACACTTGTTTGAAGTTGGGATTCTCATGAATACTCTTCGGTTACCATCAATGTTTAATTCGATTTATCTTCCGATCCACGAGCAATGACTTGCTACGTGGATTGAGTTATAATTAGAATAAATCAACATTTTGGATGACTTGCAATGGTAGACTTGAACTCGCTAAACCCTTTCTCACTAGTTTTAATTTCTCTTTTCTATTGCTAATTTTTATTTTCTAATTTGCAACAAATCTGTTTTGTCTTAAAAAAAATCTGTTTTCTATTTCTGTTTTGGCTTCTAACCGAATGAATCTTTGAATCTAAACTGTCCATGTGGAACGAATTCGACTTGCCCAAAGTCTTAGTTCGCATCTTAATCTCTGCATTTATTTAGCAAGTTTTACAATCGATCAAAATGCATTGCTACGTGGATTGAGTTATAATTAGAATAAATCAGCATTTTGGATGACTTGAAATGATAGACTTGAGCTCTCTAAGCCCTTTCTCACTAGTTTCAATTTCTCTTTTCTATTGCTAATTTTCATTTTCTAATTTGCAACAAATCTGTTTTGTCTTTAAAAAAATCTGTTTTCTAATTCTGTTTTGGCTTTTAACCGAATGAATTTTTGAATCTAAACTGTCCCTGTGGAACGAATTCGACTTGCCCAAAGTCTTAGTTTACATCTTAATCTCTGTATTTGTTTAGCAAGTTTTACAATCGATCAATTTGTTCTCTTAGAGCTGGTGGAGAGACTCCTCGTATGAGATTTCTTGTTTTGTTTTCGTCACTAGATCTGCTTTTGATCTCCAAGTTGAGGTATCTCCCTCCTAACTCTGACTGTTTTCTGTATTTTTTTGAAGGATTTTTAGATGTTTTTGAAAGGTTTCTAGGTATTTTTTAGTAAAAGCTGGGATTTGGATGGTGAGTAGGGAGTTAGGATTTCAAAATTAAGGTTTGGAGAAGGCTATGGAGACTTTTTGACTTTTTTTTTTAGGATTTTTTTTTTACTTGCGATATTAGGTTGTGGAGGCTCTTATTTATAGATTTTTTTGGAAGAGTTGGTGTTTAATTAGGTTTCTTTTAGATAAAGTGAATTAAAGTTTTGACTTAAGTCTTATTTGATTGACTAGGTTTCCTTAGATTAGGGTTTTGACTTAAGTCTTATTTGATTGATTATGTTTCTTTAGATTAGGGTTTAGGATTTTGATTTAAGTCTTATTTGATTGACTAGGTTTCTTTAAATTACGTTGTAATTCTTACGTACAATGAAAGAATATATTTTTAGTTTTTAGAGAACCCCCCCTTTAATTATATATTTAATTATTTGGGCCCCCAGATGGAAGGATCTTTTAATAAATATCAAGAAGGTTCCACTTAAATAAGTAGGTAACTATCAACAATTTTGCCTAAGGGCTTGATTGATTAATTTTCTTGATATAAAATTTTAAATTAATTTTATTAAGTTTTCACTTTACGTTAACTAAGATTTTATTTATTAATTTCAAATTTTAAAAATTTTTTAATTGAAAATTTATCGTTTTACCTTTGAAGAGAACTTTTACTTTTCAAGTCGTTTTTCGATGTTCCGAGATATTTTGGAATCGATTTTTCGTAAGGAATTTAATGAAATTATGAGTTTGTATCATTTATGAATTTTTTTATGAAATGATTGTGAACCCTATGAGGGGTATTTTCATAATTTTGTCAAATTTGGTGAAAGTCGGCGAAATGGTTTATTTGGTTTATTTTTGTTATTTTATGTGTTTAAAATGGTTTTTCTAAGCATAATGGGAGGGACTCTAAGGATGTTTTGAAGTTAGGGGTACTTTGATAATTTGATCATTTTTTAGTGATTTTTATTGTAAAACTTCTTTTTGTCTGTCAAATGATGATTTCTATATTTTTAAGGTATATTTTCCTAGCATAGCGTGATTTCTACAGTTTTGTTAGTTTGAGATACCTCATCCGAATTTTTGAAATATATCTAATAACTAAATAGAACATTGAAATATTCATCCATCATTGGGAATTGTCGTAATCGGATTGACGAGTTGATCAATCAGGCAAGTACAAAAATGGGGTACTACACTATTTTAACCTCAATTTTTTTTAATAATACACCTCCAACTTTATTATTTTCCATTTTAACTGCCTAAAAGACAAGGGCGAACTCTAGTTAAAATATAATCAAGATCATTTTGGTCAAAAATCAAAAAAATTACAACCCATGACCCTATAATCAAGTTGGTTAGTTTTCAAAAATTTTAAAATAATATTTTTTACTCAAAATATTTGTAGTCAATATTTTAAATTATAAATAAACATTTTTGATATATGTGCAACAAAAAGCGCCTTCGATCCGCGGGTTACGGTTTCATTTTTTTTTTTGAGTTTTTGAGTCGCCACCTAGTTTTACGATTTAGGAACCGAAACATGACTCAAAACCAGTCAAAAGTATTAATTTATAAAAAAATAAAAAAGAGTTCGGGGATCACCATACGGGATTGGAAAGTATTAGGCACCAATCTCGCCCGGCGAACGCCGGTCTCTACTATACCCAAAATATTACATTGCGAAAAATGATCAAAAAATAATAAAATAAATTAGTTTACATGGATGATTGTGACGGTTGATTCTCTCAGAACTGGTGGGGTGTGTTTTTCGTATGAGTCTTCCTACTTTTATCTCCGTCACTAGATTCGCTTCTGATCTCCGAGATGAGGTGTTTTTCTCCTAGATCTAAATACTTTTTGGATGTTTCTTGGTGTTTTAAGGATTTCTTGATATTTTTTAAGGATTTATGGGTGTTTTTTAAGTAAAAAATAAGGTTTGGGTATTAGGTAGGGACTTGAGACTCCAGATTTAGGGTTTTAGGAAGGTTGATGAGAGTTTTTGACCTCTCTTTCCAAAGTTTTTTCTTGACTTGCGAGATTGAGTTGTGGAGGCTCTTTTTATAGAATTTTTTGGAAGTCTTTCAGTTTGACTAAGTCTCTTTAAGATTAGGATTTTGAATTAAGGTTTTAAAATAGGATTTTAATTCTTATGTACAATTAATATTTTTAAGTTCTTTGGAGAACCCCCTAATTATATCTTTATTTTTTTAGACTCCTATATGGAGGGATCTTTTAATAAAAATTATATGGGCCCCCATATAAGTAAGTGGGCATCCACTTAAAATTTGACCCGTGGACTTAATTGATTGATTGATTTTATTTGTTTAAAAATTTTAATTTAATTTATTAAGATTTCACTTTATGTTAATTAATTTTAAAATTTTAAGGTTGGAAAATTATCGTTTTGCCCTCAAAGATGATTTTTGCATTTCGAAGTCGTTTTTTGATGTTTTTGGGATATTTGAAAATCAATTTTTTGTAAGAAATTCAATGGGAGTATCGATTTGTGTCACTTATGGATTTTTGGCATGAAAAAGTCGTAACGCTATGAGGGGCATTTTCTTAATTTTGTCGAGCTTGGTAAAAATCGACGAAACAGTTTTTTTGATATTAATTTGTTATTTTATGTATTTGAAAGAATTTTTCTAAGCGTAATGTAGGCTCTAGGGACGCTTTGATATTAGGGGTATTTTCAACTAATAGTTTCAACATAAATCTGGGTGACGACGGCTCACAATCAAGTCGCAGCTGAAGATCATTTAAAAAAAAATTCAATCCATCGAGTGATAAGAAAATCGTCGAGATCGAAATAAACTTGTGATATTAGGCATTTTGATCATTCAGTCAAGTTTTTTTAAAAAGAAAATCTCAAGGTTAATAGAGAGAGAGAGAGATATATATCTCTCCTCTTGTTGTCCCTTCTTTGCTCATTTGAGAAGAAGATAAAATAACAATAAATTTTTTTTACCATTGGCACACCACGCCTACAAGAGCTAGTTTTTTTTTTTGAAAGAAAACCCCTTTTATTTTTATTTTAAAAAAAAGCAATTTGAAAAAAACAAGAAATAGAATTTGAGGAAAAGAGAGAAAATCTTTATTTTTTTATTCCTTTCTTTGATACCATTCATCACGCACAGGAAAAAAAAAACTAATCACGTACCATGCACAATAACACGAATTAAAGAAATTTATTTTTTTATTTAAAAAAATTATGATTATTTTTTATTAAAAAAAAAAATTCATGGCTTCTCATCCCAACCACCATCATTATATCCTTATTTCATATGTCACTTTGAATCTTTCATTGTTATTGGAGTCGACAAAATAAAAAATCAAAATAATTTAAAAAAAAACTAGTTAACCAAAAGATTCTACTAACATGCCCTAAAAAATAAAATTAATTACACAAAAAATAAAAAAATAGGTCAATTTTGCAATGCGACAATTTTTTAGATTTTCAAGTTTGATCCTCAAATTATCTCCAACGGAGTCGTCACTGAAAACCCCCTCGATCTGTGGGTTGTAGACCTACTTTTTTGGGGATTTTGAAGTCGTCACCTAGTTTTACGATCTAAGAATCGAAATATGACTCAAAATCAGTCAAAAGTATTAATCTACAAAAAGAAAGGGTCCGGGGATCACGTTACGGGATTGGAAGGTGTTAGGTACCAATCCCGCCCGACGAACGCCGGTCTCTACTACACCAAAAATATTACATTGCAAAAAATGACCTAAAAATAATAAAATAAAATAAACTAGTTTACCTGGATGATTGCGATGGTTGATTCCCTCAGAACTGACGGAGTGCATTCTTCGTATGAGTCTTCCTATTTTTATCTCCATCACTAGATCCGCTTTTGATCTTCGAGATGAGGTGTCTTCTTCCTAAATCTAAATATTTTTTGAATGTTTTTAAGTATTTTGAGGGTTTCTAGGTATTTTTTGAAGATTTCTAAGTAATTTTTGAGTAAAAATGAGATTTGAATGTTAGTATGGACTTGGGACTTCAGATTTAAGGTTTTGAGAAGATTGGGGAGAGTTTTTTCTTGTCTTGCGAGATTGGGTTGTGGTGACTCCTTTTTATAGAGTTTTTTGGAAGTCTTTAAGTTTGATTAAGTTTCTTTAAGATTAGGGTTTTGAATTAGGATTTTGAATTAGGGTTTTAATTCTTATCTACAATGAATATTTTTAAGTTCTTTGGAGAACCCCCCTAATTATATCTTTAATTCTTTGGGCCCCAAATGGAGAGGTCTTTTAATAAATATTATATAGGCCCCTACTTAAAATTTGACCCATGGACTCAATTGATTGATTTTATTTGTTTAAATTTTTTAATTTAATTTATTAATATTTCACTTTACGTTAATTAATGTTTTAATTATTAATTTTAAAATTTAAATTTTTAGGGTTAGAAAATTATCGTTTTGCTCTCAAAGAGGGCTTTTGCATTTCGATGTCGTTTTTCAATGTTTTGTGATGTTTTGAAATCAGTTTTTCGTAAAAAATTCAATAGGAGTATTGGTTTGTGTCACTTATGGGTTTTTGACATGAAATAGTCATGGACCCTATGAAGGGCATTTTTTTTAATTTTGTCGAGTTTGGTAAAAATTGGTGAAATAATTTATTTGATTTTAATTTGTTGTTTTATGTATTCAAAAGAATTTTCCTAAATGTAATGTAGGCTCTAAGGATGCTTTGATGTTATGGGTATTTTAGTAATTTGATCATTTGTTTAGTGATTTTTCTCATAAAACTTCTTTTTGTCTCAAAATGATGATTTTTATGTTTTTCGGTCATATTTTCCTAACGTAGCGTAGTTTCTAACGTTTTACTTGTTTGAAATACCTCATCCGAATTTCTGAAACATATTGATAACAAAATAAAGCATTGGAATATTCATCCATCATTGGAAATCGTTTCAATCGAGTTGATGAGTGATTAATCAGGCAAGTGCAAAAATGGGGTGTCTTTAACAACGTACATGTCACTGTCAAGTGTATATTAGACTTTGCATGTATCATTGAGGAGATATAATAAAGTTAAAGGGATATTATTGAAAAAGAGAAGAAGATAAAATGCAATGTGTAAATTTGAAAAGTGATATAAGAGGAAAGACAATAAAGGTAAAATTTTCATTAAATACTTTCTTTATGGGGATAAAGGTCGAGACAAAGGAAATGTGACAACCATTGTGTTCTATTATATACATAAAAGAAAGAGAGAGAGGACGGCTAAAAGTAAAATGCTAGCCACAACTCAAGGTTGGGTTCTCTATCAACAGGACAGTTGGACAGTTGTGATGTTAGGGATTCTCAAGAAAAATATATCAAGGAAATAGCTCAAAAGATGAATTGTTTTCTATGAAATATGTGTTTTTTCCACTATCTTAATGGTTATGTTTATGGACTAAAAAAGTTTGATTTTATATGTCTTCTGCAATAGGCAAAGGAAAAATAACCTAAATGTCCTTGTCTTAAATATGTAACAAAAATAACCTTTTCCCTCTCTTTCCAAAACCAGTTATGATCTTCAACCACTTGAAATATTAAAAAAAATTACATTACCCTTCAACACTAAGATTTTATCTACTTAAACTTTTAAATCTAAACAAGAAGATAGAATTTTGGGTAAATTACCATTTCGTGAGTTGAATATGACTAAATTATGATTCCAACTAATTCTTCATTTTATTCTCAAAACATGAAAAATCCAAATCGTTGGCTTTTCAATGTGACAATCTCGTTGGTTCAAAGTAACGAGATCGTTGTGAACCTGCGAGATTGTCATTTTAAAAATAAAATAAAATTAACAGTCTTGCTACTTTAAACCAGTGAGATCGTCATTCTAGAAAACATGCAATCTCATTTTTCATGTTTTGGGAATTAAAATGAATAATTAGTCGAAATGGGAATTTCTTCAAAAGTTGCTCACGTTTTGGGAAATTTTTTTAGAATTTTTCATGTAGAAGACAATGAAATTTTGAATTAAAATTTTTAAAGATTATCTAAAGGGGTTTAGACGAGTTTAAAAATGATGAATTGAACATGAGATTCAATAAATTTAAAATAATTTAACCGTTGAGACTAAAGACATATTGAAGATGATTAGTTTTGCCAAAAAATATATATATATATATATATTCAAGGGCAAAAGGTTCTAAGTTGAAGATAAATGCATTAAGGTTATTTTTTTTTTATTATTAATCTATATAAGAGAAGATAAAGGTCAAGGGGGCCTGACCACACATTTTTTATTATTAATTTATATAGAGGATAACTCAAATATTTGTAAAAACAAGAAGTCTATATCATCAGCTTGAGAACAAAAGAAGGGTCATTTCCACACATATCACGTAAAGGAGACAATTTTAATGGTTATGTTTCCACACTTATCATCAGCTTTAGAACAAAAGGAGGGTCTTTTCCACCCATATCACGTAAAGGAGATAATTTCTTCAACTCTTTCAAGCACTCCAGAACTTTAGACTTAATCAAATATTGAATGAGCCCACTATTCAAATATTTTACTAGTAAACGCATACTTCAAAGAGTCAACTTAATTCATGACCTCGCAACATCGCTTAAATAATACAATTTTTTTTTAGACTATTGTGAAAATGTGTGATAGTATGGCCAAACAATTCATAGAAGCTGCATCAAACAGTCCTCGTCAAACCGTTATCATTAGCTTGTGTTACATGATTCACGCTCCTTCTATGTTGAACCGTGAATTGATACAAAGAGAATCAGTTCGCGATTAGATTCCCACTTGATTTGTGGAAAATAATTGTTGTCAATATTAGGTCTCTCTCGTTTTGATCAGTATTAGAGATAGAGTCGTGATAATCTAACTTAGGCATGTGATATACTTAATCGACACTTCTAACGTGACAGGCTCGGGGATCATAGATATGCATTCCTCGAGATACAAACCTGCACTTTTTTATGTGGAAGTGTGTTTTTGTATTCCAAAAAATGCAGATCTACGATCCTTGAGTTTGTCACGTCAGGGGTGTCGATTGAGTATGTTACGTGCCTAAGTCAGATTATCATAATTCTTAGATATATCCCTATTTTAGCGTTGAAAAATGCTGAAGTAACATTGAAATTGACATTGTTTCACACATTAGTGGCAAGGATGTGTGTACAGAATCATAGATGCTTTTCATCTAGATACGAGTAAGAAGCATGATGAAAAGCATCTGTGGTTCTGTGCATACGAATGTGTGAAACGATGTCAATTTCAATTTCTGTCCGACTCTACGCCAAATCTTCTTTTCATACTAACATAAATGACCTAAATGCCTTCTAAAAAAATTACTTATATTAATTGGATTAGAGTGGTGAGTAGTGAATCGAGCGAGATGTACTTTGTGAATGGTCCTTTACATTGACCCTTCCAAGATCCAATATGGCTCACTGATATTTTGAAAACATAAGTCAATTAGGTTTTAGTAATTTTTATTTTTAAAAAATTAATTTTTTTAATCATTTTAAATATTTATTTTTAAATAAAATATGATATTGTGAGTAAGCATCTTTTAATCCATCATATTTTATAAAATTAAGTTGTATTTTATAAATAGATAATGGGTCATGATCTCTTGACCCATAGCACTACATGTAGAACATAAATGGTTCAAATTTCATCCAAAATCTGAATTTAGCGGGTTTGGGTCTTTGGAGTATATCTGAATAAAAAATCGGTCAAATATGAATTGATATCCCATGATCAGAGTCAGATCCAGGTTGGATACATATCCATTGCTTTGAAAATTATAATTTTAGACTTCTCAAAATATTATTATCTACTACTTTACTATAAAATAAAATGATTATAAGGGCAAAAAATAATATTATAGCAATTAACAAATAAGTATAGAAGAAAAAATATTGAACGATATGAAATTACCCGACTCAACCTAATTCGAATCAAGCAATCCGGTCGAGTTGTATCCAGATTTGGATTTAGTGAAATAAAAAAGGTTCCAATATGATTTGTTCAGTAGGATCCAAGTCGTAATCGAATACATAATCGGGTCTAGATAAAAAAATTCATATACTAATATAGGTATACTAACACTCGGCCAGAATTCAACCCATTTTAAGCCTCAACTACATGATAAAAATTACTTGAAAGTGTAAGATAAAAACATCTCTACAAAATATACTCTGATAGCGCTGAGAGAATACCTTCAAATATATTAAGAGAACTGCTATTGCGATAGCGAGTTGCACACAGTTGGTGTGGCGTTAGTAAAAGTTGGTGGGGCAATAGTAACTCTCTATATTAATTGCTTGCAAATTTTTTTATTACGGCCCCGCTTGATTTACATTGGCAAAAATTTTAAAACAGCGTGAAAACAAAAGTTTGCAGTGTCCAGTGCTTAGCGTGGCTTGGTCCACTGCAACACACTGAAAATATTTATCCTCCCCTCAAAACTTTGTTAGACTTGAACTCAATGCAAAACTTTGCAGTGCAAACATTTGCAGCGAAGAGGATGCCCTCCATTCTAGGAGTTAGGGAAATATCACTGAAATCCAAGGCTCAGCGGGCCTATTTTGACCCATGAAAGATTCTCCCTCCTACAAACAAAAGTCAATTTTTATTTCTATCCATTGGGTTAGGACATTTTAAATCATAGTCTTTACGAATATATGGGCAAGTGAGTTTCAAGCCCATAATGAGAAATGTTTGAATCCAATGGCTAGAATTCATCGATCGGATTGTTTTTTGTTGCACAAATCCACTAGGAAACTTGTGTTTTTTCCTTCCATCTCAACAGTCTAATTTTCCTAGGCAACACAGTCGCACTTTTTATTAGAAAAATATAATTTAACAGTCATCATGATTTTTAATCTCAAATTTTCATCGTCTCATTACAAATGATATCTAGATGACTCAGCAAATCATCTCAATTGTCTCGAAGAGAGCTTTATTTCCAGATCATTGAACAGAAAGAAGTGGAGAAAAAAGAGGGGGAATATAGTTCTCTCAACGGTGGCATCTCATCTCACAAGTAGTCTCGTTCTTGGGCAATTTTTGGAACCATGACATGTTAGCCCCGATTCTCTACTACCCCGATTCTCGCACGCATAAAACCCCAATTTTCGGAGCTCTTGAGGTCGTTCACGATTTCTTCATCACGTCTCTTAAGGCTTAGAGACGTGACCCACTAATAGATCGAAGTGTGGCAACTAATCAGATCGTGAACGAATGCTTGATGGAAGCCTCGTTCAAGGTTGGTTATTTAAGATTGGTTTTGATCCCCAAACTTCTCACTCTCTCTTAATCTCTCCTTCATTTTACACCATCAATCAAGAGTGATTCCGAGTTTAGAAGTACCAAAAACAAAACAGAGACCAGTGGGAAGACGTGCTTGAGATTCAATGGCTGAAGGTACAAATTTTGGGCATTTTCAGATTCGATTCTCTATTATTAAGTTCTTTATTTCCGCATTAATTTATTTTTGAGAATCAATGTTGAGATTAACATGACAATCATACTACATAGGAACCCAGCTACATAGTATGGGCTCTTTGCATATGAATGTCATATTTTTTTTTTCTTTGTAATTTGGTTGAAACCAGAAGACGTAAATCCAATTATTGACAAGGTCTACAAAATCCAAGAGCAAGTGATGAACTATACAAATCCATAACAATTTGCATTAAATTTTAAAAATAAAAATAAATCATTTTGGGGATAATCAGCATGCGCAAAGAAAAATATTTGGATACATAAACGGAAATTGAGCCAATCCAAAACCAAAACTTTACAACAAGAACAAGTGGCGGAGAAAGCCTATTCAAAGGTGGCCGTAGAGAAATTTTATCTCAAGCACAGCAAAAAGCATTGATTAGTTGATGCTACACATATGAATCGAATGACCCATTTTAATGCCACAAATTGGACTAATTTTTGGTGGGGGAAGAGGAACAAAAAGAAAAAAAAGATCATAATTCACCAATGAAATGGGAGTGCAAATTTGCAGAGTATTGGGTGTCTGCTAAGTTCCTTGAGATGAATCATGCTCTGTTGGAGAATCATCAAAGAGAATGATAAGCCTAACTGTTTAAAATACTCAGCACAATCCGTCATCTTTATCACCGCAACACTATTTCTACGATGGTATCTCATATTTTCTTTGATTGTCAACTTCAAAACATTGGTTTAAGAATTCATGAGTGACAACTAATAAAGTTAGAAACGCGAATATAAATCAGTAATACATAAGACACAAACTTCAGCCCATTCCAAGCCCATAAATGGATTCACCACACTACTATGACTAAATCTCATCTGGTTTCTTAATTTTCTGACAATATTGATAAATTATCTTTCCAAATAATAGTATCGAAACCGAACAATCTTGCAAAGCAAGAGACCAATTGCTCATGAATCACTTCTTCGTTAGGAAGCAGGATATCTGTCTCTCTTCTTAAAGATGTGACACCTTTATTATCAATTCCACAAGGCACAATGTGCTTAAAGTAGTTCAAATCAGGATCAATATTAAATGCCAATCTGTGAGAAGTAATCCCTGATGAAATTCAAACCCCAATTGCACCAATCTTGTGTCTCCAACCCACACCCCCGTCTCACCTGTGCTTCCGGCATGAGCTCTCACACCATATAGAGATGCCAATTCAATTATCGCCAACTCAAGATTTTCTACATATTTTCGAGCACCTAATCCAATATCCTTTAGAGAAATAATAGGGTATAAGATAGCTTGATGTAGACCATGAAATGTTATGTCTCCCCCTCTCTGTGTATAGTGAAGCTCAGCTCCCATAGTTTGAAGGTCAGCCTCAAGAACCAGTAAATTATGATATATTCTCTGTTTCCCAAGTGTATATGTAGACGGATGTTGTAGGAACAAGAGAGTGTCTGAAATTTTACCAAATTTTCTATCTGAGACAAGTTTCTCCTGAAGCTTAAGTCCGTCCAAGTAGTTGATAGTACCCATCTTCCAGACCACGAGACTTCGTTGTAATCTCATTTCCTATAAATCATGATACGTCAAATATTTGATTTGTATCACACAGTTATCAAGAGAGGGGAACACCAATTATATGTACAAGATTATTAACAAATAGGAGTGTTAACGTCCAAGACTTCTTGGGGACATTAACATCCATCACAACGATGCTTCCTCCATAAATACCCTTTAAAAAAAGGTTTTTATTTTGTTAACGGAATGTCTCCCACACCCTATTTGAGATATGGACTAATTCCTACGGTTGCATGCCTCGACCTCACAGAAGTTTCCCAACGTGCAACTAGGTACATCATAAAACCCATCCATTTTGTACTAAAAGATAAAATATGATACTTGAGGGGTATTTATGGAAGAAACATGATTATGGTAAGCATTTTTCTATGAGAGAAAGAGAGAGAGAGAGAGAGAGGGTCAAGAAGACCTGTGTAAAAGGAACCAACCAAAAACCAAAAGACATAAAACACAACATAGCCCTAGATGTTGCAAGACTCACTTCCACCTAAACATAAATCCTTTAAAAAAAATAGGTCCAGGAACTCTACGATAAGATCATATCAACATAAATTGAGGGCTTTTATACTCCAAATGACATTGGTCATATGGAGCCCCTTCCCCTCAAAAGTCCTCTAGTTCTTTTCCTTCCAATGGGGCCCAATAAATCATAGGAGTTTCATACTTTCTCAAAATGCCTCTCCTGCGATATTCTCGATACTAGACGAATCATTGATAAGTTTCGAGACTGGATGTTTTGGAATGCATGTTTTGATTGAGACACTCCCGGTTTTTCTCCTAACCAAGACATTGCCTCAAGACGAGATTCTAAACCTTGCAACAAAATGCAAACATAATGAATCACCCACAAAATACTATCCTTTGAGAGTCATAAGTTGTGTAATGCCAAGTTTGAAATGAAGACAAGATAGACTCAAGACTCCAACTAATGCAAAAGTGCTTATAAATATGACAACAAACTGAATAAATGAGGTTGTAATGGATAAGGAAGTGATTAACAACTTCACCATTATTTTTACTCAAGGAGAAAAAAAGTCGAGTATGGCGTTTCCATGAGATATGAATAGATCACAATGAAGATCTTATTCAAGGTGCTCATCCAAATCCTGGGGAAAAATAAAAACCTTTGCAAGGATATTGGACTCCCATATTGTGGATATCGAAAAAACTCGAATGCCATGAAAGAGTAAGAAGATTATAAAAGTGACCTCATTTAACACTTTCCTACCGTGGAGGTGTGCACAAAATCATTAATGTTTTTTTACTTGGAAAATACTAGAATGACACAAAGGTGACATAAATGATGTGGTGGCGCGCATATAACCATATATGCTTTTTACTCGTATCTTGCAGAAAAGCATCTACGGTAACGTGCACGACACCACATCATTTTGTCACATTTGTGTCACCCCACCATGACTCTTTTTACTTATATCTCAATGAAAAACATATATGATTCGTACACACCTCACATCTAGAAAGTGCGAAATGAGGTCACTTCGGCATTATTATAATGATAAACTGACAAGGTAAGTGTGCACGATCATAGATTTTTCCTTGTGTATCTTGGGGAGAAATAATAATTATTTGCACATGCCACGCAAGTTTGGGTTTTTTTAGAGCTATTATTGGCACCTCATAATAATGTGCACATGCATGTGTTGTGGTCATTCAACATTACTTTTTTTAAAGTCAGTTTATCACGACTCAAAATGAAAACATCTCTAGAAAAATATTTTTTGATAGTGTCGTGACAATCTAACACCCCCATGTGGTATACTCCCTCCACACACCCCTAACACGGTATGTGAAAGAACCATAGATTTCCTCGGGATACACAACTGCACATCCCCATAAATCTGTGCAGTTATGTATCCCGATGAAAAAAGTTTATGATTTTGGCACATGCCATGTTAGGGGTGTATGGTGGAATATGCCACATGGAGTGGAGGTGTCAGATTATCATTACTCTTTCTTATGACACTGGGAGAATAACTTAAAATGTTTATGAATGATATTAGACTTACTCAGAAAAAGAAAAAGATACCCAAATATACTCAACTGATGTGGAATGTGCAACAGATAGATTTTTATCTTAAGTATCTTTTGTTTGAATCAACTTTGCATGGCTCAATTTTTATTTCTTGTAAAATGTAATGTTATGGCCTTGCTTTATACTTGGATCAACGGAAGTCATAAAACAGCATAAATTAAAAGACAAAAAGTTTGTAGTTTCTAATACTGTGGTGCCTCTTCGCAAACCATCCCATGCGCTTAATTACAAATACAAGGCACCATTCATGAAAACTAAATTTTCTCAATCATACGCACATACATGCCACCATGTTAAATAGTAAAAATCTGAGGAAAATCCTTCTTCTCTTGATAGGACGACTCACTAAATGATGCTCCAAATTCAACATCAAATGCATTCACAATGCTACCTTCATTACCTGGTTCAGCCTTTATATTAGTTTTGGAGGGACTCTTATGCGACCTTCTTAGCTCATCTAGCAGAGAAGCAACTTCTTTCATTGTTGGCCTTTTTCTGCCTTTGGACTTCAAATGTCTCCTTGCCAGTACTGCAAATTTTATTAACTCTTCCTCCTTCCCTTCTCTCACCACTCTATCATCCAAAATCTGAAAAAGTCGATTTGCTTTCATCGACAAAATGAAATATTTTCTTAAATATCTCTCTTCATCACTTTTAAAGTTAGATACTGGTTTTTGCCCTACTAACATCTCCACAAGAACTACCCCAAAACTATAAACATCACTCTTCTCTGTATATTGCCCTTTCTCAAGGAACTCTGGGTCCATGTATCCTACAGTCCCTTGTAGTAGTGATGCAGTTAAGTGAGTTCTTTCGTCGGGAATAGACCTTGAAATCTAAAAATCAGCCAATTTTACTTTGTACTTCTCATTTCAGAGTATGTTCCCAGACTTTATATCTCTATGAAGAATGGGTGTGGAAGTAGATGAGTGCAAATAAGCTACGGCGCTTTCTACTTCTGTCGCAATCCTTAATCGATCTTCCCATGACATATATGACATAGAGCCGTGGATATGGTCGTAGAGGGTTCCATTGGAGACAAATTCGTAAACTAGTAATGGAACTTCGGCTTCTAAACAACAACCCAATAATCTTACCACATACCTATTAGGAAAGCAGATTTCTGACATAAATTGAATCCCTTGATTTATGCTTAATATTAGGAAAGCAGATTTCTCACATTAATGGAATTCTCTGATTTATGCTTAATATTAGGAAAGCAGATTCCTCACATTAATGGAACCTCTTGATTTATGCTTATTAGGAAATTACCCACATATGTGTAGCCTTGAATTGTGGTTCTGTTTACCAACCATGACTTGATCTACTTGTATAAATATTACATAGTATCAATGGAAAAGTTACTGGTTGCATCATCATATTATATTTCTCTTTATGGTATCAGAGCCTATTGGCTTAAACAAGCATTGTTTTTTATCTGTTCTTCTTCTTCTTCTTCCTCACTTCTATCAAAATGTTTGAAGAAAATACTGGAACCAGTCAAACAAATCTCACTGTTTCAAATTCCCTTAACCTTGAAAATAGTTTGATTGCCATAAACTTTGCTGCCCAAGCCCCTCTCAAACTTACTCCAGAGAATTATATCTCTTGGCACACACAATGGTATTCGCT
Organism: Akebia trifoliata; assembly: GCF_017979445.1. Classification (NCBI taxonomy): domain Eukaryota; kingdom Viridiplantae; phylum Streptophyta; class Magnoliopsida; order Ranunculales; family Lardizabalaceae; genus Akebia; species Akebia trifoliata. The sequence goes on from NC_141386.1 coordinate 29,877,768, forward strand.
TCTCATCGGTTATGACCTCTTCGGCTATGTCGATGCACCATTTCTTGTCCTCCTACAACAATCAAAGAAAACACCAAAGTAACCATCAACCCCAATCACACCTTCTGGATCCGACAAGATCATCTCCTTAGATGTGCTCTTGTTGCTTCCCTCTCTGCACAAGTTATACCGTTTGTGGCCTCTACAAAATCTTCAAGCGATATCTGGTCCAAACTTGAAACCATGTACGCCAAGCCGACTCGTGTACGTATCATGAGCATCCGTGACACACTAAGCAAGACAACCAAAGGCACCACCAGCATCTCTGCCTACATGCAAAATATCAAGACTCTTCCTGATTCCATGGCAACTGTCGGTGTACCACTGGATGATGATAAGATTGTCTTCCACGTTCTCAATGGCCTTGGGACTGATTACAAGGAAATAGATGCTGCCATTCGTGCACGTGACATCATTATTTCCTTCGAAGAGTTACACAATAAGCTTAATGATTATGAGGTTTATCTCAAACGAGAATCTCAAACTGATGTTGTTCTCATTACTGCCAACTTTGCCAACAAATCGGGCTCCCACAACCGAAGCAACCACCATCAAAATAGGCAAGGCAAAAATGGCAATTACTTAGATGGCAATCAACAACAACGTCATGGCCAAGGTCAAAATTACCAACACAAAAATGGTAATAATTCTACTCACAATTTCAACAAAGTTGTGTGCCAATTTTATGATAAGCCAGGACATGTTGCAAAGAACTGTCGTAGACTCCCTAGTGTTATGCCGTGGATGTCTCAACCATCCTACCATTCGTATTCACCAAATTTTGCTGCACAGTGTGCCCTTCCTCTGCTCCACCTTGTGCTCATTTTGCCGTTCAACCCTCTCAATCCGCTCCTAGTTGGCTCGTTGATTCAGGTGCTTCGCATCATGTGACTTCTGATCTTAATAATCCGTCTTTTCACTCGGAGTATGAAGGTCACGATGACATTATGATTGGTGATGGTAAAACTCTCAAAATTACTCACACTGGCACCACCAACCTCTCTTCTTCCTCTAAGCCTATTGTTCTCTATGATGTTCTTTGTGTTCCCACCATGAAAAAGAATTTAATTTCCATTTCAAAATTTTGTTCCACCAACAATGTTTCCATTGACCCTCTTTGTTTGTGGTGAAGGATCTTCATACGGGGGCACATCTAATGGAAAGAATGAATAAAGATGGCATTTATGAGTGGCCTACCAATGAACCAACCTCATCTTCTCCAATTCTTGTTCTTGCTACTATTAAAGCGAGTCTTCAAGCTTGGCATAATCGCCTTGGTCACCCATCTTCAAAAAATTTGAGTCATGTTATTCGTGCATCTAATTTACCTGTATCATCTTCTGTTCGTCATTTTGAGTCATGTAATTCCTACAAGTGTAATAAAATGCACAAGATTCCTTTTTCAATTTCATCTCTTCGTAGTAAATCTCCACTTGAATTGGTTTATTATGATGTATAGGGACCCTCTCCAATACTATCTCATGATGGTTTCAAGTATTATCTTTTATTTGTTGATCATTTTACGAAATACATTTGGCTTTATCCCATGAAACATAAATTTGAAGTTTTTGTTATCTTTCCAAAATTCAAAGTCGTTGTGGAGATAGAGGGGAATTTCTCAAAATGAAAGCTTTCTTTGAGACCAATGGTATTCCCATTTTCTTACACCTCCGCACACTCTTGAACATAATGGGACTGCGAAGCGTCGACATCATCACATTGTCCAAACAGGTTTAACCATGCTCAGTCAAGCCAACCTACCACTCCACTTATGGTCTCATGCCTTTCTTACAGTTGCTTACCACATCAATCAAATGCCTACACCAATTCTATCTATACTTTCTCTTTTCGAAAAGTTGTTTGGGACCTCACCTAATTATGGCAAGCTTCGAGTATTTGGGTGTCTTTGTTATCCTTGGCTTAAACCATATACACATAATAAATTAGAGGCTCTATCAATGTCGTGTATCTTTCTTGGATATTCTTCCACTCAAAGTGCATTTAAATGCTTTGATCCCTCTACCAAAAGAATCTTTGTGTCACGACATGTTGACTTCGTCGAATCCACCTTCCCTTACAAGTCTCTTGGTACCCTTTTACCTAGAAATTCATCTAAAGGTCTTTCACATTGGTTACCTGTTATCCATGATCCAACCCATACTTCCTCTTATATTCAAAATCTCATATTTTCCTCAACCACCCATGTGGTAACTCCTTCCCATAAAAATATCTCTCAAATCTCCCACCCTCCATGTGATAATTCCACATTAATTACTATTGATCAAATCCCCTCAAACACTCCACAAAATTCTCTACCTTCCATGGTGCATGGTCAGTTGTCAACGCCCTCTTCATTATGTTCCTCTATTGACAAGTCTCTATATGAAGATTTCATGCCACAAACGGAGCCACCCTCTCCACCTTTAATTTCATCACCTACTATTAACCAACAACCACCACCCTCGCCACCCATTACAAGATCCAAAAATAATGTTTTCAAGCCTAACCCGCGTTTCTTCACAGCTGTCAAACTCATCAATGACCCTCTCTTTGAGCCCACCTCACCCACTCAAGCTCTTAAATACCCACAATGGTGTGCAGCAATGTCCGATGAATACAATGCTTTTATTCGAAATGGTACTTGGCTACTTGTTCCTCCTGCACCCAATCAAAACCTTGTGGGATGCAAATGGGTGTTTCGAATCAAAAAGCACCCTGATGGCTCTATTGACCGTTATAAGGCACGTCTCGTAGCGAAGGGTTTTCATCAACGACTAGGTTTGGACTACACTGAAACATTTAGTCCGGTTGTCAAACACACGACAGTTCGCATTGTTCTTTGTCTTGCCGTTTCTTCTGGTTCGTCCTTGCATCAACTTGATGTTAACAATGCCTTCCTTCATGGCCATTTGATCGAGAATGTTTTCATGCAACAACCACCAGGTTTCATTGATGCCAGCAATCCATCTTGTGTGAAAGCTTCACAAGGCTCTTTATGGTCTTAAGCAAGCACCTCATGCTTGGTATAATGAACTACGTTATTATCTCTTATCTCTTGGGTTCTCTAACTCTCAATCTGATAATTCGTTGTTTATATACTTACATGGGGATGCTATGCTATTACTCCTTGTTTATGTTGACGATCTTATTCTCACCAAAAATTCTCAAGTGTTGATTAACAAGGTTGTGCAGCAACTTGGTGACAAGTTTTCTATCAAAGATTTGGGTGCTTTAAACTATTTTCTTAGCATTGAGGTCACCTCTATCGCAACGGGGCTCTTTCTCTCCCAACAAAAGTACATTCGTGATTTACTTGATCGTACGAAAATGCTTGATGCTAATGATGTGCAAACTCCTATCTCTACAATAGCTACTCTTTCTTTGGTAGATGGTTCTAATCTGGTAGATGTCACTGAGTATCGTCATGTCGTCAGTAACTTACAATACTTGTCATTTACACGACCGGATATTGCCTATGCAGTCAACAAATTGTCTCAATTCATGCACAAGCCGACAACAAATCATTGGAGTACAGTTAAACGGGTTTTATGATATCTAAAGGGCACAATGCATCATGGTTTATTCCTTCACAAGAACTCCCCTACCATTCTACATGCTTTTTCCAATGCTGATTGGGTGGGTAACAAGAATGATCGCACCTCCACTAGTGCCTATGTTATTTTCCTTGGCAAAAATCCTATCTCTTGGAGTTCAAAGAAACAACGATCTGTTGCATGCTCCTTAACTGAAGTTGAGTACCGGTCTGTTGCATCTACCACAGTTGAAATATGTTGGATCCAATCTCTTCTTCATGAACTTCAAATCCCTTCCAAGCAGCTACCGGTTATCTATTGTGAAAATGTAGGTACTACTTATTTATGTGCAAATCTGGTCTTTCATTCTCGCATGAAGCACATAGCTGTTGACTTCCATTTTGTTCGTGACAAGGTGCAGAATGGTGATCTTCGTGTTACTCATGTCCCTTCTAATGACCAGTTGGTTGATGGACTTACTAAACCTCTCTCTCGACAACGCTTTCACTCTCTTCTATCCAAGATTGGTGTCTCTAACGGGAGCACCATCTTGCGGGGCCATATTAGGAAAGCAGATTTCTGACATAAATTGAATCCCTTGATTTATGCTTAATATTAGGAAAGCAGATTCCTCACATTAATGGAATCTCTTGATTTATGCTTATTAGGAAATTACCCACATATGTTTAGCCTTGAATTGTGGTTATGTTTACCAAACATGACTTGATCTACTTGTATAAATATTACACAGTATCAATGGAAAAGTTACTGGTTGCATCATCATATTATATCTCTTTAATACCTGTGGACAATTTGGGAAAGAAGGCTAACCTCATTAACAAACTGATCTATTTGGTATTCTTCCATTGTTTTTGACTTCTTAATAGCTACTATTCCACCATCTTGAAGCATTCCTTTATAAACGGCACCAGCGCCTCCTTTACCGAGGATTCTATTTTCATTGTAGTTGTCTGTGGCCTTTCCAAGTTCTTCTTTAGTGAAGATTTTGGATTTCAAAATACCAACTTCGTTGGAAGACATCTTCTCTTCTAATAGTAAACCACCATTTCGCTTAAAGAATTCTTGTTTGCGTTTGATGAGCTTTCTTTTCTTCAGCTCCAAAATCAACAAGTAGCAACACCAGGTTAGAAATATAATGAGCACTGATAGGCCAACACCTACATAATACCAAATAATAATAATGAGGAAAACAAATTATACAAGAGCCCTCGTGGAATAGCTATTTTTTGTAAGTCATAAACTAAGTTTAAAATCATGTCTCAAGATAATGCTTCAATCAGAGAAAAATTGAGACTGAAAAACATTTTGGGACAATTCGAAACATTTCTGAGATCAATGTTTCATTCCAATATTAGCCAAAATCGAATGGCTGGGACGAAATTACATTCTGAAACGTAATGATCATAACATAGCTCTAATTTTAAATATTGGATGGATAGATTCAATGGAATTATGAAGTGACTCTATATATAAATTTGAAAAGAATCAGTTTACCAAGTTGATCAACTCCTTGTTTTAACTTCTTTTAGAAAACTAAATAAATATGATTTTAAAATTAAAATATATCTTTTGCATGTTAAATATGGAAAATAATGTTACCATCGAATGTAAACATGCGGTGCTGTGAATCTCCAAAACCAAAGATTTTGTAGCAATAATCTACTATTTTACACTACTTTAATTTATACTATTACTTCAATTTTATTCTACTTCTTAGCTGTAATTTCTCTAACACTGTTTTTAATCTGTTTTCAAAATCTGTTTTGGTTTCAATTTGAAAGAAAAGTTGAATCACTATTGTCCTTGTGAAACGAATCTTATTCACCAAAGTTTATTTTATCATTTGTTCAATTTCAATCTGCAATCAATCCACTACAAGTCCGAATAAATTAGCGTCGTTGTCGGGAACAGCGGTTTGATTCATTTTCATATAAAAAAGAATCCAAGAGAGATTCGAAATAGAACCAAATCTTGTTTGCTTGAAACAGAAGTTTAATGAACAAAATCATAGACTAAAATATTTTCATTACAATCCTTGATACATCAGAAAATTGTTCCAAAAAGAATTTTCCATTTTCATCATAGATATCATCCTCACAAAAAACCAACCCAATTCAAAACTTTTAAACCATACAGAACCAATGCATTGAGAAAGATATGGGTTCCCTTTATGACCTTAAACGCAATAACAACCAGGGGGGCAGAACAAAAGAATTTCACTTGCAGGAGCTGAACTATTAATATGAAGATGAAAATTTAAAAATTATAAACAATGATGCATATATACTTTATGTTATGAAAGAAACCCCAAGTAAAAGAAATTATAGGGATCTAGAATTTTTTTTACCCATGGAACCCACAACTACCCTGCTTTGTTTCATCAAATTCTATGTCCTCAAAGAAGTCCTAAGTAAAAAAATGTTGTAAGAATGAAATTTTTAGGGGATCTTATCCATTATAGGGATCTAAAAATTTTCACCCAAAAACCAACGGTTCTTTTCTTTTTTCAATTGTAAAATCTTTACGGTTCTAAGAAAACCCCAATGAAAGAAATAAATCTGAAATTTGGGCGCTCAAAGGAACCCCATGTAAAAAAAAACAACCCTCCTTTTCATCCTATAGTTACATGAAGAAGAGAATTCTAGCATACCCACGATATGAAAGCAACATCATCAATTTTATAAAAAATACATAAAGAGATAAATCTTACATTAGGTAGAGATATTCATTATCTATATCGATTTCAGATGAATTTCCATCAATTTCCAAACTTTTAGTGAAAAAATTGATTTTCTATAGAAAATAAGATGATTTAGAAAAACAAACTTAAGAAAGAAGAAAGGATGGTTTCTTGAAACTCAAAGTCTCATAGAGAAGAAGAGTTGAGTACAACCCTGACCATCCCATGCCATTTTTACCAAAGTACCCTTTATTTTGAAAAAAACCAGACAATATTACCGAGTAAATTTAACTCGACTCGGTGAGTTTTAAAATTACATACAACATGTTAAATTGTTAATAAAACCATGAAGCAAAACACTCCCAAATTTGAAAGAATATTATTTTTGAGCTTTTGATCTTAAGTTTGAAAATGGACGGCTATTGAACCCCCATAAGATACTTAACACTTAACGGAAGAAAAAAAGACCTATTTTAAGTTCTTGTACGCCCTGTGGCAGAGGATCATGTTTTTAGATGGCATGAAGTGAGCTCAACTTCTCTTAGTAAAGATTTTAAATCTTACTAAGTTACTAAGGCTAGCCTTACTAGTGTGAAAGAGTTTTTGTTTCTCACAATTTTAAATATAAAAATTGGGAGATTTAAGCAGACCTATATTGTTGCAATTTTATTACAAAAGCTCCTTTTATCAAGTTTGTTACCAAACAAATCTTACTTTTTGAATCAGACTAGCATGACTAAATGTGTAAGATTTCAAATCTTACTAAGGGTCTTTGAGCCCACAAGGATTATCAAATTGGCAATCCAACACCACAGCCTTATATATTCCATGGAAAAAAGTCAGATTCAAAATAACAAAAATTCAAAATTTTCATTTTTGAGCTTGATCAAAAGTGCTGCAATTGGATGGCTACCAAACTCCCAAAAAACTAAAATTCATGGATGAAAATTAACTTTCTTTTTTGAATTTTTTTTGTCAAAATTCTTTGATTTTTGTCCTTTATAAACCTGTGGCATCAGATTATGTTTTTGGATGCTTCAAATTGATGCGGTTATGATTATAGTGACAAAAATCTTCAATTTTTTGAAAATTTTTTTTGATTAAATCATGATTTTAATAATTGTCAATTAATAAAGATTCATCACGACTCTTTAGGTTTTAGTTAAAATTAGAGATAACTTGTGTTTTCAAATTGATAACAATCCTCAAGCTAAGTCTTCTTCACATACTACGAAAATGATCTAAATGCCCTCTACAAGATTACTTCGGTTTCTTCTAGATTGGTGAACCCCCAACTGATTTGGAACCAAGTCAACCAGATAACATATTTTAGATATAAAAAAAATTGGATTTGATTTAGTAAATATTATTATTTTAGATATTAGTATAAAAATGGTATGGGCAGCACTTGTAGGATGTAGATCATTAATAATTCAGTTCTAAGTTTTGACTTTTTGGATCGGATCTGGATTGAAAAATACATATTTGATCAATTTTCGAATTTACCACTGTCCAAACCGGTAAAATTTTGACTCAAATTAAATTTTCCATTTTTTTTTCAAATATCATACGTATATATACCTATTTTATCACTTTTCTCATCGATTTTATGGTTTGGGTTTGGGTTTTTCTCATCATCTCTTTCAAGAGCACGATCCACAACATTCACTACATCACAATCGGCAACTTTGGTGCTTGTGGCCTCGGATTGGAGCCACCAAAGACCTGACTCCTGTTCCGTGGATCGATTGGTCAATATCTCACTTTGACCAAGAATCAACCTTTTACTCTGATTGCGACTCAGGTGGTCAACTTGACTAGAGTGATTCCACGATCATAATTATCAAAACTAAAAAATCCAATACAATAGGGTTATTATAATTTATTTATTTTTCAATAGATTCAACAGAAAATGGGAGGTAGCTTAAATTATTATTATTATTATTATTATTAGACTAATGATTTTTGAATTCAACCTGACAACCAGACTCAAAACTCACTCATGTGTCATGCGCATAAAACTATAGATTCTTTCACTTGGGATACATAACTGCAGATGGCAGATCAGTTGTGTATCTCAAGAGATAGAATCTACGGTTTTTTGCCCATGCCACGTCGGTGAGTTTTTGAGTCCCTCGTCAGGCTGAGTTCAAAAATCAGCACTCTTATTATTATTATTATTATTATTTAACTTCGCCAACCCCAATTTGATGCTGTAAAAGTATTTTACCATGTTACATTTCAAAGGCTTTCTGCCGACAAAACATAAAGGAAAGACTTTCATCTTCCAAGTGGGTCCGGCTTTTAGATTCTTATAAGAACAACAGACCGACTCACCTTACTAGGTTAGTAAGGATTCCACCCTTACTAAGGGTGCTTGACACACTTTTTCGCATGGAAAAAGGTGATCCGATGCTTTAGGGTTGTAGAGAACAAGATTCTATGAACTTCCAAAAACTAACCCTTTTTTTTACCATTGAAATTTAATTTTAAAGTTAGGACTTCCATGGAAGTTTGGTCGCCATCCATTTTCAAAACTTTGGATGAAGTAAAAAAAAAGATTTTTTTTTTTCTAATCTGAGATTTTCCATGAAATCTAGAGGACCGTGTGTGAAATAATGAGATTTGATTTATTCTTGATGATGATTACATGACCCTAATAGGCTTTCTATAGAAATTAATAACAAACTCTAATAAATATGATAATCACAATCAATTCAAATCTCAAATTAATCTACCTTCAAATCTCTAACTAATCTACTCTATCTAAATCTACATAGATATGATTCGGTGTATCTTATTACAATGTTTCATATCTTATATTTTAACATGGTGGTGTTAATTGCCAATGTGATAATCCATTCTAGCAAAACGACCTTAGAAAAGTTTAGGGCCCGTGTGGATACAAGAGCTAGAAGTACTTAAAACATAAGTATTTTTTGAAGTACTGTCTAGAGTAGGTGGATAACTGTTGTGTGTTTGGATGCAAATTTTGAAAAGTACTGTTAGAAGTACTTTTGATAGAGTTTTGTGTTTAGAAACTATTTTGGATTCTGTTAAAATGATCAAAATGCTCTTATAAGTATTAGTTACTATTTTTAACATTATAACTCAACAAATTATTCTTCAAAAGAAATAAAAGTTATTGTTTCTATCCATAAAAACTAATATAAACACCCAACAATTATAAACAAATGAAAGATATTGTGAGCAAATATATACAATCACTAAAAATATGAAGAAGCTTTCACCACATCAATGGATAGTAAATTTGTGTGTAATTGTTCACATCAATCTTACAATAAGAAATTTTCAACCATGGTTGGAATGCTCATGGATAAATCATTGAGTGAGCAATTGGGAGAGCTAGAAATCCAAATTCAAATGCTACACTAAAAGGCTACCACCACATCAATGGATAATAATAAAATATTATTTAATTGCATTTTGGAAGATATACTTGTAATTTTCTAAATTTGTGAGGGGCATATTTGTCCCAAATACTACACCAAAAACCTATTACCACATCAATGGATAGTAATATAGGATTATTGCAATTGCATTTTTTAGGGTATACTTGTAATTTTTAAAATTTATGAGGGGTATATTTGTCCCAAATGTTACACCAAAAGACTATCACCATATCAATAGATAGTAATATAACATTATTCCAATTGCCTCTTTTAAGGGTAGGTTTGTAATTTTCAAAATTTATTAGGGGCATACTTATCTCAATCCCGTCATTTTGACAATGTTTTATTACTCCGCGCTAGAGTAGTTTAGAGAAGTAGCACTATCGGTACTCCATGAAAAAATACTAAAATGACTTCACAGTAAAGTAGTTCTTTCTAGGAAATATTTATCCAAACACCTTTAAAGTACTTATAACTCGTAAAAAGCAGAAGTACTTAAAAAAGTCAATCCAGATAGACCTTTAAAATCTTACTAAGTTAATAAGGAGAGTTTTTTTTTTTCAGAGAATAATGATAAGAATTATGCTAGAGTGACTTCATTTTGCACTTTCTCAATGAAAAACATATATGATTCGTACACACCTCACATCTAAAAAGTGCAAAATGAGGTCAGTTCAGCATTATTATAATGATAAATTGACATGGAAAGTGTGCACAATCATATATTTTTGCTTGTGTATCTCGGGGGAAAATAATAATTATATGTGCATGTCACGTAAGTTTGAGTTTTTTTTAGAGCTGCAATTGGCACCTCATAATTATGTGCACATGCATGTGTTGAAGTCGTTCAGCATTACTTTTTTTAAAGTCAGTTTATCATGACTCAAAATGAAAACATCTCTAGAAGAATATTTTTTGATAGTGTCGTGACAAACGGACACCCCCATGTGGTATACTCCCCCCATACACCCCCAACATGGCATGTGCAAGAACCATAGAATGTTTCCCAGGATTCTGGATACACAATCTGTGCAGTTATGTATCCTGATGAAATTTTTTTATGATTTTGGCACATGCCATGTTAGGGGTGTATGGTGGAGTATGCCACGTGAAGTGGAAGTGTCAGATTAGCCTTCTCTTTCTTATAACACCCGAGAATAACTTAAAATGTTTATGACTACTAGTAAACTTACTCTGAAAAAGATACCCAAAATATACTAAACTGATGTGGAATGGGCAACCATAGAGAGATTTTTTCCTTGAGTATCTTTTGATTGAGTCAACTTTGCATGGCACAATATTTATTTCTTGCAAAATGTAATGTTATGGCCTTGCTTTATATTTGGATCAACGGAAGTCATAAAACAGCAAAAATTAAAAAACAAAAAATTAATATTGTCTAATACTGTGTTGCCTCTTCACAAACCATCACATGCGCTTAAATACAAATACATGGCACCATAAATGAATACTAAGTTTTCTCAATCATAAGCATATGCACATACATGCCACCATGTTAAATAGTAAAAATCTGAGGAAAACCCTTCTTCTCTTGATAGGATGATTCACTAGATGATGCTCCAAATTCAACATCAAATGCATTCACAATGCTACCTTCATTACCTGGTTCAGCCTTTATATTAGTTTCGGAGGGCCTCTCATGCGACCTTCTTAGCTCATCTAACAGAGAAGCAACTTCTTTCATTGTTGGCCTTTTTCTGCTTTTGGACTTCAAACATCTCCTTGCCAGTACTGCAAATTTTATTAGCTCTTCCTCCTTCCCTTCACTCACCACTCTATCATCCAAAATTTGAAAAAGTCGATTTGCTTTCATCGACAAAATAAAATATTGTCTTAAATATCTCTCTTCATCACTTCTAAAGTTAGATACTGGTTTTTGCCCTACTAACATCTCCACAAGAACTATCCCAAAACTATAAACATCACTCTTCTCTGTATATTGTTGAGGAAAAATCTAGAGTACTCGACTCTAAATACTCAAATGTTGGATATAAACAAGTAAACGATTTACTTGTACTATACCCTCAATAAAAATATCACTCACAAGTTGAAGAAGAAAATAACACTCTATTAAGAAGAATACACTTTTACAAACACTCACACTTTTTACAACCTCTCAAGACCTCGTACTCACAACTTATTTCTCACAACTTGTTTCTTACTACTTGATTACAAAATGAGAGGACTTACCCCTATTTATACTAGTGACACCTCTTTAACTAATGGTTAGGATTGTGCCAACACATTCTTAATCTAGTGGTTACAATTTTGTCATCTAGAACTTTCTAAAAATATCTATTAGTCTAGAGTTTTCTACCAAAATATCTATAATTCTAGAATCTTCTATTTTTCTCTTATCTAAAGACATCTAGAGTTTTCTCTAGGAAGATTCTAGAAATTGGGTTATAAATAACTATTGGGCTTGGACAATAAATGTGGGCTTTTCCAATTTGGGCTGGTGTTGAATTTTAACACTCCCCCTCAACACCAGCTCTCACTCTATGCACCATGCAGAGCTAACGACGAAAATTTTTGAACTTTGCCAGTACTTGATCCTTTTGTGAGTTTTGCCACCGGGCTATACGTTTCATCATATTGTTGAGAAAATCCTCGAGCCACCAATCTAGCTTTGTACCACTCGATCGATCTATCTGGATGACGCTTTATCTTGTAAACCCATTTACATGATATGGGTTTCACATCTTTTGGCTTTGGCACCAGATCCCAGGTCTGATTTTGCTTTAGCGTTATGACTTTTTCAAATATCTCAGGTTCTTTAGCAGTTGCTTCTTCAACTATGGCTGCATTGGCATATTTGGGATTTGGTTTGCGAATTCTGTTTGACCTTCTCAGTTGTGATTGTGGATTTGATACTTCCGTTTCTCCATGATGATCTTCTTGTTGATACACACCAGTTTCCCAAGGATTCTGGGCCATCTCTTGATCACCATCACTGTCATGCAGATCTCCAGCCTCATCTGAACTTGGTTGAATATTGACAGTGTGCTCCTCCATATTTTGTTGTAGTTTGTCTTCGAATTCTCTTGAGTCTGGCAACACCTCTTTTCCTGAGGACCACCAAGAAGATGCTTCGTCGAATACCACATCTCGCGATGTATAACACCTTCCAGTTGTAGGATCACAGCATCTCCACCCCTTTCTCTGATTATCGTATCCAACAAAGATACATCTGACTGCTTTCTTATCGAACTTGCTACGTAAATGATCAGGAACAAATACATAGCATACACATCCAAATACTCGAAAGTAGCTAACTGTAGGTTTTATGTCTCACAGTTTCTCAAAGGGTGAAACAAACTCTAACCTTGGTTGAGGAAGTCTGTTGATCACATGGGCTGCTGTTCTCATAGCTTCGGCCCAAAATCTTCCCGGTACATTCTTTGCATGTAGCATACTCCGACAAGTTTCTGCAAGATGTCGATTCTTTCTTTCTGCTACACCATTCTGTTGTGGTGTATTGGCACATGTATACTGATGACGTATTTTGCATTCTCGTAGGTATAGAGAGAACTCGTCCGAGCTATATTCTCCTCCATTGTCTGTGCGCAAGCAACGGATCTTCTTTCCTACTTCTCCTTCAACTATCTCTTTGAACTCTTTAAACTTTGAAAAAGTTTCAGATTTTTCTTTCATAAAGAAAACCCACACATACCTAGAAAGTCATCAATGAATGTTACCATGTACCGCATTCCGCCGATTGATGGTTGCTTGACTGGCCCGAACACATCAGAGTGAATTAACTCTAATGGTTCCTTTGCTTTAAACTTCGATTTCTCGTATGGCAATTGATGTGCTTTGCCATACTGGCATCCTGCACAGATCGTGTCTGTTCTCACGTCAAGCTGAGGAAGTCCCTTAAGCATCGACTTCTTTACCATCACACTTAACTTGGAATAGCTAACATGACTCAACCGCATGTGCCACAAATCTGCTGTCTCGTTCCTTTTTGTCTTATCTACATATGCAGACTCTGCTGACATTACGTAAACTGACTCCAATCGTCGTCCCTCCATCGTTGGCTTTTCTGAGATTTTGATGTCACGATATACCTTCACATCTTGGGGACCGAACAAGACATAGTAGCCTGATGATGTTAGTTGAGCTACGGATAACAAATTTTTCTTCATTCCTGGAACATGGTAGACATCTTGAAGTGGCACCTGGTTAGAATTATAACGAGGTGTGACTATCGTCTTACCGATGTGAGCTATCGGTAACCTTGAGTTGTCAGCCGTCACCACCACACGACTTCCCTTGTACTCAGACAAGTTTTGCAACTTCTGTCTATCACCTGTCATGTGATTTGAACACCCCGAGTCTACGATCCAATCATTCTCGTAGTCAATCCGTTCAGATGTAGCTGTAAGAGCTACTTCTTCTTCTTCCTTTACAAACGATGCTTCAGCATCCCATTCATCTTCAATATTCTCTTTAGAACTGGAAGTAGCAGCATTACTTTCAGCATGCTTTTTCTTAGACCAGCAGTCTTTCGCCATGTGGCCCTTCTTCCCACAGTTGTAGCAATCGCCTTCAAACCTTCTACTATTACCGTGATTCTTTGAAGCTCCCCCTGGACGAGAGCCTCCCTCTCTTTGATGACCTCTTATCTTGTCACCATTCGTTTTAGATCCACCTCTGACGTACTGCTTGAAGCTACCTTTACTTTTGCTTGTGTAAAGTGCTTCTTCCTTATCCTTCAACGAGACTCTTCCCATTTGCTTAGCCAAAGCTTCTTGACCAACAAGCAAATTTTCGAACTCAACAAGTGATGGTTGTGTCGGCCATCCTTGTATTGCAGCAACAAAGCCTCGGTATTCAGGTCGCAAACCATGGATAATTATTCTTTTTATCCTGGTTTCTCCAATAGCAGCATTCGGATCTAACTCTGAAATTTCACGGCATATTGACTTCACCTTATGAAAGTATTGGGCGATCATCATATCACGTTGCGCCATTGATAGCAGCTCGTTCTCGAGAAGTTGTAACTTTATATCGTTCTTCTTTGAAAAGAGTGTAGCGAAGATGTCCCATGCTTCTTTCGGTGTTTTGGCATCTCGAATGTGCTCTAACATTTCTTCTTCAATTGTAGTCTTTAAAGCAAACATCGCCTTGCCTGCTTTAATCTTCCATTTTCTCAAGATGCCATTGGCATCTTCTGTTGTCGGTTGTGTAACTTCACTACCACCGACAATCTCCCAAAGGTCTTGACCTTGTAGGTAAGACTCCATGCATGTTGCCCACGTGTTGTAGTTTTGGTTGTTGAGCTTCTTGATTCCTCCAACTACTTGAAGGTCACCCATCGTGCTGACAGAGCTTCGACTGAACGGAACAAACTTGACTAACGATCTTATAGAGTAGTAGACTCCTCACGACTCAAGATAACTCCACCAAAAACGATCCTTGGCAACCTCGTTCTGATACCAATTGTTGAGGAAAAATCTAGAGTACTCGACTCTAAATACTCAAATGTTGGATATAAACAAGTAAACGATTTACTTGTACTATACCCTCAATAAAAATATCACTCACAAGTTGAAGAAGAAAATAACACTCTATTAAGAAGAATACACTTTTACAAACACTCACACTTTTTACAACCTCTCAAGACCTCTTACTCACAACTTATTTCTCACAACTTGTTTCTTACTACTTGATTACAAAATGAGAGGACTTACCCCTATTTATACTAGTGGCACCTCCTTAACTAATGGTTAGGATTGTGCCAACACATTCTTAATCTAGTGGTTACAATTTTGTCATCTAGAACTTTCTAAAAATATCTATTAGTCTAGAGTTTTCTACCAAAATATCTATAATTCTAGAATCTTCTATTTTTCTCTTATCTAAAGACATCTAGAGTTTTCTCTAGGAAGATTCTAGAAATTGGGCTATAAATAACTATTGGGCTTGGACAATAAATGTGGGCTTTTCCAATTTGGGCTGGTGTTGAATTTTAACATATATTGCCCTGTTTCTAGGAACTCTGGGTCCATGTATCCTGGAGTCACTTGTAGTAGTGATGCAGTTAAATGAGTTTTTTCGTCCGGAATAGACCTTGAAATCCCAAAATCAGCCAATTTTGCTTTGTAATTCTAATCTAAGAGTATGTTCCCAGACTTTATATCTCTATGAAGAATGGGTGTAGAAGCAGATGAGTGCAAATAAGCTATGGCGCTTGCTACTTCTGTAGCAATCCTTAATCGATCTTCCCATGACATATATGAGATAGAGCCGTGGATATGGTGGTACAGGGTTCCATTGGAGACAAATTCGTAAACTAGTAATGGAATTTCGGCTTCTAAACAACAACCCAATAATCTTACCACATGCCTGTGGACAATTTGGGAAAGAAGGCTAACCTCATTAACAAACTGCTCTATTTGGTATTCTTCCATTGTTTTTTATTTCTTAATAGCTACTATTCCACCATCTTGAAGCATTCCTTTATAAACGGTACCAGCACCTCCTATACCGAGGATTCTACTTTCATTGTAGTTGTCTGTGGCCTTTCCAAGTTCTTCTTCAGTAAAGATTTTGGATTTGAGAATACCAACTTCATTGGAAGACATATTTTCTTCTAATAGTAAACCACCATTTCGCTTAAAGAATTCTTGTTTGCGTTGGATGAGCTTTCTTTTCTTCAGCTCCAAAATCAACAGGTAGCAACACCAGATTAGAAATATAATGAGCATTGATAGGCCAACACCTGAATGATACCAAATAATAATAATAATGAGGAAAGAAAATCTATACAAGAGCCCTTCTGAAATAGCTATTTTTTGTAAGTCATAAACTAACTCTAAAATCTTGGTCTCGAGGTAATATTTCAATCAGAGAAAAATTGGGACTGAAACATTTTGGGACAATTCCAAGCATTCCTGAGATCAATGTTTGCTTCTAATCTTGGCCAAAACCGAATGTCTGGGACGAAATTACATTCCGAAATATAATATCATAACATAGCTTTAATTTGAAAAGATTGATGGATAGATTCAATGGAATTATGAAGTGACTTGACAAACGAATTTGAAAAGAATCAGTTTACCAAGTCGAATTCGTATATGCATTGGAAACTCGACGAGTTAATTGTTTTTATGCTTTAACTTGTTTTAGAAAACAAAACAAATATGATTTTAAAATTAAAATACATCTTCTACGTGTTAGTGGTATAGAAAATCATAGATTCTGCTGCAATAAGTGTGGGGAGAATTACCCAAAATGATGCCCATTTTGCTAAATCGTTGAGCTTGGCCTATGCAGCCACTTCCATTTTTTCGACCATCACCGTTTAAACCAGGGTGGCAAGTGCAGTTATAACTTCCAATTGTATTAACGCAGGTGGACTTTGTGACACAAAGAAGTGTGCTTGGATCCAGATCCACGCACGCGTTAATATCTAAACCAACAATTAATAATCATGATCATTTATCATTAGCGAGACAATATAACTCAGTTCTTCATATTAAAAACGGAACGAGTTTGATACGAGCTTCACACTTAGAAAAATTATGCCAAGTTCCAACAAATGGACATGTTATCATAACTGTACTTCAACAGAAAACTCAAAAAGAAAAAAATTAATAAATATATAAATAAAAGTTTTCAGGTATTCTCTTGTTAGAATCATGAACAAAAGGAAAATTAGTTTAATTAATTATATAAAACTGTTATGATTAAAAAAAGTCGTGATAATATGACACCCCCTTTTGACAAACCCACCCTATGCCCCCATCACAGAACTGTAGATCATTTGCATCGGGATACGCAGAACCATAAATATTTTTTTTTGTATATCCCAACCCTTGTTTATTTTTTATTTACTTGTAATCTCATTGTTTTATCTAGAAATGACACTAAATCAATAATGAAATTCAGAGAGCTCGAAAATTGGCCGATTTAATTCGACTCGATAAAATTGAGGCAATTCGATACATAGACAATATTTGGTTTGTTACAACTAGTTGATTAGCTAATTCAGTAGAGTCATCAAGTGAACTCGTCTTAACTCATGAATTTCAAAAAAAAAAAAAAATTCAAAGTAAAAGACAATTTTTGTCAAGAATAATGATGAATGCACGCGATTTTAGTAGGCGGTTGGGTATGTGACTGGCGTGGCAAGGGCATAGTACCTCACGTCTTTTTCCTGTGTATCCCGATGAAAAAGATCTATGGTTCTGTACTCTTGCCACATCAACCGTGTACCCAACCGCATACCAAAACCGTGTGCTTTCATCACGAGTCTTTTGTCAAAATAATACAATGTTTAGGGTATGTTTTTGTCATCAAACGATTTGAGAACGCTCATGAATGGTGACAATCATGTGTAAAATAAAGAGAGCTGCTATTGGCACCTCAACTTTTACTTGTTACACCCAAATTTCTTGAATTATTTATCACACCGCAATTACAGATTAAAACACAAACATTACAAAGATTTGGGTCAAATTAAAATCTCTACATTATAACACTCATATAAACAATTTCAGTAATTGTTTACAATTTATTAAGCTCATATAAAATCCTAAACCCAAAAACAAAGAAATCTAGCAAAAAAAAATCGAGATCGAGCTACGTGGATGGTTTTTACTCATATCACGAGGAAACACATCTATGGTTATGTGCACATTCTACATCAGACTTGTGAGAATCGCAGTAACCACCCTGTGTCATTCCAGCATTTTACATTTCATTTCCTATATATTACCATTTGATGTGAATTATTCCTCATAGACACATTCCTTTATGAGTAATTATTTAGAGTACCTATGTAGTGTTTGTTAATCTATCAATGGTATTTTAGTATTTTACAATATAATATGGATGTAAGTTACGAAAAAGTCTTTACGAAGAAAACGTTCGGAAAATTGGATCTTAAAGAGTCAAAAATTTCTAACATGGAATTATTAAGTAAATATTTTAAAAACATACGTGCTATGTGGTCATTTTCCCAAAAATAAATGATGGCATGGCCCCTCTTCAAGCTGTTAACCTATCCAACTTCATCCAGGAGATTGAACTCTTTGAGACTATCCTGTGTTTTCAACTAATTACGTGTCTCATTTGCCCCCCACTTCCTCACCTCTCTCCAATTTTTGCCCCTACCCCTTCCAGTTTTTGAAGATGAGATTGCCTCTTGACTGGGTCTTCTCTCATAAACTAATTGGAAAAGACCTAAATATTATTTTCTTCAACTTCCAACCAAAAACCTCTGAATTTCTTCCCAAAACCATTCATCTTCTAATTCTTCAACTGTACCATTAACTATAGTTTGCTCGGCTCTGCCCCTGACTTCATCCTCAGTGTCTTGTAGAAACAAACCCGTTTAATTTCTCACCCTCAACTAATCGGTTAATTTCTAATACATGGGCTAGGATTATCACAGAAACAAATATAAAAATAAAAAAAAGTTGAAAAAAGAATATAAAGAAGAAAGATCATGTTAATACCTTGGCATCCTTGAGGAAGATATGGGTTTCCTCTGTAACCTTCATTGCAGGAACAATGATATCCCCGTTTACCATTAACTGAGTTAGTGCACTTGCTGTTTCTTCCACACGGGTTTGCTGATGCTGATTCTTGTTCACAGGTCATGTTCGATATCTCCCAATCAAGAACAACTGGGGGTCTAATATTCCTTTTCCTAACATTGTCGTTAGAAAGATTTGACTTGGAGAATTTGAACCATTGATCATCAACCAAGAACGCATAGACGCCACAAGAAGACTGACTTAAACTTAAGGGTATGGAAGTACTGGTGATGCTACCGAGAGAAATAAAGAAATGCTCTAGACCATTTGGGATTGAACTCTGGCAGCATCCCATACCGTTACAAGATCCATCTATGACATTATTTGAATCGTTACAAAATGATACACACCCATTCATCATACTCATAGTGTTTTTATCCTCACCAATGAACGCCATGCTATTGCATCCAATGACTGTGAATTTGTTTCGGGTGTGGGAGAATGAGAATGGAGATCCTGATAAGTTTAGCCATTTTCTGAACTTAACAGTTGTTGTGCCGGATGGGTTAGCAGTCTTTGTGCCGGATTGGTTGTGACAATCAGTGTCAAAACTCGCCCAAATTAACACTGTTAATTGCCCTTTAAGCGATATATCTACAATGGGAAATGAGTAAGGAGATAAAAGAAAGATTCCAGAGCTATTGCAAACTAATTCGAAGCCTGGGCCTAAGTAACACCTTTCATCACCGATGCCAAATGGATAAGGAACGGGGATGTCCCCGCATCTATCCGGGCACCCATCCTGTGCTATTGTTGTTGCTGCTGCCATGTCTACGCATAGTAATAACATAATTAGGAGACAGTACCGACACATTTTTCTTTCTTGTATGCGCGTTGGTCTTTATTTATTTATTTATATATAAATTGGAATGACTTCTTCTTGTGAAGGTACATGGCTAATTTGATCCACATATACATGTTTATGGAAATATTCAAAGTCTTATTTTCTCTGTCTTCTTTAATAACCTAAATTTCCTTGTTTTAAATATATTAAAAAAAAAACCTTTTACTTTTCTCCCCAAAACTAGTTATGATCTTCAACCACTTGAATAAAAAAAATTTACCCTACTCCCCTACTCTTCAACATTAAGATTATATCAATGTCCACTTTTAAATCTAAAGAAGGGGATAGAATTCTAGGTAAATAACCATTTCATGAGTTGACTATAATGAAATTTCGATTTTGGCTAAATGTTCATTTTAATTCTCTAAACATGAAATTCCAAATCGTAGGTTTTTCAAAGTGACAAATGTTGGTTCAAAGTAGGGAGATCGCTACGAACTTGCGAGATCATCACTTTAATGATCAGAGAGATTGCCACTTTGAAAGAAGGAAAAAAACAAAAAAAAAAAAAATAATCAGTGGTCTTATTACTTTAGACTAGTGAGATCGTCATTTTGAAAAACCTATGATCTTGCTCTTCATGTTTTGAAATTAAAATGAACAATTAGTCGAAATGAGAATTTCTTCAAAATGATGCAGAGATCATAGCAAAAGAATTTAGGGAACGTTTGGATCGTCAAACATCCAAGCATAAGACCTAGGCCCGCCCATGGACTCAAATGGACGATGAAGTTAGAATCATCCGAGGAGATCCATTCTTTAATGGAAACATCGAGATCGTCAAGATCCATGCTTCGCAATGGTGTTTTCATTTTTAGGTCTGATTTCTTTGTTTACTCATTTTTTTAGACGATTTTACTATTTTAGAAAATATTCATTTTGTTAAGAACTTTAGTTTTAAAAGTTAGAATCACGCACCGTCCATTCTACCTTACTTCTAAGATTATGTAGTTTATATTTCTATATTTATTTCATTTTTACTATTTATTATAATTTTTCTTATTTTTCATGTTTTTTCCCCTAAGAATAAGACTTTTTCTATAAAATAGTATTGTAACTCCAATACAGGACCAACTTTTGATTAATAAATTTATGTTACCAAAGAATTTTCTTTCTTTTCCAATTGTTTGGTATTGTTTGTGAATCAAAACAGGTTTTTGATGCCCAATTGTTCAATATTTTTTTAAAATCAACGAATCAATTGGAAGATTATTCTTTGCCTTATATCGCAAAAGTTGATTAAATTTTTAAAAATTTCTTTAGAATTTTTTTATGTAGAAGATAGTAAGATTTTTAATATAAAAAAATAAATCAAAATTTTTCTAAAGGGGTTTAGAAGAGTTTTAAAATGATGAATTGAACAAGATATTCAATAAATTAAAAATAATTTAACCATTGAGATGAAAGACATATATAGAAGGTAATTGATTTTGCAACAAAAAATCAAGGGCGATTGTTTTACTAATAATAAGGGAACCAATGCCATGAGAAAATAGAGGTTAACTAAAAACAGGTGGTAAGACCAACAACTAGAGTTTGCTCCTCTAGGTTGTGAATTTAAAATTGAGGATCATTTCTTAATTAAAATGTCACATGTGTTATGTGGGTCGGTGCATGTGATCATAGACTAAGTCTTGTCAAGTATAATCGAGAAACCTACATTGAGCCTATTCTATGGATTGCCTGATGGATCAGGTCCTGGTCCTCTACTAACGGGATAGTCATTCAATATTGAATGAGTCCCCTATTGAAATATTTTACTAGTCAATAAACACTTCAAAAATCAACTTACATTGATAATCTTGCAACCTCAATTTAATAATACAGCATTTTTTTTTTTATTAAAAATATTGTGAAAGTATGTGATATGGTCAAACAATTCATAGCTGTTACATTAAAGAGTCGCGGCCAACTCATTATTATCAGCGTATGTGACTTTATTCCCTTATTAGTCAAAATTACAGATAACTTTTGCTTTCAAATTGATAACAATCCTCATGACAAGTCTTCTTCTAATACAGTAAATGACCTAAATGCTCTCTTACATGATTTAGGTTCTTTCCAGAGCGGTGATCTGCAAACCGATTTGGCACCAAGCGAATCAGATAACATACTTTATATCAAAATAATTTGGATTTGATTGAGTAAATATTATTATTTTAGTCACTAGTATGAATGTGTTAAGGGCAGCGCTTGTAGGGTGTAGATCATTAATAATTCAGTGTAGCTAGTTTACAATCCTTCCAAGATCCGATATGGCTTATCAATATTTTGAAAATATTCGCCAAGTTGACAAAAATTGTCCAAGTCAATCTGATTTTTGTAATTTTTTTAATATTTATTTTAAATAAAATATGATATTGGGATAAAGCATCTTCTAATCTACCATATTTTACAAATTAAAAAAAAAAAAAAAATTGTATTTTGTAATATAAATATATCTTAATAAATTATTTTAAATTGAGTTAAATGCTTTATCTCATCCGAGGGAAAATGAATTGAGGGAGTCAACTTGATAATGGTAGGGACATGACCAAGTGGAATACCGAGTTTTAAAAGGGTGATCTAGTAGAAGCCCTCCCGCCCCCCCTCCCCCTCCCCCGACCGATTGCCAATGATATGATTTTCATCTGATATCCAACTCAATTTGATCCTAAAAAATATGATTCAGATCTAAGTTTTGATTTTTCAAGTTGGATTTAGATTGAAAAATACATATCTGATTAATTTTTTGATCGATTTTGGATTAACCACTATCCAAATCGATAAAAATTCGATTCAAATTAAATTTTCCATTTTTTTTCAAATACCATGCATATATATATTCTTATTTTATTTCTTCTCTCATTCGATTTTAGGGTTTGAGTTTTTCGCATCGTCTCTTTCAAAAGCATGATCCACAATATTCACTCGATCACAAACGGCACCGCCGATAGAATCTCCTTGCATGGACGATTAGATTTATCCTCTCTCTTTATATATGTAATAAAACACAACTAAGTTAGAACAATTGTATGTGACAAAAACGTCCCATCATCTACAGTTTTGTGGGTTAAACCTCCTATCAAGTTATATTGTCATAAGACCCAGTTTATTTCTTTTATTCTTCAGCTCTTCTAATTTTACTACATTTTCTCTTATACCCATTTAATCTACTTTACTATTTTTCATCTTTTATCCCTTTAATTTCATTTTTTTTAATAATACATTTTTTTTCAAGCTATATCTTGGGACCCATTTTATTTACTTTACTCTTCACCTCCCCTAATTTTACTATATTTTCTATCTTAACCTTTTAATCCACTTTATTATTTTTCATCTTTTATTTCTTTAGTCTCAAATTGTTTATAGCAGGTGTGTGAGTTAAACCTCCTATCAAACAATAGTTTCATACGATTTGTGCCCCTTAAATTTTTTTGGAGTCTCAACGGAGAACAGGAAATGAGGAAGTAACAATCACGGCAGCTTCATCGTCATCTATGAATGAACCAATACGGATCCGCTCCAGCTTCATCATCATTTGTGTTTCCCTCTCAAAGGGACAAGTCACATAGGGATATCTCAAATATTCACCAATTTGATAGAGGGGTGTGTAAAGCGAGCTTGGCATTAATTTGAAAACACGAGTGGGGATTCCTCGAATATTTTATCAAAACTAAGGTGGCAGCAATTAGAATTCATCAGCTTTAAAATACGGGGTATCTCACTTAATCATCAACATTAAGGAGGGGGGCTTCTAATCAGTATAAAAAATAAGGGTGGCCCCTTACTGGCTCCGCCCATGCTCACTAGCTTTGGAAAAGGTCTCCTTTTGTTTAGCCTGTTAGAACCCAAGCCCAAAAAAAAAATACAAGATATCCCACATGTATAGCAGGCTCAACTATACTGACCCAATTTCTCATTGATCTATAGAGTCAACTAAACCAACTACAAAAGCAAGGATTGTATAAATTGTGAAGAGATTGAGAATATAAGAATAATATGAAAGTGACACTCGAGAGAGAGAGAGAGATAGATATATATATATATAGGGAAATGTTCAGCACCCTAAGCTTTACCCTACACTTTAACAAACGTGTTTTATCTTACATGGGTTAGAAGTTTTGGAATGAGCTGATTTTTGGTGAGGATGATCTCCATGGTGAGGAGATCATCCTCACCAAAAATCAGCCCATCATTCCGAAATTTTTAGCCCTATGTTTACAAGTTGAAAATTTGTGGACCGTCCATTTTTTGTAAATCATTTTTTATGGGGTTAGAAGTTTTGGAATTTTTGGAGGATGCATAAATATATATATATATATATATGGGTAGCGATCCATGGCCAACAGTTTGGCAAACATTTTGGCAAACACATTTTTCAAAACATGGGTTAGAGGTCTTGGAATGGGCTGATTTTTGGTGAGGATGATCTCTACGGTGAGGAGATCATCCTCACCAAAAATCAGCTCATTCCAAAACTTCTAACCTCATCAAAAATGATTTACAAAAAATGGACGGTTCACGATTTTTCAACTCGTAAAATGGGGCTAGAAGTTTTGGAATGAGCTGATTTTTGGTGAGGATGATCTCCTCACCGTAGAGATCATCCTCACCAAAAATCAGCCCATTCCAAGACCTCTAACCCATGTTTTGAAAAAGTGTTTGCCAAAATGTTTGCCAAACTGTTGGCCACGGATAGGGACCCTATATATATATATATATATATATGCATGCATGCATTGTTGTGGCAATGACCCTATATATATATATATATACATGCATGCATGCATTGTTGTGGTAATGACCCCTAAAAATTGTGGGTTCTTGTTGTTTCACAACAAATTTCTTTTTTTTATTTTAAACCTAACCTAACTCATGATCTCTAAAGGGCATGGTCTCGAAAGGGCCAAGTGTCATGTGGACCGCTGTGTCAGTACAGGTGGCCCAAGTGGGATACCTTAATCCTGGCGCTCTTAATGGTCCTTTGCTTCATGTAACCTTATTCATATACATCTTTATTATGATGAGAGAAAGGTAAATGTTATGTTCTACATTAATTAATGTTTTTAAATTACAAAAGTACATTTACATTAAATTGATATATTATAAGAGAGAAAAGTGACAAATAAATTGTTAGCCTGATCCACACTATTTAAATAAGAGAGAAAAGGGAATTTTCGATGACAAAAAAGAAATTTTTGGTAGCAAAAATATGAAAATTACTATTTGTACAATTTTGGTAAAATAAAATATTTTTGAAAACAGTAAATTACCATTTTTAAAAATAAGATGTACACCTTACCGTTTTGTTAAATAATCAATATGTCATGCATGTTTTGGTAAATTTGCCTTTTTTAACTTGAGTATCTTTCTTTTTAATCAACTTTGCACGGCCCAATATTTATTGCTTGCAAAATGCAATGTTATGGCCTTGCTTTATACTTCAATCAACAGAACTCATAAAACAACATAAATTAAAAAACAAAAATTTTGTAGCGTCTAATACTGTGTTGCCTCTTCGCAAACCATCACATACTTGTCAATGCTTAATTATTAGTTTCTCTCCATCCATGAATGCTTAATTACAAATACAAAGGCACCATACATGAAAACTAAATTTTCTCAATCATATGCACATACATGCCACCATGTTAAATAGTAAAAATCTGAGGAAAACCCTTCTTCTCTTGATAGGACGACTCACTAAATGATGCTCCAAATTCAACATCAAATGCATTCACAAAGCTACCTTCATTACCTGGTTCAGCCTTTATATTAGTTTCGGAGGGACTCTCATGCGACCTTCTTAGCTCATCTAGCAGAGAAGCAACTTCTTTCATAGTTGGCCTTTTTCTGCCTTTGGACTTCAAACATCTCCTTGCCAGTACAGCAAATTTGATTAGCTCTTCCTCCATCCCTTCTCTCACCACTCTATCATCCAAAATCTGAAAAAGTCGATTTGCTTTCATCGACAACATGAAATATTGTCTTAAATATCTCTCTTCATCACTTCTAAAGTTAGATACTGGTTTTTGCCCAACTAACATCTCCACAAGAACTACCCCAAAACTATAAACATCACTCTTCTCTGTATATTGCCCTGTTTCAAGGAACTCTGGGTCCATGTATCCTGGAGTCCCTTGTAGTAGTGATGCAGTTAAGTGAGTTCTTTCGTCGGGAATAGACCTTGAAATCCCAAAATCAGCCAATTTTGCTTTGTAATTCTCATCTAAGAGTATGTTCCCAGACTTTATATCTCTATGAAGAATGGGTGTGGAAGCAGATGAGTGCAAATAAGCTACGGCGCTTGCTACTTCTGTAGCAATCCTTAATCGATCTTCCCATGACATATATGACATAGAGCCGTGGATATGATCGTAAAGGGTTCCATTGGAGACAAATTCGTAAACTAGTAATGGAACTTCAGCTTCTAAACAACAACCCAATAATCTTACCACATACCTGTGGACAATTTGGGAAAGAAGGCTAACCTCATTAACAAACTGCTCTATTTGATATTCTTCCATTGTTTTTGATTTCTTAATAGCTACTATTCCACCATCTTGAAGCATCCCTTTATAAACGGTACCAGAGCCTCCTTTACCGAGGATTCTACTTTCGTTGTAGTTGTCTGTGGCCTTTTCAAGTTCTTCTTCAGTGAAGATTTTGGATTTCAGAATACCAACTTCATTGGAAGACATCTTTTCTTCTAATAGAAAACCACCATTTTGCTTAAAGAATTCTTGTTTGCGTTTGATGAGCTTTCTTTTCTTCAGCTCCAAAATCAACAAGTAGCAACACCAGATTAGAAATATAATAAGCATTGATAGGCCAACACCTGCATGATACCAAATAATAATAATGAAGAAAGAAAAATATACAAGAGCCTTTGTGAAATAGCTATTTTTGTAAGTCATAAACTAACTCTAAAATCTTGGTCTCGAGGTAATATTTCAATCAGAGAAAAATTGGGACTGGAACATTTTGGGACAGTTCCAAACATTCCTGAGATCAATGTTTCATTCTAATCTTGGCCAAAACCGAATGTCTGGGACAAAATTACATTCCAAAACATAATGATCATAACATAGCACTAATTTGAAAAGATTGATGGATAGATTCAATGGAATTATGAAGTGACTTGACAAACAAATTTGAAAAGAATCAGTTTACCAAGTTGACTTCTTATATGCATTGAGAACTCGACGAGTTAATTGTGTTATGTTTTAACTTGTTTTAGAAAACAAAATAAATATGATTTTAAAATTAAAATACATCTTCTACATGTTAATGGTATAGAAAATCATAGATTTTGCAGCAATAAGTGTGGGGAGAATTACCCAAAAAGATGCCCATATTGTTAAATGGTTGAGGTTCGGCAATGCAGCCACTTCCATTTTTTCGACCATCACCGTGTGAACCAGATGGGCAGGTGCAGTTATAACTTCCATTTGTATTAACGCAGGTGGCCTTCGTGACACAAAGAAGTGTGCTTGGATCCAGATCCACGCACTCGTCAATATCTAAACCAAAAATCATTTTATCATTAGCAAGGCAATATAACTCAGTTCTTCATATTAAGCATGGGAAGGGTTAGATACGAGCTTCACACTTAGAAAAATGAATAATTTACCAAAACGGTAGAGTTTTTGAAATTATTTACCAAAACAGTACACTATTCAAAATATTTCCGAAAACGGTAATTTTACCGTTTTCGGAATTAATTTTTTTATCAAAACGGTAAAAACAGTAAAATGTATTTTTTTTATACCGAAAATACCCTTTTTTTTTGTTTTACATATGTATTTATAATTTTAACCTTAAAAAAAATGAAAATCCAACTTAAAAGATTCACTCTCTTTTGGTAATCCAACAATCATATGTATTTACAATTTTTTTTTACCAAAATCAATTTTATTTTTGTAATTTAAGTCAAAAAATAAAAAAAGGTATTTTTGATAATAAAAAAATACATTTTACTATTTTTACCGTTTTGGTAAAAAAAATTAATTCCGAAAACGATAAAAATATCGTTTTCAAAAATATTTTGAATAGTATACCGTTTTGATAAATAACTGAAAAGTTGTGCATGTTTTGATAAATCTGCCTAGAAAAATTATGCCGAGTGCCAACAAATGGACATGTCATCGTAACTGTACTTCAACAGAAAACTCAAAAAGAAAAAATTAATAAATATATAAATAAAAGTTTTCAGGTATTCTCTTGCTAGAACTATAAACAAAAGGAAAATTAGTTTGATTAATTATATAAAATTGTTATAATTAAAGAGTCGTGATAATATGACACCCCCTTTAGACAAACGCACCCTATGCCCTCATCACAGGACCCTAGATTATTTGCATTGGGATACACAGAACGATAAATCTTCCTTTGTCTATCCCAAGGCAAATGATCTATGAATCTATGATGGGGGCGTTTGTCAGAGAGAAACGTCATATTTTTACGATTCAAGGAAAAATGGTGTTGAAATCAATGGATTAATGTAGTGCCCCTATTGACCTGGGTTTTGTGTGAAAGATGTAAAAAAAAAAAAAAGACCTACAGGCCCTTATCTTCAACCTCCAATCATAAGACATAACTATCGTTGATGTTTCTCCCAAAAATTGTCATATTCAAGCTGCTAACCTATAATGTAAAACCATTTTTAACCTATTCAACTTCACCCTCAACGTCTTCTCTCTCTCTCTCTCTCTCTCTGTTTTTCTCCTCCTCCCATCTCTCTCTCCCTCCCTCTCTGTTTTTTTTTTTTTTTCTTCTTCTTCTCCGACTCGGACTCCTTCGATATCTCTCTCCCTCTGTTATTTTTTCTTCTTCTCCTCCCTCCCACCCGCCGCCCACCACCCTTCTCTCTCTCTCTCTCTCTTTCTTCTCCTCTTCCTCCTCGCCTGAGATGTCAGAATAGTTGGAGATGAGAGGTGTGCCCTTTGACATGGAGTGCCCACAATAACTTTTAAATTTTTAAAAGTTCCCCTAAAAATTGGAGGACCCTTAGAATTTCTTGGCATGTCCATAAAATTTCCCAATAAAAAAAAATATTGAAAAAAAAAGAGATCATTTTAATATACTAGGTGGCCGGTGATACCTTGGCATCCTTGAGGAAGATATGGGTTCCCTGTGTAACCTTCATTGCAGGAACACTTATATCCGCGGATACCATTATCTGAGTTAGAGCACTTGCTGTTTCTTCCACACGCGTTTGCTGATGCTTCTTCACAGGTCGTGTCCCCTACCGCCCAATCAAAAACAACCCGAGGATTAAAATTCATTTCCCTAACGTTGCCGTTCAAAAAATCTGACTTGGAGAAATGGAACCATTGTTCATCAGCCAAGAACGCATAACTACACAACTGATTATTAAGACTTAAGGGCGTGTTGGTACTGGTAATGCTACCGAGAGAAACAAATAACGTTTGTAGACCCTTTGGGATTGAAGTCTGGCAGCATCCCATACCGTCACAAGATCCGTCTATGACACTATTTGAATCGTCACAAAACGACACACATCCATTCATCATAGCCATAGTGTCGTCATTGTCACCCATGAACGCTATGCTGTTGCATCCGGTGACTGTGAATTTGTTCCGGGTGTGGGAGAATGTGAATGGAGATCGTTTTATGTTTGTCCATCTTTTGAACTCAACAGTCGGTGTGCCAGATGGATCAGTAGTATTTTTGCCAGATTGGTTGTTACAATCAAAAGTCGTCCAAAATAACACTGTTAATTGCCCTTCAAGCGATATATTTACAACGGGAAGTTCGTGAGGAAGTTCGTAAGGATATAAAAGAAACAATTCAGAGTTATTGCAAGCTAATTCGAAGCCTAGGCCTGAGTAACACCTTTCATCACCGATGCCAAATGGATAAGGAACGGGGATGTCCCCGCATCTATCCGCGCACCCTTCCTTTGCTATTGTTGCTGCTGCTGCTGCTGCTATGTCTACGCATAGTAATAACATAAGTAGGAGACAGTACCGATCCATTTTTCTTTCTTGTATGCGCTTTGTTCTTTATTTATTTATTTATATATAAATTTGGAAGGACTTCTTCTTCTTCTTTTTCTTATGAAGGTACATGGGAAAGCGAAACGGTGAATTTGATCCACATACATATGCTTATGGAATATTCAAAGTCTTATTTTCTCATTCTTCTCTAATAAGCAAATGAAAAATAACCTAAAATGTCCTTGTTTTAAATATGTTCTCTCCAAAACTAGTTATGATCTTCAACCACGTGAATTAAAAAAATTTACCCTACTCCCCTACTCTCCAAAATTAAGATTATATCAACTACTTCCACTTTTAAATCTGAAGAAGGGGGTAGAATTTTTGGTAAATTACCATTTCATGTGTTGAATATAACAAAATTCCAATTTCGGCTAACTGTTCATTTTAATTCTCAAAACATGAAAATCCAAATCGTAAGTTTTTCAAAGTGACAAATGTTGGTTCAAAGTAGTGAGATCGCTATGAACTTGCGAGATCATCACTTTTATAATTAGAGAGATTATCACTTTGTAAGAAAGAAAAAGAAAAAAAATAATTAGTGGTCTTGTTACTTTAGACTGGTGAGATCGTCATTTTGAAAAACCTATAGAGGATAACTTAAAATGGGCGGCCAGGACTTTAGACTTTTATCATGACCTTGAGTTATTCAATATTGAATGAGTCCACTATTCAAATATTTTACTAGTCAAATAAACACTTCAAAAATCAACTTGATTAATAATCTTGCAACCTAACTTAATAATACAACATTTTTTTTTAAAATATTGTGAAAGTGTGTTATATAGTCAAAAAATTCATAGAAGATGTTACATTAAAGAGTCGCCGTCAACTCATTATTATTAGCGTGTGTGATTTTATTCCCTTATTAGTCAAACTCACAGATAACTTATGCTTTCAAATTGATAGCAATCCTCAAGCCAAGTCTTCTTCCCATACTATCGTAAATGATCTAAATGCCCTCTTTTATTATTTGGGTTCGTTCCATAGCGGTGATCTGCAAACTGATTGGGAACCAAGTGAATCAGATAACATATTTTGTATCAAAATAATTTGGATTTGATTGAGTAAATATTATTATTTTAGTCACTAGTATGAATGTGTTAAGGGCAGCGCTTGTAGGTTGTAGTCATTAATAATTCAGTGCAGCTAGTTCACGAGTGACTCGTCCAAGATCCGATATAACTTATCGATATTTTAAAAATATTGGCCGAGTTGACAAAATTTATCCAAGTCAATCAGGTTTTTGTAAATTTTTTAATATTTATTTTTAAATAAAATATGAAATTGTGACAAAGCAGAAACGCACCACATATATATATATATATATATATATATGAGTCTCATTCGGCACCCAACCATTTACCCAACAATTTGCTCAACATATTTTGTTCTACATGGGTTAGAAGTTTTGGAATAGGCTGATTTTTGGTGAAGATGATGTCTATGGTGAGGAGATCATTCTCACCAAAAATCAGCTCATTCCAAAACTTCTAACCCCATCACAAATGGTTTACAAAAAATGGACGGTCCACGATTTTTCAACTTGTAAACATGGGGTTAAAAGTTTTGGAATGGACTGATTTTTGGTGAGGATGATCTCTACGGTTCCAAAACTTCTAACTCGTGCAAGACAAAACATGTTAGACAAATTGTTGGGCAAATTGTTGGGTAAAATGGTTAGGTGCTAAACATTTCCATATATATATATATATAGGGAAATGTTCAGCACCCTAAGTTTTACCAGACACTTTAACAAACGTTTTTTGTCCTACATGGGTTAGAAGTTTTGGAATGAGCTGATTTTTGGTGAGGATGATCTCTATGATTAGAAGATTATCCTCCCCAAAAATCAGCCCATTCCGAAATGTTTAGCCCCATGTTTACACGTTGAAAAATCGTGGACCGTCCATTTTTTGTAAATCAATTTTGATGCAGTTAGAAGTTTTGGAATGAGCTGATTTTTGGTGAGGATGATCTCCTCACCATAGAGATCATCCTCACCAAAAATCAGCTCATTCCGAAACTTCTAACCCATGTAAGACAAAATGTGTTTGTTAAAGTGTGTGGTAAAACTAAGGGTGGCGAACGGGACCCATATATATATATATATATATAAAAGTTGTATTTTGTAATAAAAATATATCTTAATAAATTATTTTATATTGAGTTAAATGTTTTTCTCATCCAAGGGAAAATGAATTGTGCGAGTCAACTCGATATTGGTGGGGGACATGACGAGACAGAATACCTAGTTTTAAAAGGGTGGTCTTGAGTAGAAGCCCCCACCCCCCTCCCCCGATTGATAATGATTTGATATTCATCCCATATCCGATTCGATTCGATCTAAAAAAACATGATTCAGATTGGATTTAGATTGAAAAATGCATATCCAATCAATTTTTTGATCGATTTTAGATTAACCATTGTCCAAACCAATAAAAATTCGATTCGAATTAAAATTTTCATTTTTTTGTCAAATACCATATATATATATATACTTATTTTATTTCTTCTCTCTCTCTCTCTCTTTATATATGTAATAAAGCACAATTGAGTTAAAACAATTGTGTGTGACACAAACATCCCATCATCTATAGTTTTGTGGGTTAAACCTCTTATCAAGTTATAGTGTTATGAGACCCACTTTATTTCCTTTATTCTTCAAGTCCTCTAATGTTATTATATTTCCTCTTCTACCCCTTTAATCTACTTTACTTATTTTCATCTTTTATCCCTTTAATCTCATTTTTTTAAATAATACATTTTTTATCAAGCTATATATAATTTTATTACATTTTCTCTTCTACGCCTTTAATCTACTTTACTTATTTTCATCTTTTATCCTTTTAATCCCATTTTTTTTTTTAATCTTTTGTCAAGCTATATCTTGAGACCCACTTTATTTAATTTATTCTTCACCTCCCCTAACTCTACTATGATTTCTATTTTATCCATTTAATTCACTTTATTATTTTTCATCTTTTATCTCTTTAATCTCAAATTTTTTATAACAATTGTGTAGATTAAACCTCCTATCAAGCAATAGTTTCATGGGATTGGTGTCCCTTAAATTTTTTTGGAGTCTCGACTAAGAATAGAAAATGAAGAAATAAGAACCATGGCAGCTTCATCATCATCTGTGATTGAACCGGTACAAATCTGTTCGAGCTTCGTCATCATTTGTGTTTCCCTCTCAAAGGGGCATGTTATCTCAAATATTCACCAAGTTGGTAGAGGGGTGTGTAAATCACCTAAAATTTTGAGAGGGAGGAGGGCAAAAAAAAATCAAAGCGAGCTTGGCATTAATTTGAAAACACGAGTGGGGATTCCTCGCAAATAGAATTCATCTACTTTAAAATACGGGGTATCTCACATAATCATCAACATTAAGGAGGGGAGCTTCTAATCAGTAAAAAAACAAGAGGGCGGCCCCTTACTGGCTCCGCCCATGTCCAATCGCTTTGTAAAAGGTCTCCTTTATTTTGCCTCTTAGAGCCCAAGCCCAGAAAAAAAAAATACAAGACATCCTACATATATAACAGGCTCGACTATAGTGACTCAATTTGAAGTTACTCATTGATCTATAGAGTCATCTAAACCAACTCTCCAGTAAAAATTGCCTTTTTTTTTCATTTTCTGATTATGGTACTACTAGAAAAGCAAGGATTGTATAAATTGTGAAGAGATTAAGATATATAAACGGACGTAGGGCTTAAAATTCTATGAATTTAAAGAGAGAGAGAGAGAGAGAGAGAGAATTTTGCATAGTTAGATTTGAAATTTTACATTTTGCGGATCAATGGCCATCCATTTTCAATCTTAGATTAGGTAAGAAAAGAAAATTCTTTTATTTTTTTAAAACCTAACCTAACTTATGATCTCTAAAAGGCATGGTCTCGAAAGGGCTAAGGTCTCACTTGGACCACTGTGTCAATACAGGTGGTTCAAGTGAGATACCTAAATCCAGGAGGCGCTCTACATGGTCCTTTGCTCCATGTAACTTTATTCATATACATCTTTACTATGATGAGAGAAAGGTAAATGTTATATTCACATTAATTAATGTTTTTAAATTATAAAAATACCCTTACATTAAATTAATATATTATAAGAGGGAAAAGTGACAAATAAATTGTTAGCCTGAATCCACACTATTTAATCTCTCAAATTATAAGGGAAAAATCAAGGAATTTCGGCAAGGGTTATTAAGACATGTCCCTCCATGTTTTGTTCAATATTAGAGACACCCCCACATGTTTTCAAATTGATGATATGCCCCTCACCTGGGTTTTGTAGGAAAGATTAATATATAAAAAATGGCCTACAGGCCCTTGTCATCAACCTCCACGATGACCCATGATGTTTCTCCCAAAAATTGTCATATTCAAGTTGTTTCCCCCACAAGAATTTTTAAAAGTTGCAAGGGCCTAATTCAAATTTTAATATATCTTGAGCTTGCACTCGTTTGCCCCCCACTAGAATTTTTGGAAGTTACCCCACGTAACCACGTTTGGAATTTTCAAAAGTAGCCCCCTCAGTTTTTTGGGTTTCTAAGAACCCCTTTATTTGATTAATGTTTGAGATGTCGACTGTGGTTTCCATAATGAGATACCCATTTGAGTCGTGATAATCTGAACTATGCACGTGGCATACTCAATCGACTTACCTGATATGATAAACTCAGAAATCGTAGATCTGCTTTCCTCGCAATACAAAACCACACCTTTTTATAGGGAACCGTAATTTTATATCCCGAAGAGAGCAAATCTACGATTTTCGAGCCTATCACGTAAGGTAAGTTGATTGAGTATGCCACGTGCCTAAGTCAAATTAGTGTATCCATTTTTACCTTGTTTTACTTTCTTTTTAAATAATTGGATATCCCTGTAGATAGTGGACTAGGCCCTTATATGAGCTTTTGCCCAGTCCATAGACCAAAGTCTTGTCCAAGGACTAGTCCCGAGGCACATGCAACACCCGCACATCACACACACCAAGTGAGGGTGCATCCTCACAGGTGGCCCTTGAGAAATTAATGCTCATACTAGGTATCGAACTCACGACCTATAGGCATTAACAATTTATCGGTTTGAAATTTCTATTGAGCCAACCTCTCAGGGGTTTTTCACCTTGTTATCTTACTTTCAAAATGATTTTATACCTCAATTTTAAGTGTATATGTGAGATACCCCTGTGTTATTAAACTGATGACAAACCCTACTGACATTTGTTCGGTGCAGATTATCAATAAAAATAAGAGAATAAAAATATATAAATATCTTGCCAAGCAAAAGTTGATCCATAGAGAGAAGGTTAATTGTTTAAATTGCAAAGGATCTTCTAACATTATATAAAAGAGATTCTGATATCATGTCAGAAAGATCCTTCTGGATCTTTCTGACAAAAAGAGAATTTTCGATGACAAAAAGGAAATTTTTGGTAGCAAAAATATGAAAATTACTATTTGTACAATTTTGGTAAAATAAAATATTTTTGAAAACGGTAAATTACCATCTTTAAAAATAAGATGTACACTTTACCTTTTTTAACTTGAGTATCTTTCTTTTGAATCAACTTTGCAACGTTATGGCCTTGCTTTATACTTCGATCAACAGAACTCATAAAACAACATAAATTAAAAAACAAAAATTTGTAGTATCTAATACTGTGTTGCCCCTTCGCAAACCATCACATGCTTGTCGATGCTTAATTATTAGTTTCTCTCCATCCATGAATGCTTAATTACAAATACAAGGCACCATACATGAAAACTAAATTTTCTCAATCACATGCACATACATGCCACCATGTTAAATAGTAAAAATCTGAGGAAAACCCTTCTTCTCTTGATAGGACGACTCACTGAATGATGCTCCAAATTCAACATCAAATGCATTCACAATGCTACCTTCATTACCTGGTTCAGCATTTACATTAGTTTCGGAGGGATTATTATGCGACCTTCTTAGCTCATCTAGCAGAGAATTAGGGCCTGTTTGGATACCAGGAGCAGAACTACTCTTTCAAAGAACAGGAGCTGAAGTACTCTATGGAGGAGTTGGAAAAGTAATTCTGTGCAGAAATGGCGTTTGGCAATCAACTCTATGAAGTATTGGCAGAAGTATTTTTGTGCTGGAAGTCTGTTTGGGAACCATACTGACTTCTCATGACTTCTAGAAAAAAAATTAGAATACCCTTATATTATACCAGTTATTGTTTTTTATCTTTTAGTGTCATAATATGCCTTTAAACTATACTGTTTTTGACATTTTAACTATAAATATTAATATAATATAATATAATAAATATTAATATAATATAATATAATATTTTAAATATTAAATATTAATATAATATATTTAAATCCATTATACTTAAAATTTTAAAAAAATTTGACAGACTGTTTTTGACATAATATTAAAAAAAAAAATTGACAGACTGTCTTTTAGTGTCATAATATGCCTTCAAACTAAACTATTTTTTACATTTTAACTATAAATATTAATATAATATAATATAATAAATATTAATATAATATTTTAAATATTAAATATTAATATAATGTGTTTAAATCCATTATACTCAAAATTTAAATAAAAAATTGACAGACTGTCTTTTAGTGTCATAATATGCCTTCAAACTATATTGTTTTTAACATTTTAACTATAAATATTAATATAATATAATATAATAAATATTAATATAATATAATATAATATTTTAAATATTAAATATTAATATAATGTGTTTAAATCCATTATACTCAAAATTAAAAAAAAAATTAATATTAATAAATGTTTTTTTTGTTTGATTTAAGGGCAAATGTATTAGAAATATTTTCATAGAAAATTAATAAAGTTAGGGGTATTTTGGTAAAACGAACCGTTAGATTTTGACTCCCCGCAAGAAGAGTTTTGAGAAATAGGTTTTCTTGACTTCTTCATAAAGAGTAATTTCTT
Organism: Akebia trifoliata; assembly: GCF_017979445.1. Lineage (NCBI taxonomy): Eukaryota > Viridiplantae > Streptophyta > Magnoliopsida > Ranunculales > Lardizabalaceae > Akebia > Akebia trifoliata. The sequence goes on from NC_141386.1 coordinate 29,914,833, forward strand.
GCTCTTGCGAGGAGTAACTCTTCGAAGGAGTAGTTCATACAAACGCATCCAAACGACTTCTAACTCCCCGCAAGAGTCAAAAGTAGCCAAGGAGTCCTATCCAAACGCCTACTTAACTTCTTTCATTGTTGGCCTTTTTCTGCTTTTGGACTTCAAACATCTCCTTGCCAGTACTGCAAATTTTGTTAACTCTTCCTCCTTCCCTTTTCTCACCACTCTATCATCCAAAATATGAAAAAGTCGATTTGCTTTCATTGACAAAATGAAATATTGTCTTAAATATCTCTCTTCATCACTTCTAAAGTTAGATACTGGTTTTTGCCCCACTAACATCTCCACAAGAACTACCCCAAAACTATAAACATCACTCTTCTCTGTATATTGCCCTGTTTCAAGGAACTCTGGGTCCATGTATCCCGGAGTCCCTTGTAGTAGTGATGCAGTTAAGTGAGTTCTTTCGTCGGGAATAGACCTTGAAATCCCAAAATCAGCCAATTTTACTTTGTAATTCTCATCTAAGAGTATGTTCCCAGACTTTATATCTCTATGAAGAATGGGTGTGGAAGCAGATGAGTGCAAATAAGCTATGGCGCTCGCTACTTCTGTAGCAGTCCTCAATCGATCTTCCCATGACATATATGACATAGAGCCGTGGATATGGTCGTAGAGGGTTCCATTGGAGACAAATTCATAAACTAGTAATGGAACTTCGGCTTCTAAACAACAACCCAATAATCTTACCACATGCCTGTGGACAATTTGGGAGAGAAGGCTAACCTCATTAACAAACTGATCTATTTGGTATTCTTCCATTGTTTTTGATTTCTTAATAGCTACTATTCCACCATCTTGAAGCATTCCTTTATAAACGGTACCAGCGCCTCCTTTACCGAGGATTCTATTGTCATTGTAGTTGTCTGTGGCCTTTCCAAGTTCTTCTTCAGTGAAGATTTTGGATTTCAGGATACCAACTTCGTTGGAAGACATCTTTTCTTCTAATAGAAAACCACCATTTCGCTTAAAGAATTCTTGTTTACGTTGGATGAGCTTTCTTTTCTTCAGCTCCAAAATCAACAAGTAGCAACAGCAGGTTAGAAATATAATGAGCACTGATAGGCCAACACGTGCATAATACCAAATAATAATAATGAGGAAAATAAATTATTGTGAAATAGCTATTTTTTGTGAGTCATAAACTAACTTTAAAATCTTGTGTCAAGGTAATGCTTCAATCAGAGAAAAATTGAGACTGAAAAATATTTTGGGACAATTCGAAACATTCCTAAGATCAATGTTTCAATCTAATCTTGGCCAAAACCAAGAATGTCTGGGACGAATTACATTCCGAAACATAATGATCATAACATAGCTCTAATTTGAAAATATTGGATGGATAGATTCAATGGAATTATGAAGTGGTTCTATATATAAATTTGAAAAGAATCAGTTTACCAAGTTGATCAACTCCTTGTTTGAACTTCTTTTAGAAAACTAAATAAATATGATTTTAAAATTAAAATATATCTTTTACATGTTAAATATAGAAAATAATGTTACCATCGAATGCAAACATGCGGTGTTGCGAATCTCCAAAACCAAAGATTTTGTAGCAATAAGTGTGGGGAGGAGAATTACCCAAAATGGGGACCATCTTGTTTCCTTGAGGTTCGGCTATGCATCGAGTTCCATTTATTCGAGCATCACCATATGTACCACTTGGGCAAGAGCATGTATAACCTCCAAGAGTATTCGAGCAGATGGAATTCGTGACACAGGGAGCCGGAAGTGTGCTTTGATTCGAGCATTCGTCAATATCTAATCAACAATTAATAATCATGATCATTTATCATTAGCAAGACATATAATTCAGTTCTTCATATGTTAAGAACAGAATGAGTGTTTGATATGACCTTCACGCTTAGAAAAATTATGTGAAATGAATGGACATTTCATCATAACTGTATTCCCAACAAAAAAAACTCAATAATGGAGAAAAAAGGAAAAAAAAGGTTTTCAGGTCTAGTATGATTAATTATATAAAAAAACTGTTATAATTAAAAAATGATGTCGAAATCAATGGATATAAATTAAATATAGAAGATTATTAAAAAATGATGACATGCCCCCTTGACCTGGGCTTTTTGTGAAAGAATAACAAAATAAAAAATGACCCACATGCCCTTGTCTTCAACCTCCAATCATAATGTTTCTCTCAAAAATTGTCATAGTCAAGCTGTAAGTATCTCTAATGTAAACCATTTTTAATCTATTCAATTTCATCCTCAATGTCTCGTGAAATCCCCTATTAGCTCTCCAACTTTTACTTATTACACCTCAATTTATGTATCACACCCCAATTAAAGATTAAAACACACTCTTCAAACATTACAAAAGTTTCACTTAAATTATAAGTTTAACGCTACAAAACAATATAACACTCAGTCAAACAATTTCAATAGTTGTTTACAATTCATGATTTTTAAACTTGTCCGAGATCGAGACGTATCACCCGAGTTAACTCGGTACCGGAGCTGAATGAGACCAACTCACAAAGTATTTTGAGGCGATCGCGTATCGTGAGATAAGCGAGTTGTCTCGGATGATATTTTCCAATATCTCGGGCGATACAAGCGAGACGGCGCAGAAAATGATTAACTCACGAGTTAAACGAGACGTATCGGACGAGATTTTCAAATCTCATCCAAGTTAACCGAGACAAACGAGTTAAAGCCTCAACCCTCTATTATTTCACCCCCAAATCTTTTTTTTTTTTTATATATATTTTTTGGGGTTCATTTTTTAATAGGAATCATTTCTGAATTTTTTCAAAAAAATTTCAGATTTTTTAAATGGTTAAAAACTATTGTCTCAATGTCGAACGTGACGAGACGTATCATCCGAGTCAACTCAGTATCAGAGCTGAACGAGATGAGATGTGATACTGAGTTTAAAAACCATGATTACAATTAGGATTAGGCTCATATAAAATCCTAAATCCAAAACATAGAAATCAAGTCAAAAAATAAAATAAAATGGGATAGGACTATCCCGAAAATAGATAAATAAATAAATAAACAAACAAGAACAAAAAGAAGAAGATCATGTTAATATACAAGGTGAGTAATACCTTGGCATCCTAGAGGAAGATAAGGGTTCCCTCTGTAACCTTTATTGCAGTAACAACGATATCCGCTGTTATTAAATCCTGAGTTAATACAATTGCTGTTTACTCCACATGCGTTTGTTGATGCTTGTTGACAAGACGTGTTCCCCACCACCCAATCAAGAACAACCGGATTAATAATATATGTTTTGCTATAATCTGCAACCAAAAGAATCGACTTGGAGAAGTTGAACGATTCTTGATCAGCCAAGAACGCAAGGCTACACAAAGTATCATTAAAAATTGAGGGCATGGTGGTGGTGTTGGTGATGGTACTGAAAGTAAATTTTAACTGCTTTAGATTCATGGCGATTGAAGTCTGGCAGCATCCCAAACCACCACAAGAACCGTTTATGGCACTATTTGGATCATTACAATACGACAAACACCCATTCATCATAAGTTCCTCATTGTCACTCACGAACGCTAGGCTGTTGCATCCGATTACTATGAATTTGTTTCGAGTATTGTTGAATGTGAATGAAGATCCTTGTAAGTTTATCCATCTTCGGGCATCAGTGCTTGTAGGAGTTTGGCCATTACATTTATAATCAGCAGAAATTGACACTGTTAATGACCCTTCTAGCTATATATCATCAATGGGAATATCGTTAAGAAAAAACAATTTAGAAGAGTTATTGCAAGTTAAATTGAACCAAAGGTCTAAGGAACATTTTGCATCTCCGAAGCCAAATGGATAAGGAACGATGATGTTTCTGCATGAATCCGAGCACCCTTCCTTTGCATATGATGCCGTTGTTGTTGTTACTACACTAACGCATAGTAATACCCTAATAATTAGGAGACAGTACCGAGCCATTTTTCTTTGGTTTGTGTTGGAGGTCGGGTCTTTATTTATAAATTGGAAGGATTTCTTCTTCTTCTTCTTCTTCTTATGAAGATCGACTGGATAAATGCATATATACATGGGAAAGGGAAACTGCTAAGCTATTTAATTTCATGGACTACTTCTCAAACTCCAATAAAAATCAAGGGTAGCCGCCTTCAAAGTTTTTAATTAATTAATTAGTTAACATCATCTATAAGAAAAAATCCTACGAGATTACATCTTTCCATCTAGATGTAGTCTTCTCTTCCTTTTTTTTAGATAAATTAATAAATTTACTTCTAGAGTAGGTGTGTCAATGGGTTGGTTCGATTAGATTCTTAAGGTGCATTCTCACCTTCACCTTTGTATCAAAACTCGTGTCTTCAACAAAATCAAACAAAAACATGATTCATTAAAGGTGTAGATGCAAAAAAAGTTGCACTATCTTGAGATATGTGACGAAATCTTGCGATTTCATCTCCTCCTATCCCTAGGTGTGCCTGCAACAACACTGTTTAAATGTCTAAGTCAGAATTTAGTACAAAAAATAGTATTTCATATTTTTAAGAGAAAATTGCATATCTTTTAGTGCCTTGCACCTATGTATTTATAGGGGCTGCATCCCTTAGATCTTCCTAGATTTTATCCTTGATTTCCGTATGAGTGGTTCAATTCTGTTAGGGACTTCCCTTGATTCCCCCGAATGTGGTTAAAACTCCTTATCTTAAGAGATTTGAAACTCCCGAACTTCAATCATAAACCCTCGAAGCTTGGTTGGAAGCGTTGACCGACCTTTCTTCCTATGCTAATTTAGACACTCGGCTAGGTCATCTCGTGATTGCCACATGTCATTTTTTCAAAAAATATCATCCACAATACCCCCTCTTGGAGTTTTGGATCTCGATACGACGATCCGAGACAACTTAATAAAATTATTGGCACATGGCATCCTCCTATTGGATTAAATTCGAAATCCGACCATTTGGATATCCATGATGATGCTCTAAATGGCTTTCTCGTGGGGTGCACTGTCAATTGTTTTGCGTTGTGGCGCATGTATGTGTCGTACACACAAGTCTCCCCTCTAGTAGTTAATAGTGCACGCGTGTTTGTTCCACTTTAATCGTTTCTCGTGCTCATTAAATGCATCTTTAGCTTATGATTGTTTCGTTTTTCTAGTTTATCACGACCCTTCATTTCTTACGTATCTCGATGCCTCTGAAGTCTTTAAATACCCCATTTTTCTTCACTTTTTCTTTTTACTTTTTTTTTCTACGCTTCTTCTTTCTCTCCAACTCTCTGTTGCAAGGTTTTTATTGTCCACCTCCACACTCATCTTTGCTCAGCATTAGCAAGTCCCAACCAGTGCAGTGCCAAGATTCTACTTCTACTAAGAGGTCAGAAAACAACATTTCCTCTCCTCAAATCTTCTTTAAACCTTTTCTTTTTCTTTATTCTTCTTCCATGGCCAAGGGGAAGACTTATTCTCCTATATGCCCTCATTTATCCGAGATTATGGATACTTACGCTACCCCTGGTGATATGGGTACTTCTTTCTCAGATGAGCCCTCATCCTTTCAAGGCCTCCCCCAAGACACCATCGTGGTGTATTGGGGGCAGTTTAAAGCTGGCCTCCGAGTTCCTCTCAGTAAGTAAACTCAAGAAGTCTTAAATTTTTATAGGAGGGCTATTGGGAAAATGAACAGTAATTTATCGTCTTATCTATGCCGTCAAACAAATGAATGCTTGATTGGAAGAAAATCTACAACTTGGGCTTTTTGATATAAGAACCCAGTTCTCTTTGAGGATATGCCATAAAAAGTAAAAGTACTTCTATTTAACAAAGAGGAGAGGGAAACCACCCTTGTTCAAGCTGTCGAACTCAAACAAGGATTGGTTCTTGTTCCCGATCAAACTGGCTGGTTGGTGGAAGAGCGCACCTAAAGACAAATTTCCCCCGCTCGTCTTCAACTCGTTCAAAAGAGTTGGTGAGTTTTCTTTCTTCAGTTCTTTCACATTTTTTCTTTCTTTTACTTTGAGATTTGAATTTTGACTTCTCATGATTGCAGATCCAGGCAAAGATAAAAGAATCTCTGACTTGGTGATTATAACCTATATTCTTTCTGACCTAGAACTATATCACCGAGTCACTGATTTTCTTGCCCCGTCGATTCTCACTTGAAGAGCAAACAAGTGAAGCTACGAGCACCAAGCCACGTACCTTTGAGAGGCTCCGTGAGGCAACCAAAGATAACATTAAAGACATGTCACGTCGCTCCAACCACTACACTCCAGTTGACTCCGACGCTTTCAATAATGAAGTGATGGAGGTGCATCCCTCTTTTCCTCGGGAGGTAAATGAGGAAGAAGATCAACCTCTCTTAAAGAGACTGGGGAGGGGCATCGACCCCCGTCCTGCTCCGGCCTCTACTTCCGTTTAGGTCTCGACCTCTGCTTCTGGGTCCTGGTCCAAGGGAGGTGACCCTCCAGGCATTTCCTAGGTTATTTCTCCGTTCGTGGTTGGCCATCAAGTTATGGACCAATGTACTGCGCTCTCCAACTCTCGGATTGCACAAATGATGTTTGAGTCGTCATGTTAAAAACTCTTCAAAACCCTAAATCTGGATCCCCAAGTCAATAACTAACTCCCAAGCTCCAATTATCAACCTAAAAGCACTCAGAAACCTTAAAAACATCCAAAAAAAAGTCAAAAAATATATATTCAAATCTAGAAGAAAAAAGTCTCATCTCAAAAATCGGGAATAGATCTAGAAACAAAAACAAATTAAGAAGATTCATACAAGGAACACTCACTACCAATTTTTAAGAAAACATATCCAATCACTCAGGTAAAAACAAAGGTTATTTTTTTATTATTCTGAATTTAGGCCGTTTTGCAATGTAAATATTTGAGAGGAGTATAGACCGACTTTTGTCGGGCGAGATTGGTGTCTAACACTTTCTAATCCCATAACCTGATCCCCATACCCATAATCTATCCGTAGCTTAGTGTTCTTTATCTTTTTAGAGTCACATTTGGTTCCTAGACCATAAAACTAGGTGACAACTCTCAAAAAAGAAAAAAGTGGATGCGCACCCGTGGATCGAGGGCACTTTCACATATAAGTTCTCTAATCACGATGGATTGGTTTTGATTAGTGATTCATGCAATTGTGTCCTAAAAATGACTACTGTTACGTAAGCTACACATGCTATTGTTTTATCCAAGTTTTCCATAACTAGCGTTTTTGTCCAGAACCGTGACATGAAGGCTCGGATGCTCTCTTCATCCTCTTGTTGCAAGTGGACGACTGTATTCACTCTAACCTTCATTTTTCTCAATTGTATGAATTCCTCGACAAAAGCTTCCTCCAACTCAGAAAAGCTTCTTACTAATCCCAAAGGCAGTCTTTGAAACTAGGATACAACTTTATGTCTTAACATCGTTGTCGTTGTAGTACAACACCATCTGATTTTTGTAGTGAAGGATATGTTCTATTGGATCCATTGTCCCATCAAATGTTTCAAACTTAAGGGGATAAAACACTATCGAAGGGTCAGATGCCATTATTGTCGGTGAAAATGGCGACCCTTTAAGTTCCCGGATAATATTTCGAATGTTTCACCCTAATCCCTTCCCATGATCTGCTCATCGTCCCTCCTCCACAACAGCTCTTCTACTTCTCCCGAGTCATAGGATTCTGGGTTTCTAAACTCCCTTGCTGGGTTCTAATTCTTGTCGAATTTATCGTCTGGTCAATCTTCGTTTGATCTGTTGTAAGGGGTGGAGGTTCATGTCCTGTTCCCATTTCTTTCCTAATTTCAGTTCCTTCACTCAACCTTTGCATGAGTTCTTTGTTCTTCTTATTTATCGTCTGAATCTCATCGTTCTAGCAGTCAAGCCCTTGTTGAATCGTTGTTCTCATCTCCGTCAACAAGTAGTGTACCGCCTTCAAAGGGTTCTGTGGTACTTAGTGCGGATTTGTTAGTTCATCAGATCCCTCTCATCTTGTTCTCAACATTTTGATCATTTTTCCTTATAAGTTTTCTACGGACAACGCCAAATTGTAGATGCAAAAAATTGTACTACCTTGAGATCTATGACGAAATCTTGCAATCTCCTATCTTCCTTTTCTCAGGTGTGCCTGCAACAACACCACTCTAACACCTAAGTCAAGATTTACTACAAAAAATAGTATTTCATATTTTTTCAAAAAAAATTGTATACCTTTTAGTGCCTTACACCTATGTATTTATAGGGATTGCATCTCTTAGATCTTCCTTGATTTCCATTTGGGTTGCTCCATTCTGTTAGGGACTTCCCTTGATTCTCGCTAATGTGGTTAAAACTCCTTATCTTAAAAGATTTGAAACTCCTGAGATTCAATCATAGACCATCGAAGGTCGGTTGCATGAAGGTACCGACCGACCTTCTTCCTTTGATGATTTGGACACTTGGTTAGGTCGTCTCGTGATTGCCACATGTCATTTTTCTGAAAAATATCCTCCACAAAAGGTAAATCCTCTTTTTCAATATCAAACTCACCAAATCATTGGATTAAGTATGGTCGGAGTATAAGAAACCCTAGTTCGTCTTCATTATTTTAAAAAAGATGAAGTTAAGATTTTGGGTTCAATCCAACGGCAAAGATAATTCCATTTTTTTAAGGAAGAGTGTAACAAATGACATTTTCATAAATCACAACTACAAGGGTGTTTTTGATATTTAAAAAAATATTATGTCATCAAAATAAACATTGTTAACATACAGAATAAATCAACTACAGTTTAGGGGCAGACCTAATTTTGCATTTCATAGGGGGTAACCCTAATTTTGCCTATTTTTTGGGGGGCTTAATAAAATACCATTTTTTCAATGAAAGCATTATTCTCCCGATTATTGAACTATTATAAATAATTCACGTATTTTAAGTTAAAAAAGAGTAAAACGCATTTTTACGAATTTTTATGAAACTCGATCGAAAAAATGTTATTGTTTTAAGTTGTAATGTGTAACACAAGTTCATCTTTTTAGGTGATAAATGTCATTTACGTATTTTTTTTTTAAATGGCATGCCTTTCTACATTTATTTGAGATATTACCTTAATTAATTTTCCAAACTGATGATTTGCCCATTGACTTTGGTATTCTTTTATAAATCAATGAAATAATAACCTTAGTACCCTCATTATCACCACCATTATTATTATCATCACTTTCACCATCACCAATTTCATGATCACCATCATTATCATATTATTGAATTTTTTAAATGAGACTGATGATACACCTATAAAACATATGCCGCATATTTTTCATTTATCGAATTCTTAATCGAATTTTTGAAATCCATAATCGAATGGAACTTGAATTTTTGTTATATTCCAAATTGCTAACAAGGGTCCTAGCCTCTTATAAGCATTAATGATTTCGTATACACCTCCATGTTAGTAAAGTGTGAATTGAGTTCAATCTCGACTAAAAGTGGTTCAACAATACTAAAATTTGAATCTCACAAATGCCCCCACCTTTTGCATTTTATAAATCTATATAATTGTATGGCCCACTTAACTATAGTTTTATAGGGGGTAAACTTCCCATCAACTACAGTTTTGTAGGATAAGCCTTCTATCAATCTATAATTTTGTGGAGTCTATTTTATTTTCTTTACTATTCGTCATTTATAACTTTACTATATGTCTTGTTTTACCCATTTAACCCACTTTATTATTTTTCATCTTTTACCATTTTAACCTCAATTTTTTTAATAATACTCCTCCAACCTTATTCTTTTCCATTTTAACCACCTAAACAGTAAGGGCGAACTCTAATTAAAATATAATCAAGATTATTTTGGTCAAAAATCAAGAAAATTGCAACCCATGACCCTATGATCAAGTTGGTTAGTTTTCAAAATTACGAAAATAACATTTTTACTCAAAATATTTGTAGTCAATATTTTAAATTATAAATAAACATTTTTGATATACGTGCAACATGCCACCTTCAAGTGTATATTAGAATTTGCCTAAATCATTGAGGAAAAATAATAAAGTTAAATGAGTAATATTGAAAAAGAGAATAAGAGAAAAGGCAATGCGTAAATTTGAAAAGTGGTATAAGAGGTAAGACAATAAAAGTAAAAGTTTCATCGAGATACTTTCTTTATGGGGTATAAAGGTCGAGACAAAGGAAATGGGACAACCATTGTGTTCTATTAGATACATGTGAGAGAGAGATAGGACACCTAAAAGGAAAATGCTAGCCTCAACCCAAGGTTGGGTTCTCTTTCAACATGACAGCTGTGATGTTAGGGATTCTCAAGAAAAATATATCACGGAAATAGCCCAAAAGATGAATTGTTCTCTGTGAAATATGTATTTTTTCCACTATCTTAGTGGTTATGTTTATGGACTAAAAAATTTTGATTTTATATATCTTATACAGTAGGCAAAGGAAAAATAACCTAAATGTCCTTGTCCTAAATATGTAACAAAAATAAACCTTTTCCTATTCTCTCCAAAACCAGTTATGATCTTCAACCACTTGAATTAAAAAAAAAAAAAAATTACACTACTCTTCAACACTAAGATTCTATCTACTTAAACTTTTAAATTTAAAGAAGAAGATAGAATTTTGGGTAAACTACCATTTCATGAGTTGAATATGACTAAATTATGATTCCAACTAACTATTCATCTTAGTTCTCAAAACATGACAAATCCAAATCGCTGGCTTTTCAATGTGACGATCTCGCTGGTTCAAAGTAACAAGATTGCTGTGAACCTGCAAGATTGTCATTTTAAAAAGAAAATAAAATCAATGATCTTGCTGCTTTAAACCAGTGAGGTCATCATTCTAGAAAACCTGCAATCTCGTTCTTCATGTTTTGGGAATTAAAATGAATAATTAGTCGAAATGGGAATTTCTTCAAAAGTTGATCACATTTTGGAAATTTTCTTTAGAATTTTTTATGTAGAAGATGATGAAATTTTGAATTAAAAAAAGGGGTTTAGACGAGTTCGAAAATGATGAATTGAACATGAGATTCAATAAAATAAAAATAATTTAACCATTGGGACTAAAGACATATTGAAGGTGATTAGTTTTGCAACAAAAAAAAACAAACAAAAAAATCAAGGGCTAAAGGTTTTAAGTTGAAGATAAATGTATTAAGGTTATTTTTTTATTTATTAATCTATATAAGAGAAGATAAAGGTCAAGGGTGGCCTGGCCACACTTTTTTATTATTATTAATTTATATAGAGGATAACTCAAATATTTGTAAAAACATGATGTATCATCAGTTCGAGAACAAGAGGGTCCAGAACTTTAGACTTCATCAAATATTAAATGAGCCCACTATTCAAATATTTTACTGGTAAACGCACTCTTCAAAAACTCAACTTGCTTGGTGACCTCACAACATTGCTTAAATAATACAACTTTTTTTTAGAATAATGTGTAATAGTATGGTCAAACAATTCTTAGAAACTACATCAAAGAGTCCTCGTCAAGCTGTTATCATTAGCTTGTGTTATGTGATTCGCACTCATCCTATGTTGAACCATGATTTGATACAAAGAGAATCAGTTCGCGATTTGATTCCCACTAGGTTTGTGGAAAATAATTGTTGTCAATATAAGGTATCTCACGTTTTAATCAGTATTAGAGATAGCTACGTGAAAATATCATAAATTCGACGGCCCAAAGCCGTCGAATTATGTAACAATTCGTCAGCCTCGACCGTCGAATTGGTCTGTCGAATTTGAGTTTGTCGAAAAAAAATTCGACGGTTTAAGACCATAGAAATTTCATTAATTCGACGGCTTAAGACCGTCGAATAACATATTTTCGACGTCTACTAACCGTCGAATCACTGCAGTAAAAGTAGGGATATAGCGACGGTCGATGACCGTCGCTATAAGTTATTTTTAAAAAAAAATTAGAGCTTTAGTTGCGGTCACGGCCGTGGCTATAATAACTTTTGAAAAAAAAAATAAGAATTTTACACCTGCCCCCCTCACATGTTACTGAATATTGGAGATACCCCTATATTTTAAAATTAATAACCTTGACCCCAACTAGCAACATGAAAAGACCCAAATGCCCCTCGTCTTCAACTAGAATATGCGAAGAACACACCCATTAACCAAACTTCTCCCATCGACGGCAACGAAAAACACAATCTGCATGTGAAATTTGAACTATTTAAGTGAAAATCAATTTGAAAATAATATAAAAAATGCACCCACAATACAATCAATCAAACAATCCCACATTCATTTTGAAACCCCAAGAAGAAAAATGGAAGAATTTCATTCGTCAACCGAATTTTGAGTTATTTTCAGAAAATCAACAATACTAAGATATGAAATTCTATCAAATATAACAAATGGGAATCTAAAAATCGACTCTATTTTTTTCCTTCATAGCCAGGAAAAATGAGCTCTGATAATTTTCAGTTGAATCTTTCCACTTCGTATCACATGTCATGCCTACTCAAGGACCAGACAAGCTATCTACCAGCATCATTTCAACTTCTACACACCACTGACGCCTAAAACCACGTTAATGCCTAAGTTCAAAACTTCTATAGAACCGAACCCTTAATGACTCGCTACTTTTTAGAAGTTAGGATATAAGTTCATGGCTTTTGTTTATGGATAGATTAATGACTTATTTAATGAAATTTCAAGTTCATTATTTATTTATTTTTGGTTTAAAATATGCTACTTCCAAGGAGGTTTTTAGGATATTGGCAATCCATAGAACAAAACCAAACCAAACAGAACTTAGTCCAGTTCTATGGGAAATTTGGTTCAGTTCTGGTTATGGTTCTGGTTCTTATTTAGTAGAAAAGATATATGTTGGTTCAGTTTCAATTTGGCCCCAAACCGAACCAAGTTGCACACCTAAGAAAAAGAGGGCTGAGGTGACCACCCGAAAGAGTACAAAAAGCGACCAAAAGAGAAAATAAAGAGGATGCCATAACATAACAAGAGCGAATGAAAGGATTTATATTAGTGAAGAGCTTGTTAGCTATCTATTTTGACTTTTGAGACAAAATAAGAGGATAAATTCCGCATAGCTTTAGAAACAAACAGATATAAAATCTTCATAGAATGAGTGTATAACAGATGTGAGGATAATTATTCAATTTGAACGTTCAGACAGAGGCTACAAATGCTTTTAACAGCTTGGATTTGGAGGTAAATAGAATAAGTGAGAGGGGATTACTATGAATAAGGAGAACATTAAAAATTGAACAGTGAAATTTAAGGTCTTATGCAAGAAATTCCTATATTATAAATTAAAAGTTAAAACTAGAGGAAATGGAAGTTCAAACTACCTTAATTCCACCTTTATCCTCTTCAATCTGGCCCTTGAATAGTGTTGTAAATGGTCAACCACCAACACCAACAACAACAATGTCAGCATCCAACACTCTCCCATCCTTCAGTTTCACTGCCTTGACCTGAAATGTAGCAACACTTATTTATGAAAAACACTGTAAACAAAATTGAATGTTAATATAAATTGCTTGGATGCTGAGAAACTAACCTCTCCATTTGCATCGGAATCAAACCCTACAGCTACAGTTCCCTTAATAATTTTGATTCCTTTATTAGCATAGTATCCTTCATAGAATGTAGCTATTCCAGGAGTGAAAGGCCGAGGCACTACAAGAAAGCGATCTATGTCAGACATACATTATCTTTTACAGATCATGTAAGATATAACCTAGCAAATACACCTTAGAACAGAATTCCAAATCTTAGCAAACTAAACTGGAAAACAAAAGAAACTCATTACACCCTATGAACAGAATAGTGAAGGCAAGGAGGTCAGTTCTGTTTCATGGTGTGTAAAAAAATGTTTTTTTTTTTTTTGGCTTTTCATATATTTCTTCCTTATATTTATTTAAAAACTTTTGAGTTAAATATAATGAAACTTATATATTATAATATGTGTATAGGGACATGTTCACGGCAAAAATGTTGGGGGCATCCTGGAAAGGCAGGAAAAAGTGATAAGTGAAACCAAAACAGTTATAGTTTGATTACTATGAAACTTAAACTTGATAAAGCAATGGTTTTTATTTCAAGAGAAGTTGCTAAAGCTTTTTAATAACTTCATCCAAAAAATAAACAAGCAAAAAAGCGAGACCAAAACAGAAGACTATGGAGAACATAGGTATAAGAGGAGTTTGCAAAGAGTACGATTTATATTATGAAAGAATAAATTAATGATTTAACACCCAAGATACCTTTTCTACAGTGGAAAGGCTAGAAGCATTAATGATTAAAATCATCTTTTGGTACTACCATTATGATTCACAGTTAAGCTCATGTCATGAGCTCACAGAAACTATAAATCTGCTATTTGGAAAGGCAGGAAAAAGTGATAAGTGAAAGGAAGCAAGCATGTTGGGGGGGAGGAAGGACGTGTTAAGATCTTTTAAGTGCTACTTTTACTACCCTTTATGTTAGGGTCATCAAAGGAATGAATATGACGTTATCCAGTATCAGAATATAATACAAACATGTGGTGTATTTAGAGGTTCGGCAACTCACCCATGGTAGATATGCTGCTGTAAAAGTAAAGAGGCGCCCAAGAAACTCATAGGGATAAAGGGGTTCTGCTTGCTCCATACATAAACCTATAGAACAGAAAATTAGAGAGAATTAACAAATTGGAAATAACCAAAAACACAATTCACGAACAAAAAATATGATCCACGAAGTCCAACCTCTCCAAAATCTGTAGTAGCAATACAAACAATGTTAGCTCTAACCAAGACTTAAGAGAAACCTTTTAACTTAGTAGTTTTGAAGCACTAGTTTATAACTGCAACACTATATGTGGTAGTCAAAAAGAAGAAAAAAAAACATTTCCTTGAAAGCAGTAACAAATGCTTATTCCAATGCCGTGAGTCTCAAGTCTAATGCTCGCAGCAATTCATTTCAGTTAAGTAAGAAATACTCTGGTTTGCAAGATTCCATTCCACTATTCAGCTCTATCTAGAGCTACAATATGTTAAGATCTCCTATCGTGAAATACACCAATTTAACAGTAAAATTTAAGGTCTTAAGCAAGAAATTCCTATATTATAAATTAAAAGTTAAAACTAGAGGAAATAATAGTTCAAACTACCTTAATTCCACCTCATCCTCTTCCCCTAAATCCTTTCACAGCATCGTCAGCTGAAATTCAAACTATCATGGTCCTACAAACCTAGACATCTAGTTGAAATTCAAATTTTATAAGGGAGAATAAAATACCTGCAGAATCCATCTGCAGTCATATATTTCTTTGATTTAAGCAGAGATCTAGAGTGAACTAACTTAAGTTGGGAGACAGCAACTCGGCCTTCTTTCACCAGTCCTTAATAGTCAGATTATTATGAAATTGACTGAAAAAGTCTCCACACATATTCAGGTGTGCAATCCCTGGTGTGCCAACATATAATACAAGGCATAAACATAATAAATTTGTTTGCTACTCTAGAACCACTATATAAAATCAATCGGTGTGAAGTGGTTTAGGTTTAGAATTTGTAGAGGTATATGTCACCTACAAGTGATAGATTAATGTGGACTCCATTGGAAACCCATGAAGTTGCCCGGTATCAATGGCCATCCATGCCGGCTTATTAAAATAGGTCCTTCTTAGTCGCTTAATGTATCCCAATCATAACCTGCCACATTTTATTTTTATGCACAATCAGGGGGGATACACAACAAAAGTTTCATTGGAGTTGTAACTGTTAGAGAAGATGACAAAAATTATAGTCATGCTAGAGTGGCTGTACAGTCTCCTGCATTCGATACTGAGCTGATGTGGAAGTTTGCACAGAACCATAGATGTTTTTCAGTCATATCTCGAGGAAAAACATCTATGGTTGCATGCACAACTCATCATCATCTGAGTGTCAAACGCAGTGTCCAGAACAGTCACTTGACATTTTCCAAAAACTATAATAAGGGGTCAGAATCATTTTAGCAGTAAGAGACCACCTCAGACCCAGATCATTTTGCCCTTCTCACAAAGCAACTGAAAGTACTTGTATCAACAGATGGAAAACTTGCAACAAAGCCCCAATCTCCTATTAATTAAGTTCCTCCTCCCTACTCCACTCAATTCTCCCATTTTTCTTATTCAAACTATTTACTCCACTCAACAACTCGGCCTTCTTTCAGTAGTCTTTGTATTGGAGACTGGAAACAACCCAAAACTTAAGAAGAGAAGAACCAAAGTACCAAAGCTTAACTTTACCTTCTAAGTCCAGTGACAAGTTAAGAGACAAAATTGTCATATAAAAGAAGAAGAACAAATATTGTATACAACAAATATGTTGAACGCATATTCACACGCAAAACCATCCAAGAAAGCTGCTATTCACACACCAAGCCATCCAAGGAGGCTGCCTCTGACCAATATTTGGGAGCCATGGTCTAATCTGACCAAGAAGTCTTCCCTTAGCATCTCAAGAAGATAAACCATGGCTTCTTCTAAACTCAACCATTCACACAAACCATTTATAAGACTCGCAACAAAGGTTAAAACAATTTGACCCCCACCACCCTCTTGAATAATTGGCGAATCCCAGTCCCAAGACAGCTAAGCTTGCACAAGCATGAAGAACATTAGAGTAGGTAACTTGGGTTCCCTGTACTTGGGCAACAAGCATTTGGGAACACTAGAGTAGGTAAAAACAAACACAACTATTATTGGCCTATGTCTATAATATTCTAACCTGCAACAATATATTTCAAATCTCAACCCCTATATTCTTTTGAGACCAAAGACCCCATCACTATTATTGATTTCAATGACCAAATACATGGTTCATGTATTCCTTATTTGAATTATTTTTTATAGTTAAAATTTCTATGAATTGATACACATACAACAATATGTGGTTCAAACTTTTATCAATATATTTTATAAAATACCATATTAATGTCAATGTAGGATGTAGGTTCAATACAAAGTACAAGGGAATAGTTATCGATTGGTATCAATCGAGGATTGCATTATAATTTTTTGAACTGCAGGACTATGAAAGTCTCCTAATGCATTCTAAAAATAATAATGATGGTGTCCAGGTATGTCCATTTGTCGATATGTGTTCGACACAACAAAAATACAAAAACTTTGAGAATGCCTTGGAGATGAAATTAAGCAATTATATTCAACAAAATTGCTCTTCAACCAGATATGATCATGACAATTTGAGTAAATTTAATAATTTCTATAGCAAATGTTGAGAAAAAATTAAACAAAATCAATCAAACTATTTAAAAAAAACCCTAAAAACAAAGGAAAATTGATGAAAGATGAATAAGGAAAAGAAATATGAGATAACACTTACTAGAACTGAACCAAGCAAATGGCTATCTCAATTTGAGCTTCGAAAATAATTGGCTGAGAAGAGAAGATCAAGGATTTGAGCTCAAGTTCTTCGATTTGAGCTTCAGTTCTTGGAAGGTGCAGATGACAACGAGATCGAGAGGATTTGAACGACAAAAATAAACAAAGATGCTGAAATTTCAGACACCAAACTCTCTACAAAACATAATTTAACTCAATAAGATTATTCAATTGAAATAGCTACCATTTTTCATTGAAAACTAGAGGGCAATGTATCAACTTAACAACAAAGAAACAAAATCAGAAGAAATTAACAGATTAACAACAAAGAAAAAAATCAGAAGGCAATGTATCAACTGATTAACAACAAAGAAACAAAATCAGAAGAAATTAAACAATACCTCAGACTAAGAATAGAGATCTAGAGTGATTTTTTTAGGGTTTGTTCGGTGGCACTGATGAGTGAACTTCAGTTCTTAGTGTTTCCGACTTGAACTTTGATTTACTCTTCAATTTGAGATCTAAGAGATCAAAAATCCATAGACGAAGTGAAAAGAACTAGGTCTTTTTCGATTTGAGGGACGTGAGCGATTGAAGACAAAGGTGTAGAGTGAGAATGAGAGATCTATCGTGAGTTTTCGATCGAAACAAGAGATCGAAACAGGGATTTGTGAGTTTTCGATGAAAGAAGAGATCGAATGTGAGTTTTCGACCGTGTTCTTCAATGGCTCCACTGAGTTTTCGATAAAAGAGGGGATCGAATGTGAGTTTTCGATGAAAATTCGGATGTGAGTTTTCGTTCATCTTCTCCAAACTCCAATGGCTCCTGCTAGTTTCAGTTTTTTATTTTGTTATAAAAAAAACCAAAATCCGGTGGTTCGTTGGGCTTCGCCCGTCGAATTAATTTGTTGGGCTTATATGTGGGTTTTGGACCGCCCAAAATAAACGTGAGACTTGGGCTGCCGAATTTAACGCTATATTAATAACGAATTTTAGCTTTTTTGACGTAGTGTAGAGTCGTGATAATCTAACTTAGGCACATGACATACTCAATCGACAATCCTGACGTGATAGGCACATGGATCGTAGATCTGCATTCCTTGGGATATAGACCTGCACCTTTTATGGGGAAGCATGTTTTTGTATCCCGAGGATTGCAAATCTACAATCCTGAAGTCTGTTACTTCAAGGGTGTCGATTGAGTATGTCACATGCCTAAGTGAGATTGTCACGATTCTTAGAGGTACCCCTACTTTAAGGTTGGAAAACGTTGAAGAAACATTGAAATTGACATCGTTTCACACATTGCTCATTGCTAGCGAGGATGTATATATAGAACCATAGATGCTTTTCATCTAGATCCGAGTAAGAAGCTTATATGATTACATGCATGCCAATGTGTGAAACGATGTCAATTTTAATTTCATTCCAACTCTTTAGGTTTTGGTCAAGATTAGAGATAACTTGTGTTTTCAAACTGATAACAATCCTCAGGCCAAGTCTTCTTCTCATACTAACATAAAAGACCTCTAAAAAATTACTTATAGTAATTGGATTCATTCTAGAGTGGTGAACCGTGAACCGATTTGATACCAAGTGAATCAAATAACATATTTTATACCAAAAAAATTGGATTTGATTGAGTAAATATTATTATTTTAGTCATTAGTATAAATATGTTATGGGCAGCACTTGTAGGGTGTAGGTTGATCAGTAATAATTTAGTGTAGCTAGTTCACGAGCGAGACATACTTAGTGAATGGTCCTTTACATTGACCCGTCCAAGATCCAATATGGCTGATTGATATTTTGAAAATATAAATCAATTAGGTTTTTATAATTTTTATTTTTAAAAAATTAATTTTTTTAATCATTTTAAATATTTATTTTATATAAAAATATGATATTGTGAGTAAGCATCTTCTAATCCACCATATTTTATAAAATTAAGTTGTATTTTGTAAATAGAAAATGCGTCGGGATCTCTTGACCCATAGCACTACATGTAGGACATAAATGGGTCAGGTTTTATTTGAAATCCGAATTTAGCGGGTTTGGATCCTAGGAGTATATCTGAATAAAAAATTGGTCAAATATGGATTGATGTCCTATGATCTAAGTCATAACCATGTTGGAG
The DNA here is from genome assembly GCF_017979445.1 of Akebia trifoliata. Taxonomy (NCBI): domain Eukaryota; kingdom Viridiplantae; phylum Streptophyta; class Magnoliopsida; order Ranunculales; family Lardizabalaceae; genus Akebia; species Akebia trifoliata. The sequence continues at coordinate 29,934,340 of NC_141386.1, forward strand.
ACATCTACATCCATATATCCGTCTAGATCTGAATGATTTATTGCTTTGAAAATTAAAATTTTAGACTTTTCAAAATATTATTTTCTACTACTTTGCTATAACATAAATTCTTATAAAATAAAATGATTATAATGGTAAAAAATAAAAAATAATATAACAATTAACAAACAAATATAGAAGCAAAAATATTGAACGATCTGAAATTACCCAACTCGACCTAATTCGAATCAAGCAATTCGGTCGAGTCATATCCAAATCCGGATTTAGTGAAATCAAAATGGTTCGGATATGATTTGTTTAATAAGATCCAAGTCGTAATCAAATACAGATTCTGGTCTAGATAAAGAAATTTGGATATGAATATAGGTATACTAACACTCGGTCAGAATTCGATCCCTTATAAGCCTTAACTACATGATACAAATTAATTGAAAGTGTAAGATAAAAACATCTCTACAAAATATAGCTGATAGCACTGAGAGAATACCTTCAAATATATTAAGAGAACTGGCACCAATTCCCGACTAAATCGGTGGAGAGTTGCACACAGATGGTGTGGCGTTAGTAAAAGTTGATGTGGAAATTATAACTCTATGTATTAAGTGCTTGCAAATTTTTATGTTACGGCCCCGCTAGATATACGTTGGCAAAAATTTTAAAACAGCGTGAAAACAAAAGTTTGCAGTGTCCAGTGCTTAGCTTGGCTTGGTCCACTGCAATACACTGAAAATATTTATCCTCCCCTCAAAACTTTGTTAGACTTGAACTCAATGCAAAACTTTGCAGTGCAAACATTTGCAGCGAAGAGGATGCCCACTATTGTAGGAGTCAGGGAAATATCACTGAAATCCAAGGCTCAGCGGGGCCTATTTGACCCATGAAAGATTCTCCCTCCTACAAACAAAAATCAATTTTTATTTCTATCCATTGGGTTAGGAAATTTTAAATCATAGTCTTTACGAATATATGGGCAAGTGAGTTTCAAGCCCATAATGAGAAATGTTTGAATCCAATGGCTAGAATTCATCGATCGGATTGTTTTTTTTGCACAAATCCACTAGAAAACTTTTACCTTTCTAGACAAGATAGACTCAAGACCCCAACTAATGCAAAAGTGCTTATAAAAATGACAACTAACTGAATAAATGAGGTTGTAATGGATAAGGAAGTGATTAACAAATTCACCATTATTTTTACTCAAGGAGAAAAAAGTCGACTATGGCGTTTCCATGAGATATGAATAGGTCCACAATGGAGATCTTACTCAAGGTGCTCATCCAAACCCCGGGGAAAAATTAACACCTTGGCAGGGATATTGGACTCCCATATTGTGAATATTGAAAAAACTCGAATGCCACGAAAGAGTAAGAAGATTATAAAAGGATCTAACTAAAAATTTTCGGAATGATTTCTATTACATACTCGAGTTTCATCGCCTAAAGTAGAAATTGAGATGTCAAAAATACGCCTAATAAGACTATACAGGGAAAACACCTCCCAAACATTGAATTTCTTCAGAAACCAAAATCCTAGTAAGACTAGCCAACCGTTCCAATGAAAAGATTCTAAATCTAAATATTTTTTATTTAATTTATAAACACCAAAGAACGCATTTTCCACTTATCCCCAATCCAAAGTGCTTGGAACATATTGACCTGACATGACACAAGTATCACAAATTGGAATGGGTAATTATAAAAGCACCCCACAAATTATAAGAGTAACCCACATCATAGTCGAATTTTTTTGTCTTATACTGGTTAAATAGGTTGATTTTAAATCAACTCATTTCGATACTTCTAACCCCATCAAAACAAGTTCAAGAACCATAAATCATCCATTTTTTATAAATCAGTTTTGATGGGATTAGAAGTTTCGGAATGGGCTGACTGATTTTTGCTGGGAATGATCTCATTTCCGAAACTTTTAACCCATATAAGGCAACAATTCGGCACAGGTTGCCCTTATTAATTCGTGGGATGCTTTTATAATTATCCTATTGGAATTTCTTTCAGACACATACATTACACTATTAAAATTGTTTAAATGGAGGAGGAAGAGAGCTTACTTTCTAGTTCAAATGAAGCTCACATGATGGAGATTGAGAAGATGAGTATCAAGGTGAGCAAATTACTGGAGTTAGAAGAGTTTCGCATTCACGCCCTGAACCTTTAGCAATTGGGCTGTAATTAAAATATACAAATCAGCCAATTTTGATAAAAATTCGGTTCAAAAGAAAGAAAATTTGAAAAAATTCTTTTTGGGTATGATTAGATATGGATATATTCAAAGATCTAAATAGCAAATCAAACAGAATTGGATGAAAATTCGACTTCGTCAGAAGCAATTGAGGTGAGAAAAAATATGAAAAAAATCAAATAAATTAGAAACTACATTCTGAACATGATGGATTGTTTTGAAATGGTTTTCGGAAGAGATTTCATGATCACTGTATGTGAAAATTGATTTTCCCATCTTTTCTTTAATCCTCGTTTTCGTCCTCAAAACATTGAGGAACCCTAATCTATTCCATTTCCACGACCAGAAAAAAGAAAATTGATTTAAAAGTATCCCTCCAAGTTTTGGTGAATATTTGAGAGACCCCCGTGTTTTCAAACTAATAACATGCCCTCATTGACCTCGGTCTCTGCTAAAATATAACCTAAAAGACTAATCAAAATGACTTAAATGCCTTCTTTTTCAACATCTAATAAAAAACCTCCCAAAAATAGTCATCTCCAAGCTCTTCATCGTATATGGTAAATTATTCTCAACCTTGTCTTAGTTTGATTTTTTTTTTTATAAGCAAATATTCATTAAAGAAAGCGAGATTGAGATTTCATTAGATAATCTATCTATTTACACCATTGTCTTCCCTGCACTAGGTTTTGTACCAACTTTAGTAAGTAGTAAAAATTCAATCCAAATCATTATTGAAATCTCTATTTGGCAATTGATCAAATAGTTGTTATGGTTTGATTTTAAATTTAAAATCAATTTAGCCAAACTAATTTTTTTTACAAAATTCGATTGAGGATCACCTACGATTTTTTTTCTTACGCCGTTACAATTAATTTCTGGTTCTAGGACCAGTAGTTCTAGGGATCGACTCAGTTCTCTCAAATTGTTTCTCATTATTAAGAAAAGGTAACAAAGATAAAATACGAGCTTGTTTTATAGCAATAGTAATTAATCGTTGTTGTTTCAGAGTCAATCTATTCACTCGTCTAGATAATATTTTTCCTTGTTCACTAATAAATCGACTAATTAAACTCATGTTTCTATAATCAATTCGATCTCCCGATCCAATTGGGGGCAAACGCCTACATAGTTTATAGTTTATAGGACAAATTGATAAATCGGGCATTCCTAGCCCACCAAGCGAAACCGGTGATTTCTTAGTCATGACCAACTAAAGCTAAAGCTCCATTAAAAAGTGTTTCCACGAGGTAAAATCTCCTCAAGTAATATAAGGTTTTCACGAGGCTGATCTTGAGCCACCATCCAAACATGATTACCTTCATTTTAAATAATATTTTTGGTGTAGAAAGTCTCAACTTCAAGATCTTCCGCTGCAAGGATTTCCTGATTTTAAAAACATTGTAAAAACAAATAATTTGTCATTTTCAAAATTAAAATATTCATTGAAAATGATTTTATATTAAAATAAAAAAATATAGACCTTGTGGGAGGATTTCTTTCTCAACGGTCCATAACTTTTGGGCGCTAACCTGACAGCCCATTTAGTAAACATTTTACATGTAAGGGGTCCCTCAACTTGTCAACATCGTTTCTTCATGTAATATTTTTTGAGAGCTATTATTGGCATCTCAACTTTTACTTATTGCACCATAATTTCTTAAATTATTTATCACACTTTCATCTCCCCCAATTTGAAATATATATATATATATATACAAAAGAGGACAAATGAAGTTAGGATTCTAAATTTTTCTTAGATTTCGTAATGTTTGATCCGAGTGTATGTTTCACAACTATAATATTTGTATTTTGGGTATTTCAAAAAGATTTATCCAATATATAAGTGAAAAAATTGGACGGGGGGGGGGGATTCACAATTATAATGTTGAATTCACCACTTTAATTTGTCAAGTTCAACATTTTTCACTGTTGATTTCACTATTTTCTATTGTTTAATTCAATATTTTCTAAATTGTTGAGCTTAATATTTTTATCATCAATATGATTTTTTGTTTTTTTATTGGGTTCGACGATTTTGTCAATTTTATTTTTGAGATCGATGATAAAATTGTTGAGCTCGATATTAAAACGTCGAACTCTAAATAATATTGATCGCAACAGTAAAAAGTGGTGAACTCAATAACAAAAACTGGTATACTTGACAATGTAAATGTGATTTAAATTTTTTTCCCATTTTATTTGGTTTTAATATGAAATAAATATTCTCAAAATACCTAAAATGCATATATTATAATTGAGAAACACACTAGAATCAAAAGTTATGTCGGAATTTTCAAAAAATTTAGAATTCCAACTTAGTTCCTAATTTGTATTTTTGTTATAAATTGTTCAAATAAATAAAAATTCATTTACACGTTCATGATTATGAGTATATCATGCATAGTGAAAAATCGTCGAAAATGATTGCAATCAATGTTTACTAGATGTACTATCAAGTCTATTAAAAAAGGGATTATTTAGAAAGAGACCCATCCCACAGGGTCTATTAATTAATTTTGTTTGAATTAAAATTCAAGTGCGACTAATTTTACACTATTTTTTTATTTTATTTCGATTAGCCTTGAATAGTGAGGACAAAGGCCTTAGTGTAAGTCGCATCCACCGCCAAAAAGATCTCGAGATTTTAAAAAAGGTAATCAGATCCATAATAAATATCGAGATCATGATTATGCATCTCAAGATCCTTTGACGGTGGATGAGATTTAAATAAGACTTGTTTTTTTCTCACTATGTTAGTGAGGAAAGTTTAAGTTATTTTATTTTTCTCTATTTCTAGAAATTTTCGATATCTTAAAGAGTTGTGTCGATTGACCTCATGTCGCACTTTCTTGATATGGAGGTGCGCACAAAACCATAGATGCTTTTCAGTGGTATCTGGACGAAAGCATCTACGGTTCCGTACACAAATCCACATCAGCAAAGTGCGAAATGAGGTCTTTTTGAGTCACTTGAGCATTTCTATCTTAAAATACCTAAAATGTTTTTCCAAAATATAAATATCGCTCTCGGGAACTGAAACTCTGCTTTCTCGACGAATCTCCGCCAATCCTCTAACCTCAAAAGGCTTTCGATCTCGTGTTCTTCTGTTCTTCTGTTTCACAAGAATTCCTCTACTTTCGACCCCATCGCCCTTAACAGTTTCGTTCTCTCTCCTCATCATATCTGCTGAGAAGAAACAAACCCTAGAAATCTCATCAATCTCACCATGCTTCCTTTCACTTCGACCATTTCGAACCAGATTCGGTTCTTGATTCAGAGCTTGAACGACTCGAACTTCGACTCCGTCTTTAATGAGCTATGTCAGGTACACTAAATGCTCTTCTTTTTATCCCGATCGAGGTTCTATTGTAAAAAAAATGAACTGTATGTTTTGATCTTTAACTTGCTTAGATCGAAGGATTTGTGATGGATCAGTTAAGTTTTGTTTTTTTTGTATCCCTGGTAGAGTTCATCTAATTGATATTTCTGAATTTTTAAAAAAACTTTATTTTAATGTGAGAACCAGCATTTATTTTGTGTTTTGGGGAAATATTGTTACAGTTGTTAGCTAATGTTTCACTAAATATAAAGTTTCATAAAATTTAAGTTTCAATTACTCAATTATTGATTGCATGGCAATGGAAAGAACTATCCCGCTCTCAAAGTTGCAAGTTTAAACTCATGGGACCTTCCCACACAGCACAAAGAGATATCTTTGATTGTATTAGATGTTAGATGAGATGCCTCATTGGGAAATTTACCTGGATGATACATTTGCTGAAACACCGTAATTTAAAGATTTTCATTAACGTGTATTAAATACACTTCAACACACTTAAGGTGTTTTGGTACGAAAATCAATTTCCAAGGTTTATTTAATGCTCTTTAACATGTACCCTCACGGCACATTTCAACAAAACCCTAATTTAAATATGGGAAAATTACTAAAATAGTGTTAGTTTTGTTTGTTATTACCAAAAACATGATAATTTTTTAAAAATTACTAAAATATATTTAAAACTCTGGATTGGCTAATGTTTTTTAAAATTGTGAGACTGTCCAATGTTTTAACTTATCTTTTTTATGTTTCCAGATACTCACATTTTAACTTGAGTAAGTCTAATCTTACTAACTTAGTAAGATTTCAAATCATATAAAGAGTCATTGAGCTCAAATGGATTACCAAATTGGCAAATCCAACACCCCATCCCTTCATGGGAAAACTCGGATAAAAAAATGAAAAAAAAAAAAAAAAAAAAAACTTCTTTTGGGTTTGATCCAAAGTTTTGAAAATGGACGACTATTGAACTCCCACTGAACACCCAAACTAAAAACTAAAATTTAAAAGTGAAATATTTTTATTTATTATTATTATTTTTAAGTTCATAGAATTTTTCCCTCTACATTCTTGGGGGATCGGATCATGTTTTCGGATGCCACGAGATCACCCAACTCTTAGTAAGATTTGAAATCTTACTAAGTTCATAAGACTAGACTTACTCAAGTTAAAATGTGAGTATCTAAAAATAAGAGGATAAGTTAAAACGTTGGACAGTTCAGCGTTTTAAATCTCTTTTAGTAATTTTAAAAAAATTGTCACTTTTTTTTTTTTTTTATAATAAACAACAAAACTGATGTTGTTTTTGTAATTTTTCCTTTAAATATTAGAAATGGTTTATAACAGTGTTTTAAAAGTACTCGTGTTGTTTGTAATGCATTGTCTTTTGATGAATATATATCTCATTAATATACAAAAGCAACTCACAACAGGAGGTTGTGATGACCTACCTACCTAGAAGACTTTTTTTTTTTTTTCATACAACAACTCCCATCTAAACAAGAAACCATCACAATAAAGACCACTGAATTCTTTGAAAGGCTTGCATGGAAGGAGAATGAGTGCTAAAATGTTGATAATGACTTCTTGCATTGCATGCACCTTGATATCAACAACTCGCCAATTTATTTATTTCAAAACGCCTCAACAACCCACAAAGAGAATCAAATTTCACAATACTTTATTGAGGACTCCAAATTGAAGATCAATGGCCATGCTATCGAACAGATGAAGTTTTTCCCGTGATGGAATTGTGGATTTCTTCAAAATGTGTTCTTGGAGAATACTGGGGAGAGACCTTTGTTGGAAAATTCATCATTTGATTAGATTGGTGAGGATCACCTTGTGTGGTTGGAACCGACTTTCAATGATTAGGTTTGCAATATGATACTATCGGAGTCATGTATGTAATGGGGCCCTTGATCATGATGGCTCCTGGGTAGAATTTATCAAATCATGTTGGAACATAGCCAAAATGTTATATTCCAGGATCAAATTGGTTATCCTTTTAGTGATATGTTACAAGGAGGGTTTTTTTGTTGATGGCAAACAAATCATGGATGGATTTCTCATCGCAATTGAGTGCACTAATTCTATTATTTGACCGGGCATCCCTAGTGTCGTTTGTAAGATAAATATGGGAAAATCCTTTGAACATGTAATTGCCTTTTTGGAGTATTTGATTGGTCATATGGGTTTCAACATGAGTTTGATTGGTTTATGAAATTTGTTTCCTCTCATTTTATCGATTTTGGTGAATGATTGCCTTGTTGGCTCTTTTAAGAGATCTTGAGGTTTAAGACAAGGGGTTTGATCGTCTCCATTCCTTTTTGTTATTGTGGTTGAGGTTCTTGGAGGCTTTGTGCCCAGTGAGGAGGGGAGGGGCGGGGAATTCACCTGTTGCACATTTTTGTTTCGTCGAGGAGGAGAGATATCCCCATTTTTCTAAATTAGTGTAAAATATTGTATGTAAAAAGTAAGTTTAGAAGATCGACTACATTCAGGATGCTTTTCGGGATTGATTTTATCTTTATTCCGTCGACAAACTTGGTGATGTAGGACAACCTAGGTTTTATTGATCCCAAGTTTGTTCCACTTTAGGAAGAGTGGGGGAAGGACTAATTAGGCGAGTAAGAAGATTGAAATGTTATAAAAGTGAAATATTTAGGCTCAAAAGGTTAATTGGTAAAGGGTAAACGTAAAATTCTGCAATAGGATGTTGAAATTAGGTTTAGGGTATGACACAAGATTAGGTAATAGAGTTTATTTGAAATAGAAATTATTGGTATAGGTGTTTTTTTATGGTTTGGGGAGGGATTGGATGTTTTTCTTGATTATTGATGGTTCTTTTATGGTTCAAAACAGAAAAATAAAGAAAAAGAAGAGAAAAGATTATTGATGATTCTTTTATGGTTTCAAAACAGAAAAATAAAAGAAAAAAAGAAGAGAAAATATTATTAAAAGGCTAGTATGACAAATTTACCTTGGAATCACTCAAATGATTTCCATGGAATCACAAAGTTGAATACCCCAACATTCAAGCAAGTAAACAAGAACTTATGCAATTTATTTATTCATCAAAATCTCTCTAAAACAAACTATTGCATCGTTTTAAATAGGAAAGACTAATTGCTAAAACCTAAAGGATTTCTAATTTGACTCTACCTTGTGCTCCAATTAACTTTTTCGAAATAGAAAATTTTCTGAAATAGTAACTTTCCAAAAATATTAAAATTCCTAATTTGACAAAAACTCTCCTACTAAACTTAACATATCTAATAATAAACTTCAAAAACAGGTAGGACTGAAAAAAAAGGCCCATTGCTAAAATCCACTAACTAAAATAAAATAAAATAAAACACTAAAAACTAAAATATGGCCCTAAATAGGATAGGCCCATGATCTATGGTGTCACTATATCCGAACCTTTTTGCTTTTATTAATAAATCCATATCCAGATCCAATCCAATCGAATTAATTGATTTGGGTCGGTCGGGTTGGATAATTTTAAACCGTTCAAGGTTATTTCAAGAAAAATCGCTAAAAGTGTGGCCAAAAGGTGACTCAAACACAAGACCTCTCCCTTTTTGAAGAAGGCCTTGACCACTATACCCAACGCTTGTTGGTTGATGAAAAATATAGCTTACAAAGTGATATATCATTCGGATTTAGATGGGATTGATTCGTATCCGACTTGGATCAAGGGACATCAACCCATATCCGACCCATGTTTTAATTCGGATATACTTGAAAGAACCAAACCCACTAAATTCGGATCACTTGGATTTCGGATAAAATCTGACCCACTTTAAGCCCTGGACCCAAATAAGATAGGCCCATGATCTATGATGTCCTCATACTTGGGCCTTTTGAAAACGAGCAAGGATTCTATGGCACTTTTTATAGTTTGTTGTATGTTGGGGTCACTTGAAAGAAAGAAACAATCGAGTATTTGAAGGGTAGGAACAATGTGTCCAAGAGATTGTCGTTAGCATTTTGGGTTATATCTTCATTTGGTTGCAAGATGTTCGAGTATTTTAAAGGTGTCTTCTTTGAAGACTTCTCATTCCAATGGGATGTAGTACCCAGTTGTTGATTTAGTCATAGAGCTGTGAAACATTGTAATTTTGGTCATCTTTGTAGTTCTGATAGTCATCTTGATCATCCTTTATTATAATACTAGAGTTTGCCCATGCTTATGACATAGACATCCTCTTTCGGGTTAAGGGGGTAAAAGTGTAAAAATAAAGTTAGAGGGGTATTATTGAAAATTTTTAAGGTTAAAGGGGTAGAAGATGAAAAATAATAAAGTGGGTTAAAGGGTAAAAGATGAAATATAGGAAAGTTATAGGGGGTGAAGTGTAAAGAAAATAAAGTGGGTCCTACAAAACTATAGTTTGATGGGAGGGTCAAGGGGGTAAAGGTGACAAAAAAAGTTGGAAGGGTATTATTAAAGAATTTTAAGGTTAAAAGGGTAAAAAATGAAAAATAATAAAATAGGTTAAAATAGGGTAAAATAAGAAATATAATAAAGTTAGAAGGAGTGAAGAGTAAAGGAAATAAAGTGGGCCCTACCGTTGTTATTAAAATTTCTTGAGGTTAAGAGGAAAAAAATAAAAATAAAAACAATAAAAAGGAAAGTGTGGTGTCGGTTTGATGGGACATTTGTTCAGCTACAAAATTGTAGTTGAGGAGACATTTATCCCAACTCGAAAAATACAAAATTGTAGCAACTCAATTATGTTTTACTTTATAGACTAGAGTTCTCCTGTGCCTACCACGAACATCCTCTCTCGAGTTAAGGGGGTAAAAGCGTAAAAATAAATTTAGAGGGGTATTATTGAAAATTTTTAAGGTTAAAGAGGTAAAAGATGAAATACAATAAAGTGAGTTAATGGGGTAAAAGAGAAAATATATGAAAGTTATAGGGGTTGAAGTGTAAAGAAAATAGAATCATTCTCACAAAATGACAATTTGATGGGAGGGTTTAGTGGGTAAAAGTGAAAACAATAAAGTTGGAAGGGTATTATTAAAGAATTTTGAGGTTAAAGGGGTAAAAGATAAAAAATAATAAAGTGGGTTAAAAGGGGTAAAAGAGGAAATATAGTAAAGCTAGAAGGAGTGGAGTAAAGGAAATAAAGTGGGTCCTACCATTGTAATTAAAATTTCTTGAGGTTAAGAGGAAAAAATAAAAAATAAAAAATAAAAAAATAGGTTAAATAGGAGATAAAATAAAGTTAGAGGGAGTGCAGAGAAAGTACAAAAAAGTGTGGTGTAGGTTTGATGGGACATTTATCTCAACTCAAAAAACACAAAACTGTAACAACTCAGTTTTGTTTTATTATATAGATTGTACTTATATCTTTAAAAAAGTCATCTTCTACCTAAACATAAAGTTTTCAAAGAAGACGCCTTCAAATTCCTTAAACAATTTACACCAAAAGAGCAACAAACTTATAATGAAAATAATGATGTCTTGAAGGGAATTTTCCTTCCCTTTGAAAATCCGATATTTCCTCTCCTTCTAGATGCCCCAACAAATATTGAATGGGTTCAAACTCCAAAGAATTATTTCTCCTGCCAAAAATGAGAGACGCTTTGGGACAAAAATGACATTGAACTTGGGAAACACCAGGCTAGATGGAACAAAGACGGAAGTGATTGAATTTCAAACACAAATTTGCAATGTATAAGCAAATGATTGATCGCGTTACCACTAGATTTACATAAAAGTTAGAAATTAAGTGTATGAATGAAAAAGAGAATTTTCCTTTCAATTGCCGAGGGCTCACAACCAAGACTGCTCAACAACTCTCTTTCTTAAAAAATGGACCAGCTAGGATGGACCTTTTTTGTGGGTAGGGCCCCTTGGACTAGGGTGACAATATTATCTCCTTATAAGGATTGTCACCCGTATCATATTCTTCATGTGATGTGTTCCTTTAAAGGAACGACAAGTCTGGAAGGTACCCTTCGCATGTTTTCTTTGTGGTTGATGGTTTTGGTATAGTGAAAGTTTAGTTCGCACAAGAAGGTAGATGAGAATAAGAATTTTTTTATTCTGCTAATTCTCTTCTTGTTGCACCATGTCCAAGCTTGATGATATCAGTGGAACAAAAGTCACCATAGGATTCTACCCTTCTCAGTGATATGACTTAGTGTTAATATTTTGTCTAGGACAGCCAACCAAATATTTTGTCTATTTTCATTTATCAACAGCCAAATGATCTAATTATGCTATACATTACATTTCTATTGATGTTTCATTGCATTTCCATATTTTTGAAATCTATGTTTGTAGAGTATTCAAGTCCCTTCTGCACTGCTTATGTTTATCATGTTCGACAATATTTTTCATCTTCTTCGTGAATTTTTTTATTTTTTATGCATTTTTCTGCATTACTTGCTGATGTAACATTTGTCTTCTGTTCAGTTTATCGACTATGGGATTGACGGAAGCATTTTACTGCTTCAAGCCTGCTTAGATCACATGAATTTTCTCAGTGGACACATTCAAAACATGCAGCTGAAACCAGATTTCCTTGCTGCCATTTTTAGATATTTGTTGAATAAGCCGAATTTCAGTACAGTCTTTTGCGAAACACTAAGAAGTACAGTGATCACTGAAGGATTTCTTGAAAGTCTATCTAAGGAGCTACAATTGTCCGTGTCTGAGAAAATTGGCATTGGACTTGCTTTGTCTGATTCAGAAGATCTTGACATCCGAACGAATGGTGAGCTTCTATACTAGTTTGGAGATAATTTTTCGAAGTCCCTCTACTTGGAACTTCTCAGAATTCATGTGAACAGTTACCTCTAAATTCTTTGAGAAATATTTTCGTTACTAACCTAGTAAATATTTTAAGCCTTCCTAAGGGTCGTTTTGCTCAAATGGATTACCACATTAGCAATCCAACTCCGCAGCCTCCAAATTTCATCGAAAAACTCAGATCCATTTTTTTTTTCTTTCAAAAACCAATTTTTTGGGACTTGATCCAAGGTTTTGAAAATGGATGGCTACCGAACTTCCACCTAATTCCAAAATTTAAAATTTAACTTCAGCGGTAAAAATAAGTTTTTTTGATTTTTTTTTTTCAAAGTTCATGGAATTTTGTCCTGTACAACCTTGAAGCATCGGATCATGCTTTTTGAAGTCACAAGGTGAATCCAAGGACCCTTAGTAAGGCTAGTCGGACTCAAATTCTTTTTTGCATTTGTATTCTTATCATGATGTGGAACCAACTCTTGGCTGCTTTCCAGGGCAAAATTTCTGCATGGCTCATATCGAGGAATTGTGTGCCAACCCTGCTTCTATAGAATCTCATGAGCAAATTCAGCAAATTGTTTTGTTCCTTTCTCGATCAGAGGGTCTTGCCAAACATGTTGATTCCTTTATGCAGATGCTGTCTTTATTGCAACTGAAACATAAGCCTCCTTTTATATTAGCACCACTGCTCTCTGATAATTTGCGTGAGACCAACACTTTAAGGTTTTCATCTCTCTTGGTTGTTTCATTGTTTTAGAGAGCTTCTATTGCCACACTAACTTTTGCTAATGCCACCCAAAGATGTGTGCTAATTCTTTGGTGGTTTACATATGAATTGGGGTGGCATTAGCAAAAGTTGGTGTGCAATAGAATCTCTCTTGTTTTATTCCAGTAATCCTTTTCTTTGTCTTACTGGTGGTTATGTTTGTTGCAGGCATTTGGATTTATTCTACGAAACCAGTGAACATGATTTTGATGCTGTTCTAGCAGAGATAGAGAAGGAAATGAGTATGGCTGATATCATGAAGGAATTGGGCTACGGTTGCACAGTTGATACTTCACATTGTAAGGAGATGTTATCTCTTTTCCTGCCTTTGACTGAAGCCACTCTTGCTAGAATGCTTAGCACAATTGCACGCACCAATGTTGGTCTTGAGGATGTTCATAACACATATCCGACATTCTGCTCTGCTCTTGGCAGTAGTTCATCGGTTGATTTGACATGTTTGCACTCTTGGAATGTTGGTGTCCTTGTAGATTCAATTAAACAACTAGTGAGTATCATTGCAAATCACTCATGCGGTGTGCCATTGTTTCCTATCATCCGCTTTGTTATTAATTTTGATAGTCTGAACTTCAGGCTCCTGATATTAATTGGATACGTGTTATGGAAAACCTGGATCATGAAGGGTTCTACTTCCCTAACGAGGAGGCATTCTCCTTTTTCATGTCTGTCTATGCAAATGCATGCCAGGTATGCTTGTAGTGCAGAATGTGAATTTGAAACAAAATTGTTTTTGTTTGACATTGATATTAGATTAACAGAAATGATTTATGTAGGATCCTTTCCCACTCCATGCCATCTGTGGGTCTGTTTGGAAGAATGCTGAAGGTCAGCTATCTTTCTTAAGATATGCTATTTCAGCAAAACCCGAGATATTCACCTTTGCACATTCTGTGAGGCAATTGGTATGGTATTTAGCATTTTCAAGTTAGCTCTTATCTATGTATTCTTCTTGTTTGATTAATAGAAGTGGCTATGTATCGTGCAGGCATATGTTGATTCATTGAACGGTCAGAAGCTTGCACATGGACATGCGAATCAGGCTTGGTTATGTCTTGATCTTTTGGAGGTGTTATGTCAACTAGCTGAGAGGGGTCATGCTTGTTTTGTCCGATCAACACTTGACTATCCCCTTAAACAATGCCCTGAAGTATTGCTTCTTGGAATGGCCCACATCAATGTGTGTTCTTCTCGTTCGTTTCATCTTGGAATTATTTTCCCTTACGTTTATGGAGTTTGACAAAATTTTACTCTGTCCATGCAGACTGCATATAACCTCCTCCAATATGAAGTGTTGTCCACTGTTTTTCCTATGGTAGTAGAGAATGCCTCTGGGAGTGGCGTAATTCTTCATCTCTGGCATGTTAATCCTAATTTTGTTTTGCGAGGGTTTATGGACACCCACAGTACTGATCCAGAAAACATGACTAGAATTTTGGGCATTTGTCAAGAGCTAAAGGTAAAACTTAATCTTTGTAATCAATTTTATTTTATTTTTTGATCAAAAAGCTATTATATACATGTATAGGCAACAAAATTTTATAAAGAAGCACTATTGGAGAGGACCTCCTACAAACAAAAAGATGAAACTAATGACGTCAATATTGGAGCACACATGTTCCCACCTAAATAAAGAGTCCTCGAAAAAGAAACTACTAAACTTTGGAGTAATTTACAAAAAAAAAAAAAAAAGCCTTAAAAATGCTGGTCACAACATCGGCAACAGAATTTTCCACCCTTTCAAAAAATCAACTTTTCTCTCAAATATCAACATATAGCAAACAGGGTCAAACTCCACATAATCCTCTTCCTACCACAAAGATCGATAATGGCCAAGAATGGAAAAAGGGAGGATATGAATTTAGGAAAAAGCCAATAGGTGTGAATCAGGGCTAGGAAGTAGGACCCAAGACCTCAAGAGTAGGAGCAATGAATAAGAGTATAATCACATAATAAGCAAGAATTAATAGAGGTTATGTCCCTGGATGTGTCTTTATCATTTGTTAGAACTTTTCTTGTGGAAGCACCGCAAATAAAGAAAGCTACCTTAAAATGAATTCTGGAGCCCCAAATGGCAGCAACTGGAAAAGAAGAAAGAGAGGTTGGGTTCATTGATTGATAGAAAGACTTTACGGCAAAAACTCCATTCTTACTCCTCCGAGCTCTTCGGTTCTCATTTGAGGGAGTGATCAGAATTACCAAAATACAACTAATAAGCTCAACAATAAGCTCGATTTCCCAATCGTTGAATTTTCTCCTGAATTCGAAGTTCCATGTTATGTTGGCCCTAGTCCAAAGTTAAGCCCAAAGCTAGAACTGTTGTACATCATATACCACTATAGTATTTCTTTGTTATTAATTGCTTATTTGCAAAGGGAGATGTGGGAAGGCGTTAAAGGTTTTAGTAAAACTTTGGGTGACGGCTTGTCATGCTGGATCCATTGTCCGTGGTTGCTATTGTTGTTTCGGTCATCCAACACTAACCACTTAAAAAAATTGTGAGAAAACCTAGGGTTTGTGTGTGTGTGAGAGAGTCGTACAAGTTGATTGCATACCATATCAGATCTGCAAGGTGATTGCATGGTAGGAGAGAGGGAGGCTAAAACCCTATTCCTACAATGTCCATCGAAGACCAAGGATCCATCGGGAGCGAGACAATGTAACTTCCAACTGTTCGATCAAATGGGTTACATCAGATAGGAAATTCTCCCCTACTTGTGACCCCGCCTTCCCATCTCAGATTCACTCACAGAAGTGTGTGTGAGTGTGAGTGTGAGAGGAAGCACAACTTATTGGGTTCGTTGACTGAAGGAGATTGCAAGGAGTACCATCTATGAATATAAGAGAGGAAGAGAATGAATCCGAGAGATAAACCCTATATTTCTCTTCTTTGAGTGTTGAGAGAGAGTGGAGTTGTCAAAACCAGTGTGAAACCAACTTTTCTCTTGTTTCTCCAAAATTAAATCAGAAACATAGAGGAGTTAGAGGATGAACCCTAAGAGAAAGAGATATGACAAGTTGCACAGAGAGTTGTAGAATACTTGAGAGAGAAGAAAAAGTAGAAAGGGAAATTACTTAATAGACCCTAGATATTTCTAAAGAGGTTGAAGGTTTAGTTAAAATGGACTTTTTATATTAAAAAATTTGGAT
The DNA here is from genome assembly GCF_017979445.1 of Akebia trifoliata. Classification (NCBI taxonomy): domain Eukaryota; kingdom Viridiplantae; phylum Streptophyta; class Magnoliopsida; order Ranunculales; family Lardizabalaceae; genus Akebia; species Akebia trifoliata. Next base: position 29,950,579 of record NC_141386.1, read on the forward strand.
TGGATTGGGGCTAATCCAAACCGATCCAAAATTTTATTGAATTTTGAAATCTCAATCCGAAAATCCAAAACCTTGATCCGAACCCGATTTTTTTCGGATCAGATACCGGATAAATGTCAGGTCATTGCCAGCCCTAATCGAACCCATTAAAGGGGTTGGTAGCGTTAAGTCTATTTCATTTAATCAAAGGTTTACTTATTCCCTTGTATAAATTCTCCTGATAAGCTTGTGCTCCAGGAGTGTATATTTTGGCTGACTCCCTGTGTTTGTTTATTCCTCTGGTTTCTGTTTGTTTCACACAGATTATATCATCAGTGTTGGACATGACTCCATTTCCATTCAGTATTAAACTGGCTGCCCTTGCTTCTGGGAAAGAACAAATAAATCTTGAGAAATGGTTGAACGATAATCTAAGTGCATACAAAGATACTTTTTTTGAGGTAATATTCATTGGTTCTCCACCCTCACCCCTTTTTTATATATCTCCCCTCAATAATTATGAGATTGGAGTTAACATGTGAATTCATCTTGTTACTTTTCAGGAGTGTCTCAAATTCTTGAAAGAAATCCCATTTAGTGCAGCACAAGATGCTCCTGCAAGTCCCTTTCAACAGTCTAGTGCAGTTGTGGATGTTTATTCGGAGACCAGTTCGATATTTTACAAGGTCCCTATGCGTCATAGTTTTCGCATCTTTTTTGCAGAATTAGTGCATTTTTAATCTTAATGTATTTTGCAGGTTCTTCAAGCTCATGCTGGCCAGAATATCCCTCGTCAGCTTTTCGAGGAAATGAAAAAGTTGCATTTAGACTCTTTGCATGTTAATCCAAGATTGCAGAATGGTGGTGCAACAGATTCCTCAAAATCTGATGGATATCCGGATGATGTTGAGGCAGAAGCAAATACTTACTTTGATCAAATGTTTTCGGGGCGGTTAACCATTGATTCAATGGTTAAAATGCTTGCTCGTTTCAAGGAATCTTCTGAAAAAAGGTGTTACCGAAATTACTGAATTGAATCAAAAAGGGAAAAAAGAACTTGCTTTGAAGATTATTTAGTGATATATTTTATCAAATCCTAAATATTATTTAGTGCTATATTCTATCACATTCCTTCATCTTGACGAGAACCTTTTGTTTTGTTTCAAAAGTATTTTTTGATGATAAAGAGAATTTATTGAGTGGTCACACTAGAACAGCATTGCATACAAGAACAAGGAAAAAACAAAGGGACAAAAACAGCAGGCCAAAACAAAATATGTATCTACACCACTCTATTACACACCACCCAATCCCATCTCTCCATAAAATCATCAAAACAGACCTCTTTCACTTCCTCAAAAACCTCCAAACTTTCCTCTTGAAAGCAGGGAAAGCAAGGTCATGCTGAGACCATGATCCACACTCTCCATTCTTCTTACACATATGACACAAGTTAGCAGAGATGATACCCCTCCAAATCACATTCCATGGTTAGGATCATGCTCCTAACAGTGTCCCAAATGAAAAAAAAAAACAAATCTTTGACAGGACTTTTGGGCTCCAAACAGCCACGAAAAGAAATCTCATCAGCTGGCACTGTTGTTAGTGCCTTTTTCTGTTCTACTAAAACATTTTCTTTATGCTGCCCTTCCAGATCTGGTCCTAGACATTTTCATCTTTGACGTTGGATGCACCTGATGGACTTGTGTTTCTAAACTGGACATGTTTATTAACTTCATAAGTTAAGATGGCAGTACACAGTTCTGTTGCATGGTCGACACTGCATTCTTGATTGTTGATACTCACAGCATGATATCATGACTCCTCTAAGGGACATTACTATAAATCTTTTTTTTTTGTTGTATGCATTTTTATTCCCTTTGACTAATTAGTTGCTATTTGAGAATAAACGGTTGATATTGCCATCTTAAATGTGAGTATCATGCTTATGATTTGGTATTCAACTCCTAGAATTCCATGTAATATTTTTAATGAAGTTCATCTGTTCCATGCATCAACAAATGGCAAAGATGCAGTATTCCAATTTTTTTTTTTTTTGGGTGCTTTCTTGATGTAATATCTTCTGCTCAGTTTAAAAAGTTACTGATAGAAATGCCTTCGTGAAGTAGTGATGATGCAAAATGAGACAGAATTTTCCATTTCACTTGATTTCAAAATAGACATGTTTAACATTTATGAGTCCATCTAGTGGTTATTTGCTTGTGATTGAAGAAGAATAGTCTAACTTGATCTTGACATGAATTGTCAGGGAACAATCAATCTTTGAGTGTATGATAGCAAATCTATTTGAGGAGTACAAGTTCTTCCCCAAATACCCAGAAAAGCAGCTTAGAATTGCTGCAGTTTTTTTTGGTAAGGATTATTATAATATATTTGGAAATTCTTTGTCATGTTAGGCTCTATGGTTAATCCTCTTTTACAATCTGAAGCCATCAGTCTACAATTCTTCAAACTATTATTTCAAAGTGAAGATGTGGATGACCTAATGTTTGGACACCTACCATTCATTTTGACATTACAAGCAATACCCTGTTTTAGTATGCTCAAAACTTGAAAATTTCTCTTTAAATTATTTATTTGATTTTCTCAAACTTCGTTGTGGATTCAACTTTTCTATCTAAGCATTACTGACCTTCTAAACCTCTAGCTTGAGCTGTGAAGCTTCTTCTCAATTGTGATCATGGATTTATTTGTAGGATCTTTAATAAAGCATCAGCTTGTGACGCATCTTACCCTTGGTATTGCTCTGCGTGGTGTTTTGGATGCATTGCGGAAATCTGCAGATTCCAAAGTTAGTATTATCTTTTCAGTAAGTGCCTTATTCTCTATTGTTAGTTTTTGTTGTTGCCTTTGGTGATGGCTTCTCTTCTTGCAGATGTTTGTATTTGGGGCCAAGGCTTTGGAGCAGTTTGTAGACCGTTTGGTAGAGTGGCCACAGTACTGCAACCATATCTTGCAAATATCTCATCTGCGTGGAACCCATACAGGGCTCGTTACATTCATTGAGGGTGCTCTTGCTAGGATCTCATCGGGCCACTCGGAAGCAAATGTAGGCAATGCTGCTTCTACAGATCAGCTCCAAGGATCTAGTCAGGCTACGATGGAAGGCATGGAGGTATTGGCTTGAGTTTTAGTTTTGTACAATACCATGCATTGAAATCCATGCTAGAACTCATAAAATCTGTGTATCTTTGAAATATGAATGAAGTCTTGGCATATTATTAGCAAGGTTCAACCATCTTGGTATTGCTAATAATAAATCACATATCAAATCTATGGATGCCATGGCATTTCCTGTTACTGCTTGAGCCAAAATGGATTTTTATTTTAAATGCGAGACGTTATTCTTTCAAATACATTGTTTGATGGTGAAGTAGCGTGCAAGCTTGTTGAGAAGTTTATCATTTCAACCATGTCTACCATTTTTTTTTTTTTTCCTTTTGGTTGGGTGTGGCCTTTAAGGAATTTAAGGGGGTTTTCTTTAAGGATTTCTTGGTGAGATGGGATTGGGGTTGTAGTATTCCAGTGTTGTAATGGGTGTGTTAAGGCCCTTTTGGAGTCTTGGTTGTCTTGGGGTAACACTTTTAGCGCCTCTAAAAGGATTTTATGGAGCATTCTTCCAGGATTAATCTTCTGGGGCCTATGGATGGAGAGATATAGACGCACCTTCAAGGGCAAGGTGTTAGAAATGAACGACCTTATTATGTCAATTTTGGGTTTTTTGTTCTTTTGGGGAAAGATGGTCAAAGAATTCAACGGCATTTTCTTTGAAGATTTTTTTGTTAGATGGGATCTTGTTTGTAATTTAGTGGTGGCCTAAGCGGTCATCCTCACTCTTTTTGATAAGTTGTACTTTGGGGCCATCTCATCCCCTTTTTTAAATAAAATTTTAACTTATAAAAAAAAATGTTTTCCAGCCATCTCAACTGCCTTTAAAATTTTTTACTTATAAAAAAATCATTTGATGGTGAAGAAGTTCCGAGTAACGTGGTCATGGCTTCCTCTTCTAGACTCGAAGCATAGAAAAACTCTCATTTGCGACCCGTGGGCAGGGGTACCCTGTACTCCAAAGACTCCTCTGGCCACCTGCCCTTACAACGGGGGTTTCTACTGTGACTTCGCCAAGGATGTGCAATTGTAGGGACAATTTCATTGTTCGAGTCTGATGAATGTCTCTGATTCTACATGTGCTGCTTTCCCGAAATCCTTCTTGGTCTCAACTAACACTTTTGAGTACACTTATATATTCTTATATAGTTGTATTTCATGGAGGAGAATTTTTTGTTAAGGTATATACTTAGAAGAATGAGTACAAATTTTGAATGATATTTTGGACAATATTCTGTGTTTTGTTTATTTTCTAATCCACCATCACCGATTTATATTATCTATAAATGATTTGATTAGCGTGAAATATAAACAGACTGAAGTGACATGCACCCCACGACCACCACCTATCTTAGTAGCTATAAATGGTGATGGGGACATCATAAGTTGGAGAGTAGATTTTATGTTTATTAAGTTTTTCTGTTTTAAGTTTTTATTTTTATTTTTTGGGGCTTTATTTTCAAGTTTTATTAGCCTATAGTCTTAGTATAATGTTTAGGGGTAGTTTGGTAATTTTATGATATTTTTTTATTTAAGTTTATAAGGGTTGGAAATTTAGGAGAGATTTAATTACGAAAATTAGAGTTTTATTAGTTTCTTTATTTGGTATTTTAGTTTTGGTAGGATTCTTAGAGATTTTCTTTATTGATTGATTGTATTAGGGTTTATTGACAAGAGAGAATGAATAAAAAAACAGAATTGTTTTCTTGTTTTGAATGTTGGTGCATTCAATGTGGTTGATGCCATGAAAATCATTTGGGTGATTCCAAGGTAAATCTACCATATTTTGTTTATTTGTAAGAAATCAACCCATCCAAACTATTCTTTAATCTTGTTAGAATTCTTGAATAACTTAATCTTGAATTCTTGAATGTTGAATTTTGATTTTTGAAACCTCTTTTCCTCAATCCTTAATCTTTCCCCATTTTTTTACAGTTTGCCCTTTCTTCTACCTTATAAACCTAGGTACTTAATCACAACCTAACCCTTGGGATTTACCCTAAACGTTTTGATTGTAGCCCAAATCCCAAACCAGATCCCCTAACCCTCCACTATTTCATCTTCTTCCCTCACCATCCTGCATCAAATTGTTTGATTAATGTGAAATATAAACAGGCTGAAGCGGGTGTGTCAAGCACTCGCTGCAGCTTCATATCTTTTGTTGTACCCTGAACCACAGTGTACCTTTTCTATCATAATGTTATTCTTGTTCTGATAATTTTCTATAGTTATAGTTTGTATGAAATTTTTCTTTTTTGATCGTGATCCCTGTTATTAGATTGCTTTTTCATTAGTTTAAGTAATTGTTCATGCTTCTGTATAACTAATGTGTTCTCAGGCATCTGAGTCTTCGTGGAAGTTAATGGGATCCAGCACCATACAGCCTGGACAGCAACTCTCTTCTCCGCATCTGCTACAACAGAGACACCAAAGTTTTCCTGATGACAGGCATAAATCTGCTGCAACTTCTGTAAGCTATGCAAAGCCCATTTTATCTATTGCTGGACATGCTTCCATGCATGACGTAGTTGGTAGTTCTAAGGTACGCAATTATTCCAATGGAAGTGAACTTTGTTCTGTTTGCTTCCTATATTTTTTCTGAAGCTTACATGTTTTTTTCCCCAATAAATCTGAAGTTTATTTCTTTCTCATCTTGAAATCTCTTTTCTGTCACTTCTGTGTAGCCAACTGTTACCCAGTCCTTTCAAACAGTGCCCCCTTATAATGCTTCCAGTGGGCCAGTAGTTGCGTCATCTTCTCCTGGTTTTCTGCGTTCTTCCCGAGGAATACCGTCTACTAGTATATTTCTGTAACTTCTGATGATTCAAAATAATGCCTTTTTAAAGTGCCTCTTATGATTTTGACATTGTTAAGTTCCCTTACTTGCAGGTATGCTTAGACAGCACTCACATAACACTGGGTTTGGTTCTGCTCTGAACATTGAAACACTTGTTGCAGCTGCTGAGAGAAGGGATGCTCCTGTCGAGGTAACTCACCATCTATTTAGGGTTTTTCTTTTTTTGCTTTCTTCCTGCAAGTGTAACTTGACCAGGTGCATGTTTGATGAGTCCGCATACGTCAATTTCCGGCATGGAGATTATGTGTGACATGTTTTTAATACCACTGCCCAGGAAAATCCTTAGACGGATTTATCTCTGGGAAAAAGTTTTTTTTTCCCCTTTTGAGGAGTAACAAGATGTTTTGTTCTGTACTCTTTTGGGTGGTCACCTCGACCCCCCTTTTTAATGAAATTATCTTGATCTTTACCTGTCAAAAAAAAGAAAATTAGGGTGCAAAGATTAGGGAAGAGAGTTATATATATATATATATATATATATGGGAGCGGTTCGGCAGCCCTAAAGTTTGCCAAACATTTTTTGTAAATCACTTTTGATGGGGTTAGAAGTTTTGGAATAGGCTGATTTTTTGTGAGGATGATCTCTATGGTGAAGAGATCATCCTCTCTAAAAATCAGCTCATTTTGAAACATCTAACCCTAGTTTACAAGTTGAAGAATCGTGGACCGTCCAATTTTTGTAAATCACTTTTGATAGGGTTAGAAGTTTTGGAATAGGCTGATTTTTGGTGAGGATGATCTCCTCATCATAGAGATCATCCGCTCAAAAAATCAGAGCTCATTCCAAAACTTCTAACCCATGTTTTGAAAAATGTTTGGCAAACTTTAGGGCTGCTGAACCGCTCCCATATATATATATATGGAGAGCATTCAGAGGCCCTAAAGAGAGCCAAGCGCTATGCCAAACATTTTTCAATACATGGGTTAGAAGTTTCGAAATGGGTTGATTTTATGTGAGGATGATCTCTATGGTGGGGAGATCATCCTCACAAAAAATCAGCTCATTATGAAACTTTTAACCCCAGTTTACAAGTTGAAGAATTGTGGATTGTCAATTATTTGTAAGCCACTTTTGATGGGGTTAGAAGTTTCAGAATGGGCTGATTTTTTGTGAGTCCTCACAAAAAAGTCAGCCCATTCCGAAACTTCTAGCCTATACATTGAAAAATGTTTGGCTCTCTTTAGGGTCTCTGAGGCTCCGAATGCTTCCCTATATATATACATATATATATATATATATATATGGGAATGCTAATGTTCAAGACCTCATGGGGACATTTGCATTCTCCATCATATTTTATTTCAATAATATACCTACCCATTTTGTCTTTTACTGAAAAAGATAAGGGTATGTTGGTCTTTTATATAATAAATGCTTGTTGTTTACATTATAAATGCCAAGGGTATTTAGTATTTGTATTTAAATGTTTTGTTTCCAGTAAATGCTTTGCCAATCAATGCAAACAAGCATTTGTTATGCAAACAAACATTTAAGTCCAAAGACTAAATGCCCTTAGCATTTATTATGTAAACAACAAGCATTTATTATGTAAAGACCAACATACCCTTATCTTTTCACTAAAACACAAAATGAGTGGGGGTATCATTGAAAAGTGAATGTGGAGGATAATACTAGCGTCACCATGAGGTCTTGTATGTAAGAATTCCCCTATATATATGTCCTTTTTTTTTACACCATTGTTGGATACTTCTTCTGTCGGAATTGTTTGCTTTCACGAACAAAGATGACATTTTATGGATATGCTAAACTATTACTGTTAGATATAAAAGCATAGAATAAAATGAATCAATGTTTCTTGTAACCTTGATACATTTTCGAGGATTAGGGGATTTTTTTTAAAGATTTTCTTCTTAGATGGGAGAGGATTTGTAACCTTGTGGGGGATTAGGGAGCCTTGTTTTTATTTTTTCTGTTTGGGTTATCTTTTGCTCTCTTGTTCTCTTGGTTGGTCATCTCGGCCACCTTTCTTTCTTTAATAAAATTTTATCTTTGCCTATCAAAAAAAAAAAAAGTATCGATGTTTCTAGGTAGGTAGATATGGATTAGAAACATATGAGCAATATGAAACTAAATAGGGAAAATTACATAAAGGACCCTCGCGGAGGGACTTCTTTCTAAATAGTCCCTAAATTTGTGACGGTAGCTTGGCAAGACATTTAGTAAACTTTTCTTTTCTAAATGGTCTCTCATTATTAGCGAATTCATCGCTTTTTTATTTACTGTCGAGTTCTCCACTTTTATTTACTGTCGAACTTGATACTTTTTATTTAGTGTTGAGTTCACAATTTTAACTGTTGAATTCACCACTATCTACTGCCAAGTTCACCACTTTTTAAATAAAAAGTGGTGAATTCGACACTGGTAAAACCCACCCATTTTCAATTTTCGAGTTTTTTTTTATATACTAAGAAAAAAAAGTGAAAAACCCCTAGTTTTATACATACATATTCAAAATGTTTGAAAAAACCCTCGAAAATGGCTTCTTCTTCCTTATTAAATCCTTTCCGACGGAATGGAGTCTCCGAAACTCAATTGAGATGCCAAAAATCCAAGTTTTTTGGATGAAAATGAAGAGTTCGAACGACTAGGGCATTTAATTGTGTGAAATGTGGGAGATGAGGTCCAGGGACTGTTAAGAAAAGAAAAGTTTACTAAATGGACTATTAAGAGACTGCCCAAAACTTAGGAATTACTTAGAAAGAAGTCCCTCCGTGAGGGTGCTTAAGTAATCTTCCCAACTAAATATGCATGACCAGAAAAATGCTTCCTTGAGGTTGTTAACGTCCATTTGTATGTGGAAGCAACCGATTTTTATGGTTAATGTCCTTTCATGTATGAGGTTCAGTTTGAACCAGTCTCAGACAAGATTCACTGAATCTAATCTTAGTTATTAAAAAAAAAGCAACCGATTTTTACGGTTAATGTCCTTTCATGTATGAGGTCTGGTTTGAACCAGTCTCCGACAAGATTCACCGAATCCACTCTTAGATATAAAAAACAGTCAAGTGTGAAGCCATTTGTTTCTTCTATATCTTGAATATTTTATTAAATTTTACTTGTTGAATCCAGGCTCCACCGTCAGAGATTCAGGACAAGATATTATTTATGATCAACAATCTTTCAATATCAAACATTGAAGCTAAAGCAAAAGAGCTTACTGAATTTCTGAAAGAAGAATACTATACATGGTTTGCTCAATATATTGTGATGAAAAGGTCAGGATTCATGAATAACTTTGATTCCATTTTTTATATATTTTGTTTACATGGACTGTTGATCTGCTTTCCTTATCTTAAACTTTTGTCTTCCTGTATGGTGATCAAAATATAACATTTTAACAGAGCAAGCATTGAGCCGAATTTCCATGACTTGTACTTGAAATTCTTAGACAAGGTTAATTCAAAAGCATTGAATAAGGAGATTGTAAAAGCTAGTTATGAAAACTGCAAGGTGCCTGTGCTAAGTTTCCTTCCTTCGCCCCTTGATCCTTGTTATATTATCAATGAAAAGTATTTGTTAGCATCTATGCATTTTTTCAGGTCCTTTTGAGATCAGAGCTTATAAAATCAAGTTCAGAAGAGCGTTCCTTGCTGAAAAATCTTGGTAGCTGGCTTGGGAAGTTTACGATTGGGAGAAATCAAGCATTGAGGGCTCGTGAAATAGATCCAAAAGTCTTGATTATAGAGGTCTTTTGTTCACTCTTTCTCCTTAATGTTTTTTTTAAAATACTCATATAGTGCTTTTTAACATGTTTCTTCTTTGCAAAGTTATCAGTTTTAAGCTTTTCAGTTATGGTTAATAATAGGAAGTAGATCACAGAGTGGAATATTGTTAATTGGTACTGTTTTTAGAAGTTACTGAGAATGTTCTCACTTTGGCTACTCCAGTTAGACTACTCTATTCAGCCTAGCAGACCACAGTCACCTTCCTATGCAACTAACATCATTAACTGCAGTTATCATAGAGGACTGAAACAATTTCTATCCTTATGTAACTAACTCAATTCCCAGTCTCCCACATGAGAATTCAGTATGCATTGAGATTACCCACCAAGGATCGATAACAAACTCTGAAAATATCTAGTCAAATAACAAAGAACGATGCTGTTGGACCAGAAACCTTACAGATTCTTGATGATGGCCTTGTATGAAGATTCTCCAAGCTTCCAGAGTCCAAAATCAGCCTAACCCAATTGTCCGACATTGATATTATTTTCAAAACAGATTGCTGTTTTATTAAAAAATAGTCAAGCTGTCTCCTTTGTATTCCTCTTCTTAAATTTAAGAGTAGTTTTCTATAATGAGTTTGCATCAATGTGTTAATAATTTTCCCACTTCTGACGTGTTCACATTGTATTGGACCAGGCCTATGAAAAGGGATTGATGATTGCAGTAGTTCCATTTACCTCTAAGGTATAATCTTTTTGATGATTTGATTCATTTTTCCTTGAGTTACTTCAGTGCCTTGGTTTTTATATGGTGGTGCTTGTACCAGATTTTAGAACCATGCCAAAGCAGTATTGCATATCAGCCTCCCAATCCTTGGACCATGGGCATTCTTGGTTTACTTGCTGAGATTTATGTGCTTCCAAATCTGAAAATGAATCTCAAGTTTGACATTGAGGTATTAGTTCCTCCTGCATTTTTTTTTTCCTTTCTTTGGTTCTCTAATCCATTTAACCTAATTATGCTACTGTGTTTATTTCACATATTTTCTCTTTCTTTTAAAACCTTTAGGTCCTATTCAAGAACCTTGGTGTGGATATGAAAGATGTAAAACCAACTTCTCTTCTGAAAGATCGGGTTAGGGAAGTAGAAGGAAATCCTGATTTTTCCAACAAAGATGTTGGGGCACCCCAACCACAGACTGTTTCTGAAGTCAACTCTGGGATGATTTCTGCATTAAGCCAAGTGGAACTGCAGCCTGAGGTTGCCAATCCATCTCACCATGGTGGCCATTCAAATGCGTTATCTCAGGTTTATATGCTTGAGTTTTATCATATGGATTTATGCATTTCTTATACATCTTGCCTATCGTGTTGACTGTCAATGTGTTTGGCGGCTGTAGTATACTGCTCCTCTTCATCTTGCTTCCGGTCTGTTGGTCGATGATGAAAAAATGGCAGTCTTAAGCTTATCCGATCGGCTTCCTTCTGGTCAGGGATTGTCACAAGTTCCAGCAACCCAGTCATCATTTTCTGTTAGTCAGGTTTGGTGGAAATTTCTACTTACCAATTCAATATTCTAAGAACTGAGTGGTTTGTGACTTTTTCGAAGATGCTAATGATTGTGTTGTTTGCAGCTGCCCACACCAATTGCCAATATTGGAACTCATGTTGTCATCAACCCGAAACTTAGTGCTTTAGGACTGCAGATGCACTTCCAGAGGTTTGTAATAGTTGATCTTACAAGTTCTTCCTAATTGACAAAATAAATTGGAAAATTTTCCTCTAATATTAGTAGTAGCTTGGGCCCTTTTTTGGGGTATGTAGGCTTAGTTGGTAAATTATAACACATTTGTTTACAACAGAATTGTTCCAGGTGCCATGGAGAGGGCTATCAAAGAGATAATGTCTCCTATTGTTCAACGTAGTGTTACTATAGCTACTCAGACAACAAAAGAACTTGTTTTAAAGGTTAGATGTTGACGTAATTTCTCTTTTATCTGTACCCGTAATTTTTAATGACGTTTGTGATTGAATGCGACCTATTTATGCTTTATTTTGTGGGATCAAATGCGATGGTAGGACTACGATGTGGAATCAGATGAGAGCCGCATCTACAATGCTGCGCACTTGATGGTGGCAAGTCTAGCAGGAAGCTTAGCTCATGTCACATGCAAGGTTTCTTGTTATTTATTGATTTTTTTTTTTAGAGTTTATTTATATCTTGTTTGAGATGCAATACTATTCTCTTAAGCAGGGGTGAAGCCACATAGGACAAGTTGGGGCTATAGTCCCCACTGAATTTTTTCCAAAAAAAATAAAATAAAATAAACCTCAAATATTTAACCCCTCATGTTTTGTAGGATATTAGAGATAGCCTGTGTTTTTGAAGTACGCGAGCTGTGGTTTTACACTTTAAAAGATGTTCCATTCGTATTGCAACTTACGTGGCACCTTTTTATTCTTGAATAAGTGAGCTGTGGTTTTACGCTTTTAAAGGTGTTCCGTTCCTATTGCAACTTACGTGTCAAAGTGGTACCTTTTTATCCTTGGATAGATTCATTGACGTGCCCCAGAAAACGGTTTGTTAGAAGCCCTATATGTTTTAAACTCTAACCAAAACGATGCATCTCATCACATTGTTCTGATTCTCCAAAAATAAAGATATGCAGTCAGACTAGCCTCACTAACTTAGTAAGATTTTAAATCTTACTAAGGGTTGTTGGGCTCACGTGGATACCACATTGGCATTACAACATCAGTCTTCTAAATTTTATAGAAAGACCCAGATTCAATAATTTTTAATTTTTTTGAGTTTGATCCAAGTTGTTGAAAATGGACAGTTATTGAATTCCCAAATTTAAAATTGAAATTTAATGGGGAAAAATAACTTATTTTTTTGAATTTTTTGAAGTTCTTAAAATTTCATCATTTACAACCATACGGCATCGGATCATGTTTTTGGATGCCATAGGGTGATGTGGAAACTTTTCTAACTAGCTTAAAAAAAAAAAAAAATTGGGGCTTCATCCAAGGTCTTGAAAATGGACGTCTACTAAACTTCCACGGAACTCCTAAATTTAAATCCAAAATTCTACGTTGAAAAATAATTTTTTTATTGGAAGTTCAGAGAATTTTGTCCTCTACAACCGAAAAACATCGGATCATGCTTTTGGATACTTAGTCAGGCTAGTCAAACTGTTTTACTATAGAGTGATGAAAAATGACCCCAATGCCCCCATCATCATCATCATCATCATCATCATTGTCATCATCATACACATCACCATCACAATCTCATTACTATCATCTTTGTCATCATCTTCATCATCAATATCTCATTACGCATCATCATCATCATCTTATCTTCGTTGGATCTAAGAGGTTGAAGATGACTAGTTTTGAGAAAAAAAAAAAAAAATCAAAAGTTTCCAAGTATTTTTTTTCTTCTTTAGTTTATAAGTGAAGATTGAGGTCAAGGGTCCATATGTCAACAAAGTGAAAATAGAAGAATATTTGAAAATTTCACCAAAATATAGAGCGAACACATGTCATAGTTTATCTTACAAGGTAGCAACTTTATTATGAAGATTATTAGTTAATCATCATTTACAGTGATGAGTACACCTTGACATAGAAGGAACCAAGATTATCGATTGACGTTAGTACTTAGCCCCCACTGACCAAAAATCCTGGTTTCGCCCCTGCTCTTAAGGAATCCTTGGATTTCATATGTAAATTGCTTTGAAATTGCTAATGTGCTCTTTTCTGCTTCTAATATTTTGAATTAAATTAACATTTTGATCATTGCTAGGAACCTCTTCGTGTATCCCTTTCAAGTCACTTGAGGAATTTGCTTCAGGCCTTAAGTCTTACAAGTGATCTTCTTGAACAAGCTGTGCAGCTTGTTACGAATGACAACCTTGATTTGTCTTGTGCAGTGGTCGAACAAGCTGCAACTGAGAAGGTAGGCTTGCTCTTTTCATTTTCTTCTAAGAGAGCCCTTGTGTATTTTCATTGATTTTTAACTGATATAAACAATACTGCTGCTACGTCTGACTGTAAATAAATTATTAGTCTTGATTGTAAGGATGCAAGTTATGATTCTGAGGTATATTTAATCAGCCTGGAAATGGAAAAATATTTCGTCAACCAGTGTGGGAACTTGAAGTATTGCACTTTCTGTGGAAATATTCTTTGAAACTTTTGGAAAGTATAAAACAAGATTAAAAACATTCCCAAGTCACTAGATTCACTTAAAACTATGAACCATCATATTGAGCGTGGTGGAGAATGGAGATCAATAATATTGGTTTCACTCTATTGCAGCTCCAACTACTAATGAAAACATGTCTCAAATTTACCTAAAATAATAATATGGATCACATATGACATGGGAAGGTGCAAACCATCCTGGAATATGGATCCTTTCTACGAGTTTGTTTAGAAGTAATGTCGTTTGAGGGCAGGTAAACTAATTTATGAAGTGTAAATGTATGCATCAGCTGGTTCTGATTTTAGCATAATTGCGCAATTGAGAATAATTAGTTTGGCATGAAATTTAAGATTATTATGTCAGCTACTGACTGAAACGTGAATTATTTTTGACGATTTGAGGGATAGATTATATGCATCATATGCATAGGCTTATATACATTGTGCTTGTGACAGGCATTACAAACTATTGATGGGGAAATAGCTGGACAACTTGCTTTAAAACGGAAGCATAGAGAAGCTGTTGGTCCCACTTATTTTGATGCGAGCAGTTACACACAAGGCCCTACAACTGTAGTACCGGAGATGCTCCGCCCCAAAGCTGGTCGCTTATCCCATTCACAACAGCGAGTTTATGAGGTTGTACTTGTTGTGCATTCCTTCGCATGGGCATTATTTAATTCTGATTCTTTTGGTTTTTTTATTATCTCCTTTTTATCTTATTCTATTTTCTTGTATGCTTCAGGATTTTGTTAGGATTCCATGGCAAAATGAATCAAACCAGGGTCCAAATGCTATGCCTTCAGGTCCACTGGCTTCATCTGGTGGTTCTGTTAGTTCTGGCTTGTCTCATGCATATGGCCCAACCTCTGGACAGCTCAACCCTGCCATCTATTCATCAACACAAGGGGGGCCCGGTTTCAGTGCGGTTGCGCGCTCCCTGGATTTAATGTCAGAGGAGATGGACCCTGGTTCAGCACAGCTTCTTAGGTACATGTATTATTATTTAGGGTACTTTAGAAAAATACTCCCCCTGTTAAATTGGTGATACCAGGCTTACTCCCTTGCAAAACGCAATATTAGGTTTGCCCCCCTCGACTGTAAGTCAATGTTGCATTTTCTTGATGATTTAACGGTGAAATCTTGATTTTTTTTCTTCAAATACTTACATTACTAAATCAAAATTTGGAAAAATTCAAGATTTCACTGTTACATGATCAAGAAAAATCAACGCTGACTTACAGTCAAGGGGGGTAAACCTAATCTTGCATTTTGCAAGGGGGTAAGCCTACTATCACTAATTTAATAGGGTTGTTTCTAAAATACTCTATTATTCATCTATAAAAAAAACTCTATTATTTATTATTTTTTGTTCTTGTGCTATATAAAATAAAGGGTCAGCTATTCATTCTTCATTTGATGTTGCAGTGGCTCCTCTGCTCATATTGGGCCATCTGATGCTGTTCATCAGCACTCCTCTGAAATTAGTGCTGCTTTTGCTTCAAATCCTTCAGCTGTTACAGCCCCTGAATTGCGTTCGGTGGGATCCTCTAACACTGTAAAAGTGAGAATCGGTGTTCCTGTGAAGTTCAGATGTTGATGGCTTATAATATTTTTTGGTACTCAAATGTATTTTTGATCTGGTGCAAGGAATTGGGAGCTACTACACAGTTATCAACTGCACCTTCTGCAACAGAGCGCCTAGGTAGTAACATATCAGAACCTTTATTGAGTACAGGGGATGCGTTGGATAAGTACCAGATCGTGGCACAGAAGGTAGGAAATCTTCTAATTTGCGTTGCATCATCCTTATCACCTACGCATCTATTGGGCTCCTTCCTTATATCTAACCCCTCTTTTAAAAAATGTTTTTTTGTTTTCCAGCTTTCAATATTAAATATGTATGCTCAACTTATATTAATGGGCAAGTATAGCATGTTATGCCAATAACTTATCTTATAAATGGACTGCTTCTTGTTTTCTTGACATTCTGTTAATTTGGAAATTGTGAAGTGTTTTTTTTTTCCTGAGCATATTTCGATCATTCTGGAGTTACTTCCAAACTTTTTCTATCCAACTACTAAGCAAAATATAAATACGACATTACCAAGATAATACCAACTACTATACAAGCTGGTAAGTCAATACAACTAACGTTTGGGCAAAATAAAAACCATGTAACTTTCAAATGTTCAAGTTGTTTAATGCTCCCTTTCAAATGTTTTTAAATTTTAGGCATGTTTGGGTGAATATTTGAGATACCCCTTATGTTTTAAACTTGATTAAATACCCCTTGGACTACAGTTTCTATAAAAATATTGTATAAAATTATCATTTTAACCCCAATCCACTTTCTCAAACACTGCTTAAAGTGGGTGGGGCCTGGGTGCTTGGATGGTCTAGGCGGCCAAAGCAAGGCCTATGCTGACAACACCTTCTAGTTCAGGTTCCTGTAATTTATGTTTTAGCTTCATTCTAATGTTCTTATCCTCTATGCTTTCTTTTTTTGCATTTCCTTTTGTGGCTCTTAGTTTGATTTTTCAGTCGGGGTTCTTTTTGTTTCAGCTGGAAACTTTCGTAGCTAATGATGCCAGTGATGCAGAAATTCAGGTATTGTTTACTTCTATCTCCATTTGTTTGTGGGTATCAAGCTAGTAAACTTGAAATATATGTTTGCAAAACATTTGCCCCTTCCCCTACCACGGGCTATCACGTAATCCAAAAATTTACCTGTATTTTTTTTTCGCCTTTTTTATTTTCTGTTGAATTGTTCCTGTCATAAAGATGGATTTGGAAGTCCCAAAAGCTATTATTTGATCAAGACTGAGACTTATATTTGTGTTCAGGGAGTTATTGCTGAGGTTCCTGAAATCATACTCAGATGTAGAAGCCGAGATGAGGCTGCCTTGGCTGTGGCTCAAAAGGTGTGCTAATTTTTCTTGTTGGAAGTATATTTTACATCAAAACTTTCACACTGAATTTGCAACTTAATCTTGGGACAGGTTTTTAAGAGTTTATATGAGAATGCAGCAAACAGTACACATGTTGGCGCCCATCTTGCAATTCTCGTTGCTATTCGCGATGTTTGCAAGCTTGTTGTCAAGGAGCTTACTAGTTGGGTATGTCATTGTTGACTTATTTCTGCCCATTTGTAACAAAACTGTAGTGGTGAGCAAATTGTTAATCAATTCCCTGCACGATTTGCAAAGGAAACTAAAGTTAGCCATGACAAGCCCCACTTTGATCGAGTGGTCCATAGTGTCTAACAGACATACTGGAAGTTAAACTTTGACTATTCCATTGTTATCTGTTCTCTGAGATATCTATGTTCTTTTTTCTTGTCAGGTGATTTACTCTGATGAGGAGCGGAAGTTCAACAAAGATATAACTGTTGGCCTTATTCGTTCTGAATTACTAAACCTTGCAGAGTACAATATGCACATGTCAAAGCTTATTGATGCAGGATGGAATAGTATGTATCTGGAATTTTGATTTCTAATTGAAAGGTAGTCATGAACCTGTTGATATGGCTAACACGTTGCTGATGTGCAGAAGCTGCGACCGAGTTTGTGATTTCTCTTCTCCAGACCTTGGTAACTCAGGAATCTGGAGTTAGCTTGTCAGAGCTCCACAATCTTGTTGATGCGTTGGGAAAGGTTTTAACTAATCTTTTCCTTTTTTTTATTTTTGAATTTTGAAATTTGCAACATTTTCTAATCAATGTGTGGTTATGTATGTTGCAGCTTGCAACAAGGCCTGGATCTCCCGAATCTTTACAACAATTGGTTGAGATTGCCAGGAATCCTGCTGCTATTACTATTGGCAAGGAGGAGAAGATCGGGCTGTCTAGAGACAAAAAGGTCACAGAGTTTTGTTTATTGATGGTTAGCCGGTTCATTAGTTGGGGCTGTGTGTTTAAGACTTTTTTAAGGATCTTAAAATTGTAATTGTATTTATGGTTAAGCAGGCTCCTTCTGGCCGTTTGGTAATGAGTAGGGAAGACTTCAACAATGCAGAGTCTTTGGCGTTGGATCGTGCTGGTTTTCGTGAACAGGTATTGCTCAGTGTTTCTTGTTCGCAGTATTTTGCATGATGCCTAGATATGAAAGTAAATGTGGCCGAAAACGTATGTTTAGATAATTTCGCATTTTGTTAATACTGATCTATAGATTCCAAGAAGAGTGAAAAAATGAAAAAAAATGAGGTGGTAGCACTTGTGTTAGGTGGAAGGAAATTCGGTTAGTTTTTATTACAAGTGCTTATTTTGTGTCATTAGGCTTTTAACACGTGAGAGCTACAGGCCTGTTGATGTGCACTATACATGGGCTCCATAATACATGGTTTCTCCATGTTCATAAGCACCCTCAGTGCAAGATCTTGACACTACCGATTTAGCTTAATTTTTTTTTTTTGAGGTTTTCAGTTCTTAAAATTTTTAGGCAGCAGTTCAGTTTCCAATGACAACAGTTATAACGCAGTGCATGAAAATACCTGTACCATTGTACGAGAAAGAATAAAATGTAGTGGACACACAACATGTGTTTCTATAAGGACACCTTGGGGCTACTGTCTTTGAATGATGTTGGTTAAAATGGATCCTAGAATTTGGAGATGAAGAAGAAATGGTTGAAAAACCAGCTGGGTGTTGTTATTGTGGGGAATAGAATTGGGTGGATATCTTCAAAATGTCTTTTTAACAATGAGCAGTATGGTTTGCCTATGTTCTGTTTGAAGTGACTCAGATTGGTCAAGAAATATTTGTATGGAGGAAATGGGGTGTATCTGACAATATCAATGTAGTGGCAAGAGGGTCCAATGTCATTGGTGTGGGGGGAAATTCTCAAATATGGACACGTGGCTCGAACTATTCTCAGAAGCATGGACTTGAGGCTTGGATGGACTGCTTGATGGGCACCGTTGACTAAACTCCTCGGATGCACGGACACTCAGCTTGAACATGTACCACCAACTCATCAAGTAGCTCGGATGAAGTACTCCGTGGATATTAAATGTTAGTATAGATCGGCAAGACGGATCTGAACAGATGAGTCATTGATTGACAGCTCTGACAACCCATACCGTGTCAGATCAGTTCTGATTACTCCAGGATCGGCAGAGCAGTTGCAACTACCCCTGCACCTGACATGCCAGAGAGTAAGCAAACTGCCCCGAGTCACATCAAAGAATGGCACAGAAAACGATCGTCATAGACGCCTATATAAGGGAGAGGACCATGGATAAAGAGGGGGGGGGGGGGTTCTTTTTCTTCTTCTCTCTAAAACTAGATTAAGATTTACAGATTTAATAGTCTCTAACTTGATCGTCGGAGTGGGCTAATTTGCAGGTCTGCCCGAGCAAAGAAAGGAAGGAAAAGTGTAGAGCGAAGATCAGCATCTACAATTGGCCAATGCCAAGATCTCCATTCTCCTTTGGAGAACAAACCTGCTTCCACTTAACAAGATTGAACTTTCTTTTCCCTTTATCATGCCAAAGAAAATCCCTAAACAATTTATCCTACTTTACTTCCACACTTCCAGGCATCCTGAAAAAAGAAAGGAAATATACTGGAATACTTGATAAAAAGTACTCTTAATTAAAGTCTCCTTTCCTCCCTTGGACAATATCTTAGTCTCCTTCCCACTCTTTCCAAAACTGGGTCCCACATGGATTTGCAGTATTAAGGTGCTCCCACTTGCAAGCCTGGGTAGATGGTAAGGAGGTTTCCAATCTGGCACCCCAAAGCCGCAGCTAGCCAATCAATATCCTGCCCATCACCCACAGCAAACACCTTTCTTTTCTGAAAATTTATTGGGAGACCAGAAACTACCTGAAAACAACACTACATCGCACTAAGGAACCTCATCTGATTGATAGATGCATCAAGGAAAACTAGAGTATCATCAGTAAACTGCATATGAGACACCATAAGCCCAGAAGCGCTCGTTGAAAAATCAAAGAGCTCGCCAACAGCCAACCCCCCAACAATATTTATTTATTTATTCTATCAGTATACTTATATATTAAAACTGCAGGTTTCTATGCTGTTTGCTGAATGGTACCGGATTTGCG
Organism: Akebia trifoliata; assembly: GCF_017979445.1. Classification (NCBI taxonomy): domain Eukaryota; kingdom Viridiplantae; phylum Streptophyta; class Magnoliopsida; order Ranunculales; family Lardizabalaceae; genus Akebia; species Akebia trifoliata. The sequence continues at coordinate 29,970,514 of NC_141386.1, forward strand.
AAATTCCTGCTTCGAATGAAGCAGCTTGTACCCATTTTGTCTCAAAGTTGCAGCAAAGTGGATTGCTCAAAGGTGATGATATTTCGGAGCAATTTTTCCGCCTCCTCACGGTAAGTTTCTTCCTTGGTTGCCACTTTATTTTCAATACTGGATGATATGTGTTAAGATTTCAGAAGGTATTTTTTGCAGGAACTTTCTGTATCATATTGCCAAGTTGCTGAGGCAATAAGTCCAGGCTCATTGTCACTGCAATCACCTCAACAAGTTCCACAGCTATCATTTATTGCTGTCGATTTGTATGCAAAACTCGTTGTTTTAATCCTGAAGGTAAAGATCTTTTCCTCACATGTGGTTTATATGCAATTTCTTACCGTTGTTAAAATCTTGTTTTAGTCCCTTTCCTTAACTCAGTGGTTTATAATTTGGTTGTTAGAACTGTGCTGTGGATCAGGGACCAAGTAAAGTCTTTCTTCTGTCCAAGGTTGTAATAAACTAAGAATATATTTTACCTCTTTTTCTCTCTTTCCCTTGCTTACGTTAGATCAGTAACTTATTGTTCTTAACATTTTATTTGGCCAGATTCTTTTGGTAACTGTGAGAGTCATCCAAAAAGACGCGGAGGAGAAGAAGGCAGCTTTTAATCCGAGGCCGTATTTCAGGCTTTTCATTAACTGGCTTTTTGACCTTGGTTTTTTGGATCCTATCCTTGATGGTGTAACGTTTCAGGTACCTTTCTTTTTTTGGTGACATCAATATGTCCTTGGTAGTGGTGACCAAGGTTTTAAATCTCGTCAGAGACCGACATGACTCGCCCGAGTCATCTCGGTATCATCCTTAAGTGAGACGGATAGACAAGGTGTCTCACCTGTGCAAAATCTTGCTAGACAAACAAGATAACTCGGACAATATTTTGAAAATCACGTTCTAGACAGTAAAACTTGTCTGAGTGAACTGGGATTATATATATAATAATCATAATAATTAATTTTTAAAAATTTTAATGTTTATTATCTAAATAAAATATGATTTTATGATTAATCTGTCTTTTATTAAAATAGTTATAATTATTTTTATATAAATATATTTGCATAAATAATTGTAAAACAAGTTAAATGGTTCATCTCCTCTGAGATAGTTGACTCGTCTCAGACAACTCAGTCTTGTCCCTGAATGAGACGAGATGTCAAACCGAGTTTTGAATCCATGGTGCTGACTCGCAGGCATGAATTTAGTTTAAATGAGATCGACAATCCTCTATGAAATAACTTACATTAACTGGGTATTTGCAGTTGTTGACATCATTTGCGAATGCTTTCCATGCTTTGCAGCCTCTCAGAGTTCCTGGTTTCAGGTTAGCATGTTCAATTTGTCTCTAGTTTTGATAGGATTTCATTCAATACAGATCAGATTTTTTGGACTTATTATAGATGACAACTTGATTTAACAGGAAGTAATTTTTCACAAGCAAAACTTGCACCTGAGTAAACCAAGGCACAATACTTATAAGCTAATGCAGAATATTAAAAAAAAAAAATTATACAATGGAAGACATACAATTATAACATAGATAAATAGTCTTCATTGTTGCAATTTCTATAAGTAGGCACCAAACCACTAACTAATTCTTAAGTAACAACCTACTAGATGATTTAAAACATGAATAACAATATTATAATGACAAAGCAAGTAAGAAAACACAAAGACTATACTATTTTAAAACATCATGTCATTAAATTATTATTTAAAGTACAAATCCCATCAGAAGCTAATAATGCTGGTTTACTGCTCATTATAGCAAGCTAGTACTGGACACGAATGGGCTTTAAAAGTAAGGACTCCATTTTAGCTGGCCGAATAATGAATCAATAGTGGTGTTTTTGGAGTTGTCAGGAGGTCTGACTGACTGGCTGGCTAAGACCTGTTAATGTATGATTGTGCTTGTTAAGAATAGGAGAAAAGAAAATGGGAGATAAAGTAAAAAAATTAAAAGAACAGAGAACCCGAGGGGAGGGGGAGGTTAAACTTGAATTATCTTAAATGTCCATTGGTATACATCCCTTGTGCATATTGCTCTTTGATCAAGGAAAATGAGGCGTGCACCTCCCTAAAGTCCTCCCACATTGAATAAATTGAAGGCATGTTTCTCGACAACCTTGGGTATGCCTGTCTAAACAACTTAATCATTCAAAATAAGAAATTTTTGTAGTTGCTTTTGTGGCTACTCCTTTAATTGATTCTATTGGAGGAAACCTTTCCTACTAACAACTTCTAGGTTCCACATGCCACAAATCAGTAAAGGCAGGCCTTGACAGTTTAGAGTATTTTGAAAGTAGCTATCTAATGTTGGAATGCATTCTTCATCAGATTAGGGTCTGGCTTTTCTTTCTGAACTTTGTCCTTTTTTTTTTATTTATAAAATTTAGTTTAATGAGTTATGTGCAATAATTACAAGTCTTGTTGTATCTGAGTGATGTGAAGCAAGTTGACATTTAATCTCTTGTGGTCTTCTGTGCTGCTTGGACCTATTATGCCTACTTTAAAGCACTTCCTCCTGTTGCCACTTTCTTCGTACTTTTTGTGATGCTGCTATTTACACTTTTTATTTTAAGTGTTAGCCGTAGCTGCAAAGTAAAATTTCTTAATTACATTGAGCCATGTACTGCTATCAAAGGTGCCCAATTATGTCCATTCCTCTTTGCTCGTGGGTTGTGACTTGTTTCCTTAGCAGCCAAATCCCAAGGTCTTTTTATTTTGAAGTTCTTGTTTAGGTGATTATATCCGATTTTGGACAAAAGTGGTGAAAAATTAAAATCTTGTGCTTTTTTTCTCAATGGGATGAATAACTTAATATGTCATTTCAGCTTTGCATGGCTCGAGCTGGTAAGCCACCGAAATTTCATGCCGAAGTTGCTCAATGGAAACCTTCAGAAGGGTTGGCCTTTCTTTCAATGTTTGCTGGTAGACTTATTCAAATTCATGGAGCCTTACTTGAGGAATGCTGAACTAGGAGAGCCAGTATGCTACTCTTCATACTTGAGTCTTTCTACGATACCAATCTAGTCTGTAAAAGTAATGCCATTTGACTCTTTTTGTATTTTCTTTGTGTGCAGGTTCACTTTCTGTACAAAGGGACGATGCGAGTGCTTCTGGTGCTGCTTCATGATTTCCCAGAATTCCTCTGTAATTATCATTTCAGCTTCTGCGATGTCATTCCCCCGAGCTGCATTCAGATGCGAAATGTCATTCTTAGTGCATTTCCACCCAACATGAAGTTGCCTGATCCTTCTACTCCCAACTTAAAGGTATTGGTTGATTCCACAATCGATTCATGTTCTTCTGGGTCATCTTTTTTTTTTTTGTTGCTATTTACCTTGTTTTATAATTCCGATGTGCAGATTGACCTGCTAGCAGAAATTAGCCAATCGCCAGCTATTTTTGCTGAGGTTGATGCCGCTCTGAAAGCAAAACAGATAAAGGCCGACATTGATGAGTATCTCAAGGTTCTATTCAGTTTTTACCAAATGCACTTGCTTGGTATATTACAAGATTTCATGCAGTTGTGTTTGGTTGTTCCTTTTGTTTGCTTATATTGTTTTCTCATTTCTTTGAAATACTCTGAAGACGAGGCAACATGGGGCCTCGGTCTTTGCGGAGCTAAAGCAGAGTTTGCTGCTTCCCCAAGTTGAAGCAGCTCAGGCTGGGACCCGGTACAATGTACCCTTTATCAACTCCCTTGTGCTTTATGTGGGCATGCAGGTATGGTTTCTTCTTCACTCAAAGGTTTTAGCCCTCATTAATATAGGGGTGGGGATCCAGATAGCCCCAGCTTACCCATAAAAAAAACAATTGTTTATGGATCAAAGCAAAAAATATTTTTTTTTTTTTTAAATGAAAAAGAAAGAAAAGAGAGGAACATAGAGGTTTATATTAGTAGGGTTCAAGTGGTTAACATGCATTGGATTGTTTTATTCCCTACCATTTCCTACATGTTTCCTTATGTCTCTTCCTCTGAACTTTCCCACATGTTTCTTGTTTGCTGAATTAAATTTTAGAAACTGTCTTTTGCACCCATTTCATTCAAAGGAGCTATTGGTTTTGCGTTATATATGAGATAGATACTTGTTTATGCTGACTCTGCAATTGTTGCAGGCTATCCAGCAATTACAAACCCAGATTTCACCTCCACATGTGCCACAATTGACACACACAGCTAACATGGATATTTTCTTGGTGGGTGCTGCAATGGATATCTTCAAGAGTCTAATAGTGGATCTTGATACAGAGGGACGCTATCTCTTCCTAAATGCGATTGCTAACCAGTTACGCTACCCGAACAATCATACACATTATTTCTCCTTTGTCCTTCTTTACTTGTTTGCCGAAGCAAACCAGGTGAGCATCCCAACCATCCTCCCCTCCATTGATGTGGATTTATATTTTTGTTGTAGTATGGTAACCTATTTCTTTGACCCTCTTTTATTACACAGGAAATCATTCAGGAGCAAATAACAAGAGTATTAATTGAACGCTTGATTGTTAATCGACCTCATCCATGGGGCCTGCTTATCACTTTCATTGAGCTTATCAAGGTAATTAGAGTAGTACTCTGAACTCATTAGCACCCAATAACTTGTATCCTTTCACCTTTTTTTCTTCACTAAGAGGTGTTATTGGTTTTGCAGAACCCTCGATATAAATTCTGGACTCGGTCATTCACTCGGATTGCACCAGAGATTGAAAAGCTGTTCAACTCGGTCTCAAGATCGTGCGGGGGTCCGAAATCCATTGACGAGAGTATGGTTTCCAGCGGGATATCAGACAACACTCATTAATTCACTTCAGGGTGGTGCACTACCAAGCTAAAAAACAACTGTAAATTGCAGGAATTTGCATTGGTGGCACATTTTCGGAAAAGAAAAAAAAACAAATGTAAATTACAAAAATTTGCATTTTCCATAGTAGATACTTGCACACTTACAACAAATCTGTTTTGGAGAGATTCCTATTACTTTATTTTAGAAGTTAAACAGTGTTAACGGTGTGGGTTACATAAAACAGTTTCCATGGTAAATTTGTTTTTTTTGTCAGGCGCCACAAAGTTGTTATTGTTGAATGTGTTAATTTCCATTTGGGTGAAGTAGGGTTTGACAAAACATAAAATGTTTTATTTCTCAACTCGGTGAAGAATCAAGTTTATTCTGCATGTACAGTAGTGTACTTTCTGTGCGCTACTTAAAATTTGTGGCCACACATGCTTGAAAAGAGTAGGAGTTTGCTCATGTTGAAATGAGCCTAAAAGAGTACAAGAATTATCTTCACAATCATTATAGGGTTTGTGGCAACTGGAAAGACCTGAAGGATCGACAACAGGTCAGAATCACTCTTCAAACTTCAGAATCTTCGTTTCTTTGCTTTCCTGCAATAGTGTGTTATTGGGCTACCAGAAGCATAACAGCTTGGACAATATGTAATGATTTTTAGTGTAATCGGCGTTAGAAATCCTTGATAACTTCTTGAGTGTGGAGCACCTTTCCCTCGCTTTCTTCTCGTCTGCCTTTCTTTGTATCTTTTGCATTTTATCAATTGCTTTCACACGCTTCCTCTCCAATTTGCTCTGATTCAAAGATACCACTTTCTATTAGAGTAAAAAACTAAGAATTTTTATACGAGAAAGTCAAAGGGAAAAATGTTTCTCTGGATAATGCTATCCAATGATTTTAGTGAGAACCACTTTCCCCCGAAATATTTTTTTCTCTGAGAATAGTTAGAATGGTTAAGTACCCGCCTCTGTCTGTCTCTCTCTTTCTCTCTTAAGTTAAGTTCCGTAGATGGATCTCACGTTTACGTGGTTGGGATCACATGTTTGTTCCATGAACAAACAAATGTATGTCTATGCAAACATTTTCTGACTTCCATTTCCTTGAATTGTTTTTCCAAGAAAATGTTTTTTTGGTTTTATTTCATGTAGTCCATGGAAAGGGGAAAAAGAAAACATTTAAAGATCAGAATTTAGTTTTTGTAGTTAGATACCTCAATTTTCTTCCTGTCAATGATCGCCTTCTTTGAATGCTTAAGCTTCCATGCATCTATGGCACCCATCTTTTCTCTTAGCCTGCACACATCAGAGTTATAAAGCTGTTTTGAATATTTGAATTCATATTCTCATGCACCCATGCATGCATGGGGCTCATTGACACAACATACATACATCATTCATATATAAGCATATACTACTTATGTAAAATCCATGTACAAGTATGTGCTTTTGATTGTGATGGTTTACTTGTCAATGAGTTTCAACTGTTTAGCACCCTTCCATGCCTTAATCTGCTCTTCAAGATCTTTCTTCTTTATTTCATCCAAGAAAGCATGGTAAGATTTGGGTCTCGTCATCAAGCTATGGTGTTCGTCAACAGGGCTTTCGGAATCCGAGTCCTTGTCCTCGATGTGGCTTTTATCTTCTACTGGTTCTTCTGTATCAACCAGCAATGGCACGTCAATGAAAGGTTGACATGTATCGAATGATTGGTGTTCCGATGAGTAGTAACTTGGGCACTTGGGACTATACTCTTGCTCAACATTTTCACCCTCTGAGACAAAACAGAATTAAAGAAACAAAACTAAATTAAAACTGAAGTTCTGCAAATTTTCATTAGAAAATACAAGAATCAAGTAATAAGAAGAAGAACCGTTAGGATCTTTGCTCTTTGAATTGGGTTGATGGAAACTGCAAAGATGATTTACATTGTTCATCTCTTCTTCGATTTCGCCCTTTGACATAGTGCAGGTTCTCTGAGAATTCAAAGAAAACCCATTTTATCTCAAACTCCAAAGAAAGAAAGAAAGAAATGGGTTTTTTTTTGGTCAAAAACAAAATATTCATAAAAAAGAAATACCCATTGATCAAAATTCAACGAGAAGAACAACAATAGGCTTGTTATGGTGTTTCTGACTCCGTACCTTATTTCTTGGAGTTGAAAACTCGGTGGAGATCTGAGAGTAGAAGATGTCAGAGGAGGGAGAGTTTGAGATGATGCTATAAGGAGGGCTGATGGGGCTGCAATTGGGGGATGGAGAATATGGGCAAATGGCCATGAAAGAACTCTTGCTCCATGCAGGGAAGCTACCCGTCGAGTCGCGCCTTCTTTCGACTAATTCCGAGTTGGGATTGGTCTTGTTGGAGGAATAACTGAGTTTTTGTGACTCATTAATGTCTGCAGAGTTGGGAGTGTTGCATGGAGAGAAATGAGGCCATGTTCTTCTTCTCGGTCCCATCATCTTCTCTGGATTTTCTTTCTGAGTGTTCTTGAAGCTGGGTATTTCTGATGATAATGATCTTCAAATCTTTCTTTAATTTGTTGTTGTTGTTGTTGTGGTTGATGGGGAAGAAACGAAGTTTTCAGATAGAATGTTTTATAGTTTGAAACAGTTGAGAGATTAATGTGAGATCTTGTTTTGGTAGTTATATGTAGTTATAAGTGCATTTTAGCACGAATTTTTTGTAGGCGCATTTTAGATGCAAGGGTGAAGATTTTTTAGATATAACTCCCCATCTTTGTTGACTATTTGCAATACCACCCCCAGTGCTTTCTAACTGGTGACGCATCCCTTGAGCTTGGTCTACAGTGGAAAATAATTAAAATGACTTAAATAGCCTCATTTTTAGCCTCAGCCAAATCCCTTCGATTATTCTCCCAAAAATCTCAATCATCAAACTCTTGAACCACTACTATTCAGGTGATTTCGTGTTACCTCTTACAACTCAGCTCCTTCTGTTCATCCCGCGTTCCTTGCTTCCTCTAATCAATGGTGATACCGATGTGGTACTTGTCAAAAACCCTTCGATGATAAAATTAACTCTCAAGATAACTAGCAATTGATTCTCTGACTTTGTGAACCCCTTCCCTCTCAGCCTCCTCCTCCTCCTCTATTTATAATTTTCTCTTAGAAATCTCTTCGAATAAGGAATCTCCTCGAGATCCCCGATTTTCAAGGTTCTCTAGTAGGGATTCCTTATTTTTAAGAGAGGCTATTGAGAAAGGGAAGATTCGCTTGGACTCTGCTATCCATTTTCTTAATTCTTGGGATTTTTTCTGAAATTAAGGGATCTAGGTTGATTCGGGATAACGCACAAATCTACCTGCTTGATCCATATACTGAGCAGAGTTGACATTCGAGCTCTGCCCTTCAAACGAGCTAGGTGTCCTAGGTACCATTGAGGAGCAAAAATCATTTAGTTCTATTTACATTAGAGGTTGGAAAGGGCTGGTTTAGAAGAAAAATCAAGGAATTTCTTTTTTGGCTTGTGGTTGAAGACAAGGGTTTTTATGTTATTTTCCATCAGTCTTTGTTAATAGAACAAGGTCAAGGTGTATGTCATTAGTTCGAAAACACCCAAATAGATATTATATCCTGATATCTCAGGAGATCAGATATAAGGTGTAACCCTAATTGAGGCATGGATTCAAGCGAGTTTTCTCATAATGGACTTTTGATACAAGCCCATAGATGAAAACGAAGCCCATGATAAGAAATGGCTACAAATCATCAATCATGTTTAATACTCGAGTATAAATTACCCACATTGATAGGTCCGTGGGTATGCATCTTAGATGGCCTTTTTCTATCTTTTTTTGGGCCGTGCTAACATGTCTATGAGCACTTCAGGCCTATGGATAAGAGAATTCGGTTTCAATTTGACATTTTTCCCAAAATAAATGTCAAAATTACTTTCCATTTATAATTGTATTTGAACATTTTTTTACCACTATAATTAGAAATCCTATTACAAGAAAAACTGAAAAGAAAGCAACCAATTTCTTTAAATCAATTGTGGATTTGAACAATTGACCGTACCAACTCATTTCCAGAATAGATTCTTCTAAGGCCATGGGGATTCGGCTTACGAGTTCTTTTTTTTGGTTGTAGGAACCAATTTTGATTGCGATTTCGAGAATTAGAAAAATTGCTCATTATTTTTACTCAATTTTCTTAATGAAGGTCATGATCATAGAACCGATAACGTAATCCTTAAGGGTCCGTATGATCGTACTAGGAAAATCAGTGAGAAAATGGATTTCCACGAAAAAACACAATTTTCAAATCTTTGATTTTGCATTTTGTTAGGAAAATCATTTTTTTCACCCTAAACAATTTTTCCTTCTAAAAAGAAAAACTCCTACGAAAATGAGTTTCCTATCTCCTGGATTTATGCTCAGATGGGTTGTTCCCACCACAACTAAAGGTTAAGTATCATTTTAACATTTCTTAAGATACTCAGAAATTCTTTTTCTTTTTCTTCAAAGAATTGAATCTTCCTAAAATTATTTTTCCCTCAACTTTTTTTCATGAAAAATGATTGTTTGAATCATTTTTCCTGAAAATCATTCAATGACACTGTTTGGCACAAATAATTAAGAGTCGTGCTAGAATAACATTGAAATTGAGATCATTTGGGACATTGGTGTGCACGGAACCATAGATACTTCTTATTTGTATCTCAATGAAAAGCATATATGATTTTCTACAGACACACCACGTCGGCAATGTCCCAAAACGAGTTAATTTCAATGTTAGTTCAGCATTTTTCAATAATTAATCTTTCGAAGCAAAGTGAGTTTTCCACACATCACAAAATTCTGTATATATTATTATTTCTTGTGGGTTTGTGGACCAAAAATGAAAATTTATTTAAAAAAACATGGACGGTACAGCATTAATGATAAAAAAAATAAATATGTAAAACTCAAGGCTAAGGTCGTAAGTCCAAGAACTTGGACGGTCATCTTTAATTACTAACTGTACGGCACAAAGAAGATCAGATCAAACTGGATTTTCTATTTAGGAAGCTGGGCCCACATTAAACTTGAGAAAAATATGATAATCACAGCTAGGTGTAGGTGGTGTGGGGTGGAGGATGATGGAAGTGTCTGTGATCTTGGGAACATGCTAAAATCCTCATTTCACGTGACGAGATTTTGGTACTCCCACCGTATCGTATCTCATGTGAATGTCTCTCGAGGGAGTACAGGTTGATGCCCTCCTCCTACCTATGTTTCATGTAGCATCCATCCATCCATCCATCCATCCATCAATTCATTTATAATCCTATTACAACTTGATCCCACATATAAAATATCATAAATGTTAAAAAACAATTGGACGTTCATGATAAATCAAATCTATTTTTATTGAGAAAGATTTTTTAATTAATTAGTATCTTGAGAAAAACTATCAAATTAATATATGTGATCTTCGGTATTAGTGTGATGTTTACCAAAAAAACTCTAATACTCAAGTAAGAATTATGGATGGATAGAACATCATTTTATTTGTATCAAGCATGTTCTACCAATTGATACGAATTTTGATGTAGATTTGCAATTATTATAATAGACAACATGATTGAAATTTATTAGTTGTGGTGTGCGCAAGCTGGTCTGGACACTCGGTTAGCCAAAAAAAAACATGATTGAAATTTGATTTTAGTCGGAAGAGAAGTGCAAGGTGGAAAGACTCTTAGGGTATGTTTGATTGTACGAAAAATTAGAGAGAAATTCATATTTTGTGAAAAATGATAATTTTTCAGTGTTTGATGCATTAAAAACTCTAAATTGGAGTTGGAGTGGAAAAGATTTGCCAACACATTTGATTTTCCTTTATTAACGGCTAATCATTTTCTTACCCTTCCCCAGAAAACTATTTGCTAGCACGAGTCAAATCAAACAAAAATATAATATATATATATATATATATATATATATATATATATATATATAGCATATAAATAAAAAAAAGCAAAAAAAAAAAGCACAAAAAAATGAAATCAAATAAAATCATAATTTTATTATAAAATAAATATTTAAATTGTTAAAGAATATTATTTTTACAAAAAAAATTAAAATTATATAAAATCAATCTATTTTTTTTTGTAAATTTATGATTAAATGATTAATTTTAAATTATATCAATATTTTTTTTATAAATAAAGTTAGAGAGCTACAATTGGTACCCAAATTTCATGGGATGATGATCAATTAGACATTTTTAAGATGTATTTGATTCCACTTAAGATTTAGTATCTACCTATTTACTAAAAGGGGTTCGATTGACTCATGGATAAAACACATGATTCCAATCACTGTAGGCTAAATCTCGCAAAGAGATGAACAAATTCGCTTTTACCTCGTATTTTTTTTATACAACTTACTTACTTTTACCTCAATCGGATTTATTCAACCACTAACAACCGCGACCCTCCTTCTGTGAAAACATGAAATCTAATTGTTAGAATGTATCATCGGTATTAACATCTTCGAGATGCATGTTATTGAGATGGTATAAATCCAGACCATTGTTTCTCAAGTCATCGAGCCTAATCTTTTACCAAATTATGGGGGAGGGAAAGGAGAAAAAAGACATGTAACATGATTATTCTAGAAAATAGATGAATGACTCCAAACTTGAGAACTTGATTGCTTTTCCTTTTTCTTTTTTGTATTTTACATTTTTGCCAATTGATCAAGCAAGCGTCAAGCCATGGACCTATGATTGAAGAAGGAATTTGAAAGATAGAAGGTTTATTTATTTATTTATTTATTTATTTTTCCTCGACAATTTAATTGTCCCCTCTTAAAGGTCGTGATCAAATTAGTTTCGAGCGAGGGGTTATCAATTATATATTAACATCAAAGAAGTTCAAACTTATAGGGAAAAAATAAAATTACTTCGACAAATAACCCACCCCACCAAATGTGAGTATGGCCCACTGTACTTGATAAGAAACCATCAGATGGGGAGTTCTTTCGGAATAGATTGGTGTGACCCCACCAAATGATTGGTGGCCCAAATAACACTAGAAATGGTAATGTACCCCATGTGTACGGGTAAGATGGTTTCCTTCCAATCCTCCTCTTCAACCATTAACAATAATAAAAAGTCAATCTATTATTTAAGAGAAGATAATTAATTATATGATGAAGGGAAGGATATAGTATCTGATCAAATCCCATTAGACAGGGAGGATCCCATACCATATGCTCTGTTCACGTTGGTTGAACCGAGCACATTAGTTGTCCAACTTCAACTAGAATCTATTATTATAAATTACACTTATTTATCTCGTAATTTGTGTGTGATGAATCTCAAGGAACATCCAATGGCATGTGGCATGCACTATTATTTATGGGGGTATCCCAAGGAAGATTTCCAGGAATCACTTAATGATTTTGTTTTTTAGGGTCATTGTTTAGCCACTAATTTAACTCTTTAATACTTTGAGAGCCAGATCAAGGTCAATTTGTTTATTTCTCTAGGAATTCCAAATAATCTAGACCATCCAATTCATATGTCCTACTTCTTTGATGAGCCATTTAATCCTAGTCATCAAATCATGATGAATCAATTTTAGATTTTTTTTTAATAATTCATGATCTGCTTTCTTGGGTGGTAGATTAAAAAAAGTTGAACACCCAACCTTTTTTAAATGAGAGAGGATATATGAGGTCGATTTGCATGCTATATAAACTGTGTCAGTGTGTGTGTTTATGTGTGTCAGTGTGTGAGAGAGGTGCAGAGAAGGTGAAGGATAGAGAACATGAGGAATTCTGTGGTGAAGTTGTACGGTTGTTCTAAGCTGCCAGTCATTGGGTTTGGCACCGCTGACTTTCCGTACGATGGAGAGAAAGTCGAACTAGCGATTCGAAGGGCTGTCAAGGTAAAAAAATGCTCGTATAATTAAGATTTTAAAATCTCGTCTCGAGGCAATGTTTTGATCTAGATAACAATTGATACTGTCACAATTGAAATATTTGGAAAAATGTGACTTGAAACATTTACGATAAACATTCAATGTTTTGTTTTGATAAAAAAATTTAGTCGAAACATTCTGAGACAATACAAAACTTTAAACCACACGTACAATTTTTTGTATGTGTGTTCTAACAATAATATAAAGTACTTATATTAAGAGGAGTGAACATGTTTCATGGTGATTGTTAGCGACTTTTTACATGAAGTTATATAACATGGTTGTGGAATTCAGTTGGGTTATAGGCATTTCGACACAGCTAAGATATATGGTTCGGAGCCAGCGGTAGGGAAGGCTCTAATGAATGAGATTCATGATCAAACAGTGACGAGAGAAGATATTTTTATTACTTCTAAGCTTTGGGGAAGCGATCACCATGACCCCGTTGCGGCACTCAAGCAAACTCTCAAGTAAGCATTTTAATTTAACTTCGCTTTGGAATTTAATCAGATCTACTTAGAATCAATTATACTCTCATTTCTACAAGTGCAATTGTGTCAAATTTGGAAATTAATGTTAATTTGGAGGCACTGTGTCACTTAATTTCGAGGTATTTTCTCATTTTTCGAAAGGAATGCGTATTTAACTGGTGAGAATAGATGTTAACGCACTTGAATTACCAAGAATAGTGAGCCACACATTTTGGGATAAAGTTTTGAAACACTTCTCGATTAATGTTAATTGATTGGATGGTTAAGATCATCCGAACAGTGACCCATAGATCGTACCATCAAATATCGATCAGTAGATGATGGACCCACATTACAAGTTGTAAGATATAGAATACTAATAGAGAAAAAAAAAATGTGTTTGTTTTTGTCTAGGAACTTAGGGATGGAATATTTGGACTTGTACCTTGTACACTGGCCAGCTAAATTGAAGGAATGGGCTTCATATGCTGTGCCTAATGAACAAGACTTCGAAGAGTTGGACATGGAGTCAACATGGGCTGGAATGGAGAAATGTTTGGATATGGGGCTATGTAAGTCCATTGGTGTGAGCAATTTCTCTTGTAGAAAGATCGAACGGCTGTTAGAACATGCATCAGTCCCACCAGTCGTGAATCAGGTACCATCGATTCCATGGGTTACTATGATCGACACATACATCATCATCATCATCATCTTGTGATTGGTGCAGGTGGAGATGAATCCATTATGGAGGCAGAAGAAGCTGAGAGAGTTTTGTGGAGAGCACAAGATCATTGTGAGTGCTTATTTACCTCTTGGTGGGCCAGGGAATCCATGGGGAACAAAGGCTGTGTTGGACAACCCTATCATCCAATCTATTGCTCTTAAACACAAAGTAACCCCAGCCCAGGTGAGTCCAGCACTCTTAACAACTCCTACCCACGTTACCCATATCATAACAACTCGGACCCACTGATCCGATAACAAGTAACTTACTTATCATATCAGTTTTCGATCAACAACGTTCAATCTGGTCGTAGAACAAATATAATAATATGTGAGAAATGGATTAGTTATGATCCAAATTTGACACAATTTTCATCAAATCAAGTTTGGACTTGATCCAATTTGATCCTTATCAGATTGGTTCTTGATTGATCCTGAGATCCGATCTGTTCCAATCTGATAACTTCAGGTCTTGATTTATGTTGTGGATCTGATATCTTATCGGATCGGAACGGATCTGGATCAACCATGTCCCAATGAGAAAAGGACCCGATCCAATAATATGATAGAAAGTATATAAATTATATTATATATTTGTTGAGAAATATAAAATTTATTTAGATTGTGTAAATACAGTCGGATTTGGCCCAATCCGGACCCATCCAATTGTTAATGGATTGGATCTATATCTTAAAATTGAGATCCGATACAAATCTGATCCGATAAGGGTCCCATCCGATCCTTAGATCGGTGCCAAATCGACCATGATCCGATCAGGACGGACCTACCCTGATCTAATCCATACCCATTGGTAGCCCTCTTATACTCAAATTTTCAACTAATCGCAACACCTGATTTGGCATTTTGGGTTTGTTGAATCAAAAAGGTTGCTTTAAGTTGGGGAATATCAAAGGGAGCAAGTGTGATCGCAAAGAGCTTCAATCAAGAGAGGATGAAGGAAAACATAGGGGCTTTGGAGCTGACATTGGATGATGAGGATGTAATTGAGATTGAGAGATTGGAGGAGAGGAAGATCATGAGAGGAGAATTTCTTGTTAATCAAACAACAAGTCCATACAAGACCATTGAAGATCTCTGGGATGATGAAATATGATCATTCATGAAAAACCAATCTTAGCCCTTTAATTCATCTACCTGTATTTTTTTTTTTTTTTCCAAATTATAATGTGTTTTGCTTTCTACTTGATTTTATGTAATAAATCATGGGTAGCGTTCAACGGCTAACTTTTTGGCAAAACATTTTTCAAAACATGAGTTAGAAGTTTTGGAATGGGCTGATTTTTGGTGAGGATGATCTCTACGGTGAGGAGATCATCCTTATCAAAAATCAGCCCATTCCAAAACTTCTAACCCATGTTTACAAGTTGAAAAATCGTAGACCGTCCATTTTTTGTAAACTATTTTTGAAGGGGTTTAGAAGTTTTGGAATGGGCTGATTTTTGGTGATGATGATCTCCTCACTATAGAGATCATCCTCACCAAAAATCAGCCCATTCCAAAACTTCTAACTCATGTTTTGAAAAATGTTTTACCAAAAAGTTAGCCATTGAACAGGACCCATAAATCATAGTATCTAACTCACAGTCTTAAATCTCATCCGAGGCCAAGACGATTCGTCCGATATGTCTTGGTGTCATCCACCAATGAGACGGATAGACAAGCATGATTTCAAAACTCGTCCAAGTCGTCTTAGTATCGGGCATGAATGAGATGAACGCACAAGTCAATTTTTAGAACGAGATTTTACACCTCACATTCATTTTTGAAAATTTTGGATAAAACGTCTCAAACGTATCGGAAAACTCATCCAAGACAACTGCGGTATTAGGCATGGATGAGATGAGACGAGATGCGAAACCGAGTTTTAAATCCATGCAGACAAGTTAATGTATCGGACGAGATTTAAAACCCATGTTCATTTTTCTCATTGTTAAACGAGACATCTCAAACATATTGGAAAACTAGTCCAAGATAACTTTGTCTCGTTCATGGACGAGACCAGACCTCAGAATGAGTTTTAAAACCATGATCTAACTCCATTAAAAAGAGGGAGTATTCTATCAAGCATTCACAACTGGAATAAAAAAGTTGAGAAGTGGAAACCTATTTAATTTTACAATGATGATACGGGCTGTTTCTTGGTCTCCATGCGATCATGATCAGACAGCTATCAGTCCCCATGATCAAAATCAAAACCATGGACTATAATCACATGGTGATTACTTAATTATAAGTAGTGAGCTGAGAACAACTAGTTGGAGGTACATTTTCCACTAAATCAACAAATTTCTAATCTCATTCTATCTTTTCTCCTCTTGTAATTACACTACACTTAACACACACACACACACACACACACACACACACACAATTGGATTAAAGAGTGTAGTTTGATTGGTGATGCATTCAACTTCAAAGACTGTTAAACGATAATGAGCATTATGTTAATAAATTGAATATAACAGAGACAGATATTGAGATGGATAATTGGAAAGACCAAGAAAAAAAAATTAAGAATAAATATAATCAAGAAAATGTAGGTATATTTCCAATAAACAATTGGACATTTTCAGAAAAGAAAAATATTGATTACAACTCCGTGTAGAGGAATATACAAGTTAAAGGTTCTAAAAGAACGAGAGGAAGGCCCGAAAGAAAGATTATTGAGATAGTGAAAACAGATACGAACGTACTTCCAACAAAAGACAAAGACGTGACTTAGAACAAAATTGATTGGAGGAATAAGATTCATTTGGCCAAAACCGAATCTTTGGGATAAGACTACAACGATGATGAAACAAATGGGTGCAAGGAAATTTGTCATGTTTATTTGGATCAGTTGGTTGCACACCAAATTTACAAGTGGTGCCCCCCTCTTTAGTTTAGATCTTCCATTCCTAATTGACCTCAACTTGCACTTTCCCAGAGACCATAACCAGAATTGAGACCCAACAAACAATTAGAACCACCCTGAAAAATCTAGTGTTTTTAAAATCAACTATTTTTTGGGGCTAAGTAACCCATGGAAGCCAATCAACCATGGATTAAATATTCCACACGAGTTGCATGTCATATGCACTGAATTTACAATCTAAATAAGATACCTTACATTTCGACAATATAATGTGCCCAAGAACTTATCTGATAAACCATGGATAAGCACCATACACAATCTCTAAATGAACAGTTTGTCTGACTCCTTACATTAGACCAATAATGTTAAAAACGAACTTTAACTCACCAAATTTTGGGGTTTGTGAATCAAGTTTGTTTGCTTCATCTGTCAAATAGGGTAGCCGATGTTTTCTGGAAATTTCTTGTTCATCAGTTACAAGGGAAGGGTGTTATGGGCCAAGAATTGGAAGTTGAAGATGAATCACATTGCAAGAACGTCGACAAAGTAGTCAATAGGGTTTGTCACACAAATTCCTTCCATTTAGTCTCTTACCTGCAAAGCATCCATGAAGAGCTTCATCAATTATCACTTTATGTGTTTCGAATCTTTTCTTCCGTTGGTTTCACTTTTCTTTTTCTATTTTCTTCTTAAAAGTTTGCCTACAAGTAGAATGCAAATACCTACCAGAGAGCGCTCTACGTGACTTTCTCAAGCAATTTCTTATTAAGAGAGTTGCTATTGGCACCCCCAATTAAAGATGAAAACACACCATTCAAACATGACAAAGGTTTGGCTCAAATTATTATCTCAACATTATAACACTCGATCAAACAATTTCAGTAGTTGTTTACAATTATGATTAGGCTCATAAAAAATCTTAAACCCAAAAAATAGGAATCTACCCAAAAAAAAAAAGAGTTTTTATTGGCACCCATTCCTTTTACTTATTCTCAACCATTTACTTATTTTCTTTATTTTTAATTGGGGTGTAATAAGTAAAAGTTGGGGGGTGCCAATAGCAGCTCTCTTAAATTAAAAAATGCTGGGTACCGTTTAGTAAGCTTTGGCTACTTGTTAAAAATTTGTAAGGTGTTAAAAACTTGCGGCAAATATTTACAATGTGCTTCATACCTGCGGATGCACAAGCTAACATCTGCAATCTATCTAATTTGCGATGTCAGGTCTCTTTCCATGTTCAGCGGATGCAGCAGAAGTACCTTTCTCAATACACTGGAGCGGAAAATGCTAATATTAGATATCCAAAACAATAAAAATAAATACAACCAAGTCAACTAGAATAGAATCAAAGGAAAATCCACTATTTAGCCACTGTAGGGTGTTCCGTAATTTATGGTAACAGTGTCAGAATGAAACATCGGCTCGTTTTTCTTGGTTTGTCAAATGCAGATAATCGTTTTAATGTCCGGACGATGTTAGTTTCTATGTGATAAAGCAATAATTTGGATATTGAACCAACACTCTGATAAGAAAAAGTAGCTGGTCTGGTCTTTCCACTATAATTATTAGATAATCAGGGTTTATCATGTCCACGCCCAAATCTTTGGGATAAATGGCAAGGGAAAACAATGGGAAAATGGGGAAAAAATGATGAAATATAAAAAAATTAAAATATATTAAATTTTTTAAAAATGTGTATATAAAATAATACATTAGACATTTGTTTTAATATGCTCTATGTTTTAAATATTACATGTTCTCAAATATAACTATACATGTTATGGTGCTAAAAAAGTTTACTCATCAACATATTTTTTATTAAAAAAAAAACACATTAATGAGAAAATTAAAAACCATAACATCAAGATATTATCATCAAATCCCATCTTTCTATATTTATGAATTACCAAAGCCTACTATGTATCAAATCCCACGGTAAACAACAATCAAGAATAAAATCACAACCAAACCATAAGGCTACAAAGAAAAAAAAAAACATGTTTAAAATGGAAAAACAAAAAACACGTTTAAAATGAAAAAAAAAAAAACAAGTTTAAAACATTTTAGAAAAATTCATTTTTATTTTTTTAATTTTCAGGCGTGTTTTAAACACTTTTTTACAATATGGGGGGGGGGGGGGGGGGGGGGGGGGGGGGGGGTCGTGACTACTATGCACATGAGAGGTGAATGCAAAAAAAAAGGAATTAAAGCTTATTTCATTCGTATGAGGATTAATAATTTTCCATCTGACATGGCTTTCAAACTTCTTGTAAGTAAAAGAATAAATAGACTAAATGTGTAGCAACAGCTTAGTTCAGATAGAATTGTCTGCTTTATCCAGGTCAATGCACAGTGGTCAATCCGGTTTGGTGGTTTAAGATAACTGCGAGAATTCTATATTACCTGAAGAAGATAGCTGTGCAGCCAATCCAGTGTTTGCGGGAATGTTGTTGCTGAAATACTGACAACCGATAAACCCTGTTACAAGAAGGAATCTAAAAATTACAAACTCGAACAATAATTTAGTCCATCCTTGGTGGAAGTTTGCAACTGCAAATGCTTAGCATATTTGTGGAAATAAAAGTGGGCAGTCCCAGACTTGATAACTCAAATTTGAATATAAGGAGAAACATTATCAAAATTTAAATTCATGAGCTTACCTTAACAATACCCATATGATTTAAAACACAAAAACGTATATATTTTATTTCGTGGTTGTTTTCTGTAAGAAATTTTTAAGGTATCTGCTAGACTTCTTAATTTTTAAGATATAACGACAATTATATAAAGATATAATGATGGCAGAAGTTAGAAAACCGTAGTAAAATCACATAAGGGCGTTTAAGCCATCAGTTCATTACTTTTTTCTTTCACTATGATTTCATCTTTATTGGCTTTTGAGGATATTATCTATAAAGGGGGTTTTAATAATTCAAGTGAAGCTTTTACACCTCCAAAAAACTTTTGCCACTTAGCTCCCATTATACTTTGTCCCTGAGCACTAAATAACAAAAGTTTATCTGGAAGTTCTTTAGAAAAATTAGTTACTTTAAATCGATAAACAAAAAACTAGACTTAAGATTCTAGATATATAGTCCTTGTTCCTTTCCCATGTCTTTTACAGGCTCTACGAGACCATATGACTAACAAATGCATAAAAAAGAGCTAAGCCATCTATAATAGACAAATGGGTACAGAGAAAGTGCACCACAAATCTTTAGATTTTACTAGCTTTCTAACTATTTTAATTTGATGCTTTTGTGAAACTAAGGGCAGTAATAAAGAGAATACAAGGAAGCGAAGCAAAGGTGCAGTGAAACCTTTGCCAGCTTGCTAACAATCAAAATTCAAGAACAATGATCTGTTTCTTGGTGTTTGAATGTGGTATAGGTGCAACACAACTAATGTGTTGTTTGCTAGCATTCCATAGTATCTACTCCAAAAGGCTTTTGAGGGAAATCATTTTACTTAGAGCTCAAATGAATAAATGATTGGCAGTCCTATTGTGCCCTCGAAGAATGCTTTATCAATTGTGGGACTGAAAATTAAGGGGTACTTGTTTAATGAAAATAAAGGGGCACCTGCCCTTTGCTTGACACATCTCAAATGCAAGGAGGTTCTTTAATCTATAATGTTACTTTTTTTGTTTTTGAGAAGTAAAGATTTGTCTGAAGAGGGAAAGGATATCCAAGAGATCTACATAGAAAAGAAAAGGCAAACCAGAAACTCCATCTACTTAATCCCCCTTCAGAAGTATACCATCTAAACAAGATCCTCGAAGAAAAGAGCCCCACATTCCTTGATGAATTATCCAAGGTATTGTACAATAGCCATGCTATCACTTGTTCCATATAAATTGCAAACAAAAAAAAAGTGCCTTAACAGGACATTTGTCAAATTAGCATCCCTCTTTGTGTTCTTTAGGTAAAACAAACAGTCGTTAACGAGCATACCTGTGACTCAAATGAGCAAAGATAATCCTGAATAGTCTTCAAATTGCTTATTAGCTTATTTTGGTCCTGTAAAAGTCAAAGCAAGATAAAATCTCAACAATTAAGCTCATACAGTAATATAATCATGACTCTTTCACTCGCTCACCCACATAGACACAAATATTTACCACAGACATGGGTAACTAACCCCACAAATCCACTACACTGACATTTCCGTGAAATTTATCAAATATGCTGAGTTTTTTTTTTTTTGTCCATGTGTAACAACGGAACTGATTAAAGAGGATAGAGACTATAAGCAAAATGGAAAGCATTCCAAAACATAGAGAGTGGAGAAGTGGAGAATTGACAATAGAAGCATTCTATCTAATTGTCCTAAAATGAGACCAACCCAAGTACAAGCAAAATCTTCTAGTGTGATCTCCTAAAACTCTGTCAACAAGTATTAGATGAGGATGTATTAACAACTAAAACCCCACCATACATGTCAAAAACGAAAGGAGAAAAGCTAACAAGAAAACCCCTTGCCAGCTAAACAAAAGAAAAGCATGCAATAGGACTGTAACAGACCACTTCCAATAACTTCCCATATGAACAAAATCATAAAGTTGAAGGTACAAACATTCCTTCGAAATGGAAGACCAATAAAACAGATAAGATTTGGTCTTCATGATTGATAAAGCATCCCCTCTAAACCATCGAAATTCCTTCTTTAAATGGACAAGCACACAACTACGGGCAGCAACGGGCTCAGACCCATAGCTAAGTTGGTTTGACACATTGCAAGGAAACTGAGGTCATGGGTTCAAATCCAGCTTACCCATCAAAAGAAAAACAAAGGGAAGCAACTGCCACAAAACACCTCCATAGAAAAATCATAATGTAAGAGTAGATCATCTACGTAAAAGCTGACAAAGTAATATAAAAAGAATTGTAGAAAGTAATTCTCTAGCCTCATAATGAGAGCTAGGGAGATATATATATTAATAAAAGTGTGAATCGACGTAAACGCTCTTACATAGAAATAATAAAAAAATATATAAAACAATAAACATTATTTCCAGTACTCGCCCTCAAGTTGGGGCAAATACATCAACTAAGCCTAGCTTAACAAGATTGGAGTTAGTGACAGAGGGACCAACAGACTTCGTAAGCATATCGACAAGTTGATCTGAAGAAGATACAAAAATTGTCTGAAGATCACCAGATCGAACTTTCTCATTGAGAAAATGAACATCAACCTTTATATGCTTAGTCCTTTCATAAATAACTGAATCAGATGCAAGCATGATGACAGACTTGTTATCACAAAATAAAGTGAAAGAACCAGAGATAGAAATCTCAGCTCCGTCAATAAAGATCTAAGCAAAATAGCTAAAGCAAAGATAATACCAGGAGCCTGAGACTGAGAGGAACTACACGGCGACGACGCTCGTCACTATCAATGGTAGCAAATGTCTCAAATAAAGAAGATAATAGGGTGGTGTTAAGGATCTGGTTCTGAAGTGCCTCAAACTCTGGACGTAAACCCATGAGGAATTGATATGTCTAATGTCGAACAATCCTTGTAACCACATATCTAGCTGCCTCTGTAGACAAATCAGTCATAGGCTCATAATGAGAGAGCTCCTCCCGAAGGGACTGAAGAATTCCAAAGTAATTTGTGACGCTCTGAGTTCCTTGGGTAGCCTCGGCAATATCTTGATAAAGCTTATAAATCCTCGAGTCATTCCTTGCATGCGCATATGTCTGAGTGAGGACTGCCCACAAAAAGGAGACAGTCTCATCATACATAAACATGGTGTAGATGCGTTGCTCCATGGAATTGAAAAGTCATTCAAGAATGGTGCAGTTATCGATCTCCCATTGTTCAATTTTGGTATCAGTGAGGGGTGGCTTAGTAATGATGCCCAAACGTCATCCAAATTTTTCTTTACTACCCAAATAAAACTTAACCGACTGAGACCAGAACTAAAAATTTCGACCATCTAATAAGGTATTAGTAATACATTGGGCAAAAGAGTTTGCCCCAAGAGTAGTGTTGAAGTCCTTGGTTTCTTAATGTGATGTCATACTAACGAGAACAAACAAGAACAAAGTAGATTTGGCTTAAAGGGAGATCTATACCAGAAACAAACGAACTTATTGCAGTCGAAAGAAAGAGAAAAAGGCACCCAGCAAAACCTTGGTTGCTATCACAAGGTTTAACACAACCCAAAAACTTACTGTAGTTGTTGCCGTAGGGTGTATCACATCCCAAAGAATAGCCTAGCTGCTGTCGTAGGATGCAACACAGTCCAACAGAACCCTAGTTGCTGTCAATGGTCATAAACACAGCCCTAGCTGCTGTTGCAAGGTGTAACACAGTCAAGAAAACAGCCTAACTGTTGTCGTAGGTCATAAACTCAGCCCTAATTGCTGTCACAGGGCCTCACACAACACCTTGTTGCCATCGCAGGGCATATAAAGCTATCCTAGTTGCTGTTGAAACACCAAAAACTGAACTTATCTCGCGGACAGAAACCCTCATAGGGTAAGCACAGCGCAAAAAAGAACTATCACAGCATGTGAAAGATGGATGAAATCCCTTTTGCAACATGCGATAAAGTGACCAAGAATCAAAAGAAGAAAAAAAAAAGCCTCCGAAGGGAAGACCTTCTAACGATACAAAGATGTTGAGAAGAGAAGAAAAGAGGTGAAGAGAAAAGACTTCAAGGTTCAAGGAAAATCGAAGAGGGAACTCAAAGGGGGGGTGGGACAATGGGTCCTCTAAAGGCATTGATACCAAGAAGAATTGTAGAAAGTAATTTTCTAGCCTCAGAATGAGAGCTAGGGAGATAAAATATATATATATATATATATATTAATAAAAGTGTGAATGGACATAAACGCCCTTACATAGAAATAATAGAAAAAACATAAAAAAATAAATATTATTTCCAATAATATAAAGGGAAAGCATTGAGTGTTACATCATCTAAATGTCTCCACAATCATTTATAGGAAAGCATTGAAGTGTTTCACTCCCAACCTGCTCCCCTTTCTCGGCATATGCACGGTCCTCCACTCAATACTATTGTACTTATAAATGTTGCCCATGCATTTCCATGAGAACTCCCTAACCAACTCGTCCATTATGTTGGAGGCACTCATATAAATGGGCAGGAGAGAGAAAATGTGTGGGGAGAATGTAAAGTGCTTCTGTAGGTGCCAGCTAGTTTAGTTGGTAAAGTTTTTGGGTGATGATATCAAACACCTGGGTTCAAATCCCACCAGCATCGAGTTACTAAACTCATTAAAAACAGGCTTACCAATCCAAAAAATAATGTAAAGTCCTTCTGAAGGGAGCAATCTTTCCACCTTTGGATGGCTTTCCTTTCTTCCAAGAAACTATTATTATAATCTTTCAACTCCCGAGACCAATTCTTAGATCTACATCTCACCCAAGAGGAGTGCCAAGGTAAGGCATGAAAAGACAACCCAATTTGCATTACAAGCTACCGCCCTGCAACTAAACTACACTCCCACTCCAAAAATCTCATTCAATCAAGAGATTAGTATGTATTTTAAAACCAGTTCAAAGCAATGCAAAGGGCATCTGAAATACTTCAGCAGGCCATAAATGATTTGGAAAATAATAAGGTATGACCAACAAATTAAGGGTAAGAGTTGGGTTATCGCCTACATCCCCAAAAACCTTCCAAAATCCCCTATTCCATAGCCTTACCGGTCATTTTACAAAAAATGCCTCTCTAGAGTTCTCAAATGAAGGTAGTAGAGTCATACCACCACCAAAATGAAGATTACATTTTTCTTTGACCAAAACTGGGAAGAAACCAAGGTGGCACACAAACTTCAAACTCATTCTACGTAACATTCATCCATGAAACTCCAGCTGCCATGACCATCATCGTTTTCCATATTAACTTTGCAAATACATTAGGCTTTTCCAAATAAATTTCGGAATCAATACATTCTTTCGCAATGAGTAACCCACCCTGCAAAGAATCAATCCACCACATGATAGCTCTTTAAATGGGGAAATAATAGAGCCCGACACCCCCACAGTTTAGGAGCTAATGCGAGGTGCTAAGATTCACATATACTCATGTAGTGTAATTTTATAATTGCAAAGATTTTTTTTTATTCCTATGTTACTTGGGCACTTCGACACCTTAGCAGTTGTCAAACATCAGACATCAACTTATAATCATTCACATTAAAGCTTGAAGTGAGAAAACAGTATGGGTACAAGTTATTATCTCCTAATAGAAAAAGGGAAGAAATTATTTACTCTTGATACCTGGGCTAGACATTTATCGCCAAACGTCCTAGTGGAGATCCATTCCTCCAGTAATGCCTACATTAATGAAAAATTAATAAAAAAAGGTCAACAAGAAAAACAAAATCATTCACAAATATGAACAATCACATCAACATTGACCAAATCTAGATAATAGTTGATAACATGGTTGACAAAAACGTTCTGCGAAAAGCATATGGCTTATTCACGATAGAATGAAACAATTTCATCAAACAACTAATTGCAGTTGTGTCTGGTCTTCATCATCATCTTAAAAGTCTTATCCCAAAAATTTGGGGTAGGCTAATTGCATCAAATACATTACGAAATCAAAATAAAATTCTAAAACTAAAAGAGAATAAAATCATGCTACTTCAGCATGGTTTCAAAATAAAGCCAGGTCTCAAGTGATGGTATTACTCCAACATAAGTTATTACAAGTAAGATCCTTAATTAATTTATCTACATTTACTAAAGAGCATTTTTTACCCAAAATAAAGGGTTTCCATATGATGTGGCCAAGAGCAAAGTAAGCTATCACGACGAAGTTAAAAAAAAAAATAGTATTTAAAAACACCTTGTGGTCAAACTCTGCCATCTTCAGAACTATAGGTACGATGATTGGTTCAGCAGAAGACTTTTCTTTCACAGGAGGAATAACTTTTGTCTCCTCCATATCTTTAAGAGTTTCACCTACAATGGGTCAAACATTTACCCAAATGAGATACATTTCATCAAGTTGTAGACTCTTACCCATTTGTTGCATCTAAAATGATAAAACGGATATGAAATAGAGAAACAAGGCAGGGGGAACGAGAAAAATGTTCTGGACATTTAGAGCACAAGATTAACCTTGATTTTCAGGAACATTTCCTTCTAAGTCAATAGATTCCAGACAATCTGAAACTTCAGTCACCCGGTGAGCAGATATTCCCACTTCGGGGTTTGTAGTCTCAGGACAAATGTTGCTACTCTCAAAGTCATTTCCACAAGGACTATTTGAAATGTCTTCCTTTTCTGCTGAAATATTATTTTCAGGGGTCATGAGAACGGGTTTTGGCTCTTCATTTTTTGTAGGTACGCTCGTCGGTTCTCTGTTCTCATCATCCATTAAATAAATACTTGGATCCAAATGTATTCCCTGCCACGAGTAAGAGAATGAGGGGATTGGTCAACCATAACGAGAATTTTCAATGTAGATTGTACATTGGAAACATATGAATGGCCAATTAAGGAAACAAATTTTCATTATGATTGAAAAATGACTCGTGAAAATCTAGTTAATATACATAGCGAAGTTGAAACTTAGTAATAGCAGATCAATTATTGAGATATTTAACCCTTTGTCGTTGATCTTATCAAGCATTCAAGTGGAGTCAAATTAATAAAAGTTTGGACTCAATCTAAGCCAAATCCTAAAATAAAAAAATCCAATAAGAGTCAACATTACCGTTAAAAATATATCTCATTTTGATTGTTGATAACAAGTTAATTGAAATCTGTGCAATATTTATAAAAAACAACACCACCTGAGGAACTACTGAGATTAAAAAAATGGAGCGGTGCTAAATGTATGCATTAATGAGGCTAGTAGAATAAAATGCATTTCACCACCACATAACAAAACTAAGTTGACTAAACACACCTCAATTATAATAGGCTTCCCATCTTTCATTGCTTTCTTCAAATCACCAGCCAAACCTAGAAAGACGCAATCACGTAATGAAGCAAACAACTAATGAGATACAACACAGAAGGTGGAGCTAAGACATGATCCAAAATCGTTAAAGCTCCTCATAAAGTTCAATTATAGTATCTTGAGTAATTATCTGCCAACAACTATCACAAATGTATATATCAACTACCTTTACGAACAATTCTGCATTCTCTACAAAATTCAGTAATAAGTTCCTCTGGGGAGCTGAAGTCTCGTGCCCACACTGGAGTAGATACCAATGGTGCACTGCATAAAACAATATAATAAATCATAAACAGCCAATGAGATCCAGTAAAATAAATAGCCTGAGATGTTAAAAATATATACAAGAGTAAGATGTTAATCCATTCTATTTGTATCAATGATATGATGAGAAGTCTCGACTAAACTGAACGATATATGGGAAAAATAATCATAGGCTCACGCAAACTCACAAAGATATGAAGATGCACATCATATATTATGTAAACTATTTTAAAAGCTCAATTAAGCTAAAATATAGTCCAATGAAATAATACTAATTTTTATAAATATGTAAACCACATTTGAATTAACTACATTACTTTTCTGGTATGAGACGAAAATAATCAACTCCATTACTTTTCTGGTATGAGATGAAAATACTCAACTCTATACCTTACAGATATGAGACGTCTCAATCGGGAAATTCCAATGTTCTTCATTAATATATATTGTAACATCGATCGATATGCTTAAATATTGAACATCTTAATCACAACCAGAAAAATTTTACTTACATCACTGAATATTATATGAAATACTCATTTTCAAGTCAAAAAGTCCATGGATAGGTAGAATGATGAAGTATAGCCATGTGTACAGATGTAACTTAAAACTTAATTGAATGGTGACAAAAAATTATATCTTAAGCATAGTTTCCTTGATAAGCTGCAAAGTTTGGATATTTGTATCCAACTTCTCGAAGAAATTAAGGAAGCATTTGTATCTACAAATGAACATACCATATACTGTGTGCAACATTTTTTTCCTAAAATACAAAAGAATGGATAAAAAAAGCAAAAAAGATGTCCACGTACTCTGTTGATGTGCGTAGCAATTCATAGACCATATCTGTCTGTACATTACACACATAATACATGTCAAAGGAATCAACATAACTCAAAGGAGTTAGCTAAAAAGAATATTATTGAGAATACTTGTATAAGATATAAAATAGATTCACCTGTAAAACGTTTGGCAAGTTTAGTCGCTGTGCAAGTTGGGTCGCAATGGTGGACTTCCCAGCACAGGCAGTTCCACATACAAGTATTACAAGTGGTACTCTTTGGTGATGAAATCTGAAGGAGAGTGACAAGAAAAGTAGTATTAAAATACATAGAAGTACTTATAATCTCTTTCCCACAATATTAACTGCAGCCAATCTATAAAATTGATAATCAACAATAGCATATGTAGTGGATCAATGGTGATAAGTTTATAATAAATTGGTCATGAATTGGCATATATGTTATCCCCCTCCAAAAAAAAAAAAAACCCCACCCCACCCACCCACCACTAAAAAAAGAAGAAGAGAGAGAGAGAATACAGGTAGGCAAAAAATATTGGTTAGCAAAATTATAAAGAAAGGACTATTAATCCATAACAAGAAAAGAATGGAATACGTGTCAGCAGCTAGAGTCTGGGTGATCACTAAGAGGACATTTATGGGGAGGATTGCTCAAGAAAATATTCAAAGTTAGTTCACATAGGAAAACTGACCTGGTCATCATCTTGTAACGGTTTATGTATTCTTCTCCATATCCCCGCCGCTCCATAAGCTAAAAATATAACACACGAAGAGTAAAAAAATTTATAGTCATAGTAATAGAATCAGGACAGTGTCCAGAGAGGACCTAGGAAACTATGAAAACAAGAAAAAGTAATCAATTTTATATAAACTGTCCCTGATAAAAGTCGTTTCATCTTAATTATGGAATAAAGAATTTTGAGGTTGTGAAACATATTAACCACTTAGAGGTTCTAAGCGGTGCAAAATGATGCATTGTTTGTGATCAAAAAGGAAAAAAAAGGAAAGAAATGATGCACTACCACTAACAACCAAATAAGTCCACCTACAGGATCAATATGGTTGGAAAGATTTCAAATGGATCAAAATCACAAAAAAGATAATGAAATTTTCTATTTAGTGAACATCAAGGTTTCCAAACTTACTCATTTAACATCCTTGTAAGTTAACAAAATAAGATGTCTGGACAGAACAAAATGATAAAGTGGAAGACTTACATTACATTTTGATGCACAAATATACTAGGCACACTACATTAAACATCTTTTAATGCTTAATTATGCTAAAAATATGATTTAGCCAAATAATACTACTGTTCGAGAATATTGTAAAAACATGTTTTTCATAATCATTATCGCCATCTACACCTTATCCCAATTACTTGGGTCAGCAATATGAATCATATCATATCTCCGCAATTTAACAAAATCAATGATTTCATAACCATATTAAGGGTTTAACATCATTTTTTGCCAGCTGTCAGCCTGACACAATTATCCTCCTTTATTTGGACTCGGGAACGGAAATGCAAAACAATAACATTCCTATGTAACATTTCATAACCAATTCTTGACAAATTAATGCCAAAAATAGTTTCCATTACAATTTGAAGAAATTACTTTTGATGGATTTTAGGTGTAAGTACCTTAAACAGATTAGCTTCTAAGTCAGATTGGGATCTGGCAGAAACACCAATAAAAAACAAATTGGTTAGACCATGAATTAGCACAAAGGGTAGGATATCCAACCAATAATAAGAACAAATATTCACAAATGAACAGAGAGAATAACATACACATCCAAAAGGCTGTTGTCAATAAGCAGCTTTTTGAGTTCAAGAGCAATTTTAATTGCGACGTGATTGGGAATCTGAAGAAACAGATATAAAAATAAGAGTTGATTTTACTTCTAAATATTGAAATAAAAGAAATTGGCGAATTGGGGGGTTTTGTATTTGTATCTACCTTAGTAACTGTCAACATTCTACTAAGGAGAAATCTGGATAGAACATAGTAGTGATCTGCATTATCTCCCAACCAAACCTTTACCTGATAGATTAAAATATATATATAAATCAAGACCATCATCAGAAGCTAATTTGAATAAATGAAAGATGAACCAAAGGAAGTTGAGGTGAAACCTTGACAAAGTCGTATTTAGAGGAAGCGTTTCGGGATGACAATCTGCCCGTTGGCAGTGATATGTCCCCTTTTACTTCTGAGTCATCACCACCATTTGGAGGCTTTGATGGAATTGCAACTCCTTTCCCCTTCTTCATAGAACAAACTTCCAATGCCATCTCTCACTTACTCCGTTCTTCGTATCTCTCTCACACACATGCATTCATACACGCTTTTAAGTGCAAACCAATAGTCCACTCATACCCATATTTAGCAATTCTGCATAGATACAGATTAAATCGTATGCTTCAGAAAAGTCATTCAACAGTTCATTAAAAGGTTCACCAAAAAAACAAAGAAAAAAACTGGGAACAACAAAAATGTGCTATGGAAATGGTTCGGATATAATTCAAGTTCAACACTCTAAAAAAATCCAGTATGAGATTAAAGTGGGTACACTTCAGAAAAGCCATTCAACAGTTAATTTAAAAATTCAGCAAAAAAGAATAGGGGAACAACAAAAAGGCATCACAGAAATGGTTCGGATATCATTTAATTCAAGTTCAACACTCTAAAAAAAAATTTTAAAATTATGTTCTACATATAAAAGACATGTTTACTATTTACCTTTTACTGAACTTTCATTCAATAAAAGTTTTAATATTGAGGGGTTTCAGCCTTCCAGATTTTAGTGAAACCCATCTTTCATGAGAGACTAACAAAAAATGATCCTAATTCCCTAATCTTCAACCTTCCAAAAACTTTGGGTTTTTTTTTTTTTTTTTCTTAAGTCTTCCCTAACAAAAACTCATCATTTTCAATTCAATCTTGTTAAATTTTAGGATAATAATTTTTACCCCATTTTCAACCTCAAGATTCTCTTTTAATTCCAATAACAAAATGGAGTTTTAGACAAGTTTAAGATAATGGGTTGAATGGGGTTGTATTGAAGACTAGTGTATTTTGATAATTGTTTGTTAATCTCTCATGGATCCTGATGAAGGAGGGTCTGTCATCAGTTTGAAAACACATGGATATCTCACATATTTACCAAAATTTGGAGGGGTATGGTTAAATTACCTTTCAATTTAGGATTGAAATAAAGATTAGTTTTTCAGATCCATTAAGAACCCAGATCAGTAGAATTAGAAATATAACTACAGAGTCTCAAAACAGAGAGAGAGAGAGAGAGAGAGAGAGAGGAGAGAGAGAGAGAGAGAGAGAGAGACTAACCTTTTCAGAATTCGTTGGACAGAGAAACCGTAACAGTTGTGTGTCGAGAGGAACTTGAGAGGGAGAAGGAAGACGAGATTCCCCTCTCGCGTGAAACATACAGTTTGAGGGAGGAGCCGAGTTTGATGCGAAGGCTTGGGACACGCATGCGAGCCACGTCATCCACAACCTTGATTTCTTTCAATTACTAACGTAAATGACTTAAATGCCCTCATCTTCCACTTCTTAACTGAATTTTAAGGAGAGTTGCTATTGCCGCACCAACTATGCAATTCTTTGGTGATTTATGAATTGGTGTGGCATTAGTAAAAATTAGTATGGCAATAATAGCTCTCATTTTTAATTTCTCATCTTCCAAAACCGGCCTTTTTCTTTCAAAATCAGGATTTTTCTTGTCAGATTCAAAACCAATCACTTTCCAACTAGTAACTTCATGCATACTTTTTAGAGTCGTGTAGGAGTGACCTCAAGCTGGAACCTCATATCGCACTTCTTCATGTCAAGAAGAACGATATGAGGTTCCAGCCTGAGGTCACTTCAACATTATTCTAATTTTTAGACTATTCATCTTACCTTAAATCCATTATTTTCAATCTGAAATTAATTTTTTTTCAATATATATATTCTATAAAAAAAAAAATTAGTTTACTATTTTCTCTTATTTAAATTTGAGAGATTCTATTACCACACCAACTTTTGCTAACAACACTCCAATTCATATGTATATCAACATAGAATTAACAATCATCTTGGGGTCAAGCTTGAAATCTCTTTTGTATCTACTAATTTTTATTTTATATTCATTGTTTTAACCTCAGCATTAACCCTTTTGTAAAAGATGGCAGGTTTGGAGGAAGGAAAAAAAATTATGTTTTTTTTTGGTCTACGGGTTGAAAACCCTTATTTCAGATATTTTCTGTTAAGAATAAATTTGGTCATGACCCCCATGTTTTGATTAATATTAAAGATACCCCTATACTTTCAAACTGATCACATCCCCCTTGATCTTGGTTTTTGCTTGGGAAAATACCATTGTCTTCAATCATTTTCGTCTATATGTTTTCTCTAAAATCAATCATCTTCAATGGATAAAAATTTTACTATCTTTTTTAAGTTTAAGATCGTATCTTAATTGCAAAAGTAAGACATGATTTTTTGAAGATTGATGAAATTTTGGATAGAAAAATCAAGAATTTCTTATGTAAGACATCTACATGTTGTAGAACAGATTGTTCTTGAGAATAGACTTTTGGATCGAGTCAACTCGATTTTGATCAACATGTTCAAGTTGAGCAGGTTGGAGGTTAGGTCCATACTCGACCCAAATTAATTTTAGTCATATATCTTTAGTTTAGTTCAGTTTTAAGTATATTAGAATTGTTTATTTAGTTTTTTATTTATTTTCTAATTTCTATTTTTTATTCTTTACGTTATGAGTAGAAGTAGTTAGAAATACCCAAATTGAATTATGACAAGTTTAGACAATGGGTATTATATTAAAAATAAGTCAGGAAAATTACTTTTTAGTATTTTAGAAGTTTTTTAAGTTATTGTGATGAAGTTATCGATATAAAGAGTTTCAAAAATGAAATCCAATCAATTCAAAACATATTAATACAATTATCTTTTCTCTTTAAATTACTTTATAGTTCTTTGCTTTATTTTCTTCCAACCTATTGTTTGTTTAACAATTGAATCTATTGATTCAAATTGATTTTGTATGTTCCACTAAATACGATCTCTCGATTCATTTCGAATCTATTGATTTACACACTTCTGCTACATCAGTTTCTACAGTCATTGAAAATGAGATTGAATAGGTAAAAGACAATGATTTTATAACTTAAAAACTTGAAGATTGAATAGATAGAATTTTTAGAGACATAGAAGATCAATGAAATTTTCAATTGAAAAATAAAGAGTTTCTACATGACAATGAAGAAGAGATTTGATTTTAGGGTATGTTTGATTGCACATGAAAAATATGGTGGAAAATCAATTTCCATGGAAAACGACAATTTTCATGTGTTTGATTGCATTTTTCCATGGAAGTTGATTTTCCACCCCAATCAAAAAATCTATCAAAACATGGTTTTCACTTTCCCATCCATGTAGGTGGGAAACTAAAATCAACCCATATTTTTATCCTCAAAATATCATCTTCTTCTTCCCCACCACCATAATCACCATCACACTAACCTCACCATCTCTAGCCACCTTTTTTTTCTTCTCTTTCTCTCTTCGTCTTCTTCTTATTCTTCTCCTTCCCTCATCTCCACTGTCACCACCACCACCACGTCCCCCTCCTCTTATTATTTTCCAAGCCTCTTTTTCTCTCCCCTCTTCTCTCATCTTTTTTCTCCTCCTCTTTTTCCTTTTCTTTTTCTTCTTCTTCTTCTTCATCTTTCTCAGATATTTTTCTCATGATTCCGAGTAAAATTAAATAATAGGATTTGATTTTTCACCATTATTTTTTCATGAATTTCCAATTCCATAAAAAGTCACTTTCCATGCAATCAAACATACTCTTAGAGTTGGATTGTTTGAAGATTGAAGAGTTCTACCTTCCTCTTTGGTCCCAATATTCTATCTCCTCCAACCTTCAAACCTTAAGAACAAGTAGATTTTTTAAGAAGGGTGGACTTTGGCGTAAAAATAATTCTATATTTCATTGAAGAAATCGAATGAAGATGAGTTCAATAACTTGAAAATGACAGGTTTTCTCCAAGAAAAATTAAGAATTTTTAGTTGAGGTAGAAATCAATGGCATTTTGGTTAATGTTGAAGATACCCCTATGTTTTCAAATTAATGAGTATGCCCTTAACCTAAGTTTTCTCTTGGAGATATCTTAAATATTCTTAAGATAACTCCAACCTCTTACATGGCAAAGATGAAGAACATGGGGAGATAACTCCAACATCCTACGTGGCAGACACATGTGGCTTTGCATAACCAGTGTTTCGCATCAAACTTGTCTCGGAGTCAAAGATCACCCTCTTTAGGAAAAGAATCATGATTTTCAGACTCCCCCTTTACATACTCTCTTTACGTGTCATGTGTTTGAATCATAGATTTTTTTTTTAAAACACAATTGTACATTCCCATAAATATATGCAATTGTGTATCTCGAGAAAAAGCCTATGATTCTGACACATGCCAAGTTAAGAGAATATGTCAAAGGGGAGTCAAAAAATCATTATTCTTACGAAATTTTTTCTACAATAACCACAAATAATAAAGTCATGATAATCTAACACTCATTTTTCAAACACCCCATATACGCCTCCATTAGAATCGTTGATCATTTGCTTTGTGATACATAAGAAAAAGATTAATAGTTCTACAACTGTCAAATAAAGGAATATATGGGGGGTATGAAAAAAGAGCATCAAATTATCATTAGTTTAGGAATAATGATGAATGCACACGATTTTGATACGCGGCTGATGTGGCAAGGGCACATAACCACACATCATTTTCACGTGTATCCTAATGAAAAAGACCTATGATTCTGTACCCTTGCCATGTAAGCAACATACAAAAACTGTGTGCATTCATTACGACTCTTAGACTAAATAATAAGAGAATTTCTATTGCTACATCAATTTTTCTTATAACACATCATTTATTTTACCACACCAATAAGATATTATTACACACTACATCACCTTTTGTGCATTATTCAATTTCTACTCTCTCTCTCTCTCAACTCTCAAGTAATTGGGAGTCGATTAACTTAGGGGGATTTTTTAAAGCCAACAATGGTAAAAAAAACCTCATCACAAATCAATAATTAATATCCCATTATAAAATAAAAGAGTCGGGATAATGTGACTCCCACATGGCATACTCAATCGACTCCTCTGACGTTGGGGTGTGCAAGAATCATAGATTTCCTTTCTTCGGGATACACAACTGCACTGATTTATGGGCATGTGCAATTGTGTATCCCAAGGCATAAATTAAGGTCTATGATTCTAACACACCTCACGTCAGGAGACTCGATTGAGTATATCACGTGAGGGAGTCATATTATCACCACTCAAAATAATAACCTTCGTCCCTCTTTGGTTTTTTTTTTCCCCTCTTTTAAGTGTTTGCACGCACTCTCTCTGGTCAGATTGATTACAAGTCTTGATTTCATTTTCAATAATGACTTTCTGATGCCCCTTCTGACACACGCCTCCTAAGTGGAATGAGTTAATAAAACCATAGATTCTTTTCCTTGGATACACAACACCATCTATTTATGGGGATGCAGAGCAGTGTATCCCACTAAAGAAAAAAAATCTATGATTCTATGTTATGCCACTCAGGGGGTGTGTGTCAAAGGAGGCCTCAGAAAATCACGACTCTTTCATTTTTTAGGTCGATAGTTAATAAAGAAGTGTGATGATTTTGTAACTCAACTTGACGATAACTCAAAAACTCACTGACGTGGCAGGTTCAAGATCTATAGACTTTTCCCTCGAGATACATAACTGCACATGTTTATAGAGATATGCACTTATGTATCCCAAGAAAAAATCTATGATTCTTACACCTGCCATGTCAGTGAGTTTTTGAATTACCCTGTCAGGTTGAATTACAAAATCAGTACTCAAATAAAAAGCCATCATTACCCGGACTCTAATTTTTTTAACATCGTATATAAATTCCTTCTTCAAATATCTCAGAACTCAATCTCATAATCTTGATCAGCAAGGATTTAAATCTCCATTTTAACATCAGTTTCAGCCGCATGACCGATATGAGCAAAACATGAAAGAGTATGGGTGTGTGTGAAACCCAGAGTTGATCCATGAGAGCTGGGCTTTAAAGAGTTCAGAAAATTGACAGTGAAACATAACGGTTGGGATCCGGAGACGAACTCTACGATCCCAACCGTGTAAATGAAGTACATATATTAGTACCTTAATTTTGAAAATCTATCTTCAAAAAAAAGGGATTAGTCAATTAAATTGACAAATTAATTGATAATTTATCGATTAATCATGGAATATGATAAAATTTGAATTTTTTTTTTCTTCCTCATTCAGATCTTAAGAGAAAGATAGGGTTTTTAGGGAGGTCGGGCACCATCACCATGGGTTTTAGTAAGAAATCCAAAAACATCATATGTAGCTTCTCAAACTTTCCCAAATTTTAATGCAAATTGAAAGTCCAACAAATTTTTTTCAAATCCGAACTTTGTTACTCTGCTGCATACTCAAAAAGTCCAAATATTGCAAGATACTAACAGTGAATTTTTTTCTCTTCAAAATGTCGTTCAAAAACTTAAATTACTATATCAAAATTTCATCGTTAAATTATCGACAAAAAGCAACCCTGAGCTCTCAAGATACTTTGTAGAAGAAAATTCAATAGCTCCATTTTAACATTTAAATATAAAAAAATTCATGTTAAAAAACCAAGAAAACAAACAAACTCTTACCTGTAAAAGCTGTGGACTTATCTCACAACCTCAAAGTTGCATTGTAATTTCTCAACAAAACTATAGTGCCCAGAGAAATAAATAAATAAGAGTCATGCTGGAGTGACCTCAAGATTGGACCTCACATCGCACATCTTGACGTGAAAGTGGATATGAACCATAGATGCTATTTCACTCGTATCTCAATGAAAAGCATCAGGGGGTGCAATGTAAGGTCCAATCTTGAGGTCACTTAAGCATTATTCAAAAAATAACTATTTATTATCGTCGACAAACACCAAACCAAATATTGATATTTCGGTTGAAAACTGAAAAGTTAACCATGTCAGCCAAATATTTGCAATCATTTGGGACATTTCCATTTCACCAAGGTTCAAAATCTTTTCTAGAGGCAATATTTCAATCAAGTGAAAAACTAAGACAATCTCAACCAAAACATTCCCAAACATTAAATGTTCCAGAGGAGGGGTCAACATTTCGTTCCAATCTCATCTGAAACATTCCAAAACTTTAAACTGTGCATACCTCTACGAGTACCCGTTAGATAAAATTGAATGGAGGAACATGAATCATTCAACCAACCCCAAATTCTTGGGATGAAGCCTTCATTATTACTTTTAAAAAAAAAGTTTTATTGAACTAGATTTATTACAAAGGGACTAAGTCCTTCATATAAATGAGCAACCTAAGTACAAAAGCATATTGTGGACAATGTGGGAATAAAACTATAACAAAAGTATCAAAATTACCCTACCCAATATAAACTAATGAATAAACATGATTTTAACAAATATCATCAACGTTCCTCTTCAAGTTGTAATATAAATATTGATGATGCTCCAATAATTACGATGATGACATGTCAAATTTCAGTAACAAACCAGTTTACTAGATGGGGCATCACATCTGGCTCGCTATATCTCCAAGATACGCAAAAACGACTAATATAACAAAGAGATGTATGATACTAAGATAGCTAATAATGTTAACATCTTGAAATAACTGGCAGGCTCAACTACTCTATAAAAGAGAAAATTAGCATTGCTAACCTTACACAATAGAACTGAGTGGAAGAGAGACAAAGCTAGGTTGATACATCAATGGAGAATCTGTTCTGGGAAAATTGCAAGTAAAGCGAACAACTTACTCCACATGCACTAAGAAGGGGGAAGAGGAATTGAGCTATCCACCATTCACAACCTCTTAACAATATTGATGGTGTCACCACAAGCCCTTTGCAATCACAATATGTATCTTCTTGGTGTACAACAACAGGAAGTTTAGATTCTTAGTATCTGGTAGAAAGTTTAGAGGTCCCTTTTTTGAAAAATCTACCACCTTTCTTTCCCACTCCAGTCCCTGCAAGACTTAATGAAAGGAGAGATTTGGAATCTGGTTGCCATTTCAACTCTTTAAGGATAGAAAACAGACTTGATAGTGCAGGAGTGACTTCACAATCACTTATACCGTTACATGAGACAACTCTTAAACTTTGAAGCTCTACCCAAGAAAGAACTACTGATTCCAGACCTTTTGTTGTTAATGATGAGCATCCTTCCAAGGATAAAATCTTCACCCTCCTGTGAATAAAATCACACTTTAAAACTTCTAAAACTGAATTGCTAATAATGCAACCCAAAATGAGCCCAAGTCTATATATAAAAATGTAAGATTTCCAGACAAATCAAGCAAAACCATGAAGTTGAAGAGTTCCCCATACTCAAAGTTTAAACTTTTTTTAAGTCATTTTGATTTAGAAAGAGACGATAAATTATTCGGCCAAAGAACAGATTTTCACAATTTCTAGTTATAGCTCATTTAAAGTTTTAACCTTTGAGAGTCTCT
The DNA here is from genome assembly GCF_017979445.1 of Akebia trifoliata. Lineage (NCBI taxonomy): Eukaryota > Viridiplantae > Streptophyta > Magnoliopsida > Ranunculales > Lardizabalaceae > Akebia > Akebia trifoliata. The sequence goes on from NC_141386.1 coordinate 30,008,987, forward strand.
CACTGCTAGTGCTAGGTAATACTAGAGAGGGCAAAACTAAGCTAAATTCACATTGACCCACAAACAAATTTTTACAAAGTATCACATCAAGCATAAAAATCTCGTGGTTCCTAGTAAGTCAATTACGTAGTCTGAAATCAACAACATAATTCTTTGTTCCTTCTCATTAGAACATAACAAAAATGTAATTTTTTCCCTGATAGACATGATTGATTATTCAGCATTTAACAAAATGACACAACCATATACAAATTCTTCCCATTTGTAATACTCACAACTAAAGTTACAAGTATTCCAGCAGACAAGAAGCTTAAGCTATATATCAAAATTATAAACTTAACTTCCACAATATTTTATTATCGATTATTGTAGTAAAATAAATTGAAATCAATCTAGTCTCAAGAAATGCAAATGCTTGCAAACATTAAAAAAAAGGGTTTATACCTGCAAATACTTGCAATGCCAAACATTTCGTTATTCAATCCCCAACAGTCATGAAAAACCATCTCCCTAACGAACCCACACACCACAAACAATGAGGCCACACTCTGCTTATCTCGCAATTGGCATCGCTGAAGATGTAACCGTTCAAGAGTTGGGCAAGACCCCAGATGCTCAACCGGCCCAGGACTTGTATCGATCTTCTTACATGACTGAAGCCTCAAAGTCTTCAAATTTCCACAAAAGGACAACCCTGCCATCCACCCCTCATCCATTTTGTGATCACAAATCGTGAGCTCCTCCAACATTTGGCAGCATTCACCAATTGCTCTGATTCCATCGTAATTCCCTTCACACCCACTCAATTCGAGCTTCACCAATCGCTTACACCCATGTGCTAAGATCGTCAATCCAATATCCGAAATAACCGAACTATAAAACCCATTGACGATTCCAACCAATTTCAAGATCTGTAAATTCTGGCATGCAGAAATCCCACGTAATGAGAAATCCGTGCATCGATGCAACTCCAATTCCTGCAATGTCGGGCATTCTTCAGCCACACTCAAAATACCCATCTCTGTAGCAGAAATGAGAACAAGTTTACGCAAATTAGGGCACCCGCGGGCAAGAATTCGGAGCCCTCCATCGATCATATCTGAAGGTAACAAATTTTCCTCACTAATAAATGGACTCACGGATAATTCAGAATCAAGATGAAGCGAAATTAACCTATGAGTCAAAAAAATTCCTGAATTTTTCGGCGAATCAATGTAGGCATGAACAAGATCAACGTCAGTGAGATTAGGGAATCGAGAAACAAGCCGACCCGATTCAAGAAAAGACCAGTCGAGAAGTTTGATGGATCGAACCAGACGACCTTGCAAGGTTAACCATCGTTTGCACACCAGAGAATAATTAGGGTTTCGTTGCGAGTCAGGGAGATTGGAGAGGATTCGAAGGAGAAGCTCATCAGATAAGAGAGACGTCAAGTCGGTTCTTGCAGAATCATCTAGGCTTAGGGTTTGGGTTTTTTCCTCTGTTGTTGGTGTTGGTGTTGGTGGTGGTGTTGATTTTGTTTCTGCTTTGGGGGTGGTGGTGAGAGGATTCTTGAAAATAACATGTTTGAAAGATTTACCTTTGAACCAGAGATCAGGCCAGGTTGGAGGTTTCTTTAATGGCGGTCTGCGATTTGATGATCTCTCTCGTGAGTAGGGCATTTAGGGCTTTTGGTTTTGGATCGATTATTCGACTCTGTTTCTACTTCGCTGCATCGCCTCTCTCAACGTCTCTCGTTGATTCTCTCTCTCTCTCTCTCGCTGGTCTTCTCAGCTCAGGTCTTTAAAATTGAAATCGATTTAAAACTGGGATTATAGTTGGTTATAATTACGGATGTGTCCTTCAATTTGAATTTTGTTTGAAATCTCTTTAGAAGATATCTAAAAAGCTGATTTTATCGTCGTATTCCAATCATGTTTGAAAAAGAGAAATTCTACTGACATTCCAACTTTTACTTATTACACCCCAAATAATTTAAACTACTTATCACATCCGAACTAAAATGTAGGCACGCCATTTAAAATAGAAACTAACATTTTCACATCAAAATTTTGTTTATAATACTTGCTGAAGATAAAAAGCAACAAATTGCCATTATCGAGAATAACCGTTCAAAAAAAATAAGTCAACATCATTGACTCCAATCACTTGAAGTTGATCTTGTGCTTTTTATTTTTCAATATCTCTCAAACATGATAATAAAGTTTAAATTCAATAATTATTCGGGGGGTTCAATTCAATTAATTGGTAAAAAATCCATAAAATTTCAAAGATTAAACAAAATATATATTTGATTTCTTATAAAAACCTATCATCTTCAACTACTGTCTAACCCTATCTTCTTCTTGATGTTTGAATATTGAAAAAAAATAAAATTTTGGAGGTGAATGATGAAAATGTTACAAGATTTCATAATTCATTGAGGAATAATTAATTTGTCAATTAGTCGATTTAATTGACTAACTCCTAATTCGGAGAATTCTACGAATTTTTTAAAAAGTTTGAAGAATTTTGTGACTATACCCACAAAGAAGAAAATATGCAGACCTAACATTCCTTCCTAAAGTGGTAGTTATTCTCACTATATTAAATTTTTTTTTTTTTTTTAAATTTCGTAGGGAGTGTAATAAGTAAAAGTTGGGTGCCAATAGAAGTTCGCTTTAAACATGTCTGCAAAGTCATGTTGAACAACAGTATTGATTAGATGGGATCCAATTATTAGAGGGTAATCTTGTTTAAATAAGAGAGTTACTATTGCCACACCAATTCATATAAAAATCACTATTTTTTTTTGCACACAGGTGGTGTGGCGTTATTAAAAATTGGTGTGGCAATAACAACTCTATTAAATGAACACATTGTATTAGATACTTGCGGTAGCAAAACAGATGCCTAAATAAAAATAATAAAAAAATCCATTTCCCTTAAACGGTTATAAGAGCCAATTCCCTCCTTTCCCAGTATTAAATTACATTATCTCTTTCTTTAAGAAGCAATTACTTGAAGATCTCAAGTCTTCCCTGGAAATCCTATAAAGCTACTTTATTTTTAAATTATTATCCAAGTGCACCCCACTTCCTCTCTTTGTCTTTTGTTGGACAAAGTCTCTCTCTCTCTCTCTCTCTCTCTCTTGTGAAGGGGAGGAGCGTACCTTTAGATTTTTTTTTGGGATATTTTAAAAATACCCCCTATAAAATTGATAATATTTGATTTACCCCCTTGCAAGATGCAAGATTAGATTTACCCCTTGACCATAAGTCAACGTTGCTTTTTCTTGATGATTTAACTGTGAAATCTTGATCTTTTTCCAAATTTTGATTTTATAATCTAAGTATTTAAAGAGCATTAAGCATTTTGGAAAAAAAATTCAAAATTTCACTGTTAAATCATCTAGAAAAAAGTAACATTGTCTTACAATCAAGGAGGGTAAACCTAATAACACCAATTTTAAGGGGGGGTGTTTCTAAAATACCCTTTTTTCTTTGGGAATATGATCATACCAAGGAGTGCAACGAGAAGTCTTTAAGTGCATGTAGTACAATCGGTTATAGGTGGTGTGCAATTTAGTTGCCCTCTTTATTGCTTTGATTTATTTTCATTATTTTTATTGAGTCATGATAATCTGACTACCCCTCAGTGCACTCAATCGACTCTCTTGATGTGACAAGTTTGGGAACCATAGATCTGTACGTCTTGGGATACATGGTTCTCTCGGGATACACATTTTAATAGGAAAGTACAGTTTTGTATCTCAAGGTATACAGCTCTACGAATCTTAAATTTGTCACGCCAGGAGAGTGGAATGAGTGTGCCACGTGGGGTAGTCTCACCTTGTTTGTTCTCTTCTATACAATCTATTTGCAGTTCAATCCCACTTGACATTGCATTGCGATAGAGTATCTAGGCCCAAGCCAATTCTTGGGCCTAGTTGTGGATTTGACCATCCCTAAATTTCTTTTACAGACAAAATTATAAACATAATACAGGTCCAATTCTAAACAGAAATGTAAGCTCGGCCCAATAACTAAAGAGCAAAGCTGATCCATGACCGGAATTTATTCCTATCATGTCCAACCTATGTTACCGGATTCACCAATATAGTAGCGCGAACTCGTACAAATAGACAGAACCCATTCGAAGTTTGGTTCGTAATGGGCTTGTCAAAAACATCAAACCTAACGAAACCCCCTTATTTTGATAAATTTTAGAGACATCTCCTAATAAAGATAATCCTTATTTTAGAAATCCCAAGATTTGGACAATATTAAAGACACCCTTTATTATTAAACTGATGATATGCCCTTGACCCGAGTCTTCTTCTTGAGATTAAAATAAATGAGTTATACATCCACCACGAACTACCTCAACGAATTTGTTCAATAAAGAGTGGTGAACCACGACTTGAATTTGAACAATTTGTTTGCTTCATATGGCTTAGACCCTTAGCTCAGTTGGTTTAACCCATTGCAACGTAGCTTTGAGGTCGCGGGCTCAAGTCCAGCTTACCCATAAAAAAGAAAATTTGTTTTCTACATACAGTGTTTTAATTAGGGTTGTCGATGGATCAGATCAGACCTAAAACCCAATTCGTTTTAATCTGACAATTTCAGATCTAGATCAAGCATTTGGGTTTTGATAATGATCTAATATTTACCTATTGAATTGGTTCTAGATTAACCATATCCTGATCCAATAAAATGTGAGGAATATGCATGATAAATATATGAAATTTATTTATATTTGGTATAATAAATCAGATTTGATCTGATTCAGAATAGATTCAACTATAATCAGATCAAATTTGGATCCTAATATTGAGGGCGGATGAAAAAACTGATCCAATACCCAATCCATTGACAGCCCCTGTAGTATGCTCCCCTAATAGAGGAAAACACTTTGAGAAGCCCGCTTCAAAATTTTGAAGAAACCCTCTTTCTTGGATTGTAGGGGTGGCTCAATGGTAATTTCGGATCCAATAAGTGATATGAGTCTGTAGGTTGTGAATTCGATACCCAGTATGAGTAGTATTTCCCAAGGTCACCTGCGAGGGCACAACTTCACTTACCTGGTGTGTGTGATGTGTGATGTGTGATGGGCATTGCAAGTGTCGGGAGAAGGACCCATATGTCTTGCTCCAACCCTAATTATTCCAATCCCCCTAGTCGGACGTAAGTTCGAACACCAAATTAAATATGAAAATCCACGTGTCATAATGCAAAGAGGGTTCCATCAAATTTTAAAGCGAGCTCACCGCTTCAAAGTCGGACTCCCTAATAAATCGAATAATCGGTTATGAGTGGTGGAGGAGCTAATCTTGTGGATGATAAAGGCAGTTGAATGTTAAATAGTTGATGGACAAATTAGGGGACCATTTAAAGGAAGTCAAATCGACTTTCCAGTGAGAGGTTGTTTTCTAAAGGTGTAGGGTAGGCTTATGGACCCTACGAAGGTTATAGTGCCAATAAAGGTTGCTATCACTTAATTCCAAATATTAGTAAACTCTAATGAAAAGTTTCTTACTGGTTTTGAGTCCATTTAAAAATGTGTTAAGAGGGGTTTTTTTTATTTTTTTGATAATGTGAAGAACAGTTCTCATACTTTAATTCCCTCTTTGGACCATAAAAATTAATATTTTACTTAATTGGAAGAATTATTATTATTTTTAAATTTTAATTTTTAAAATATAAAGTAAGTATGTGCAATTCCAAAATAAATCAAATAGTATATGGAATTCCAACCATGTAAGGGTTGGTAATATGGCCAAGATCACGCTTCAAGAAGTGAAGGTCTTGAATTCGAGTCCCCCTTAGATTATGTTTGGATTGAGAGAAATTGAGAAAAGAGAAGTGAAAATAAATGAGTTTCTCTCCATTTCCCTTGTTTCGATTGTTAAGTGGGAGAGAAGAGAAAAAAAAAAAAAAAATCAAAGAGAACAGCAGAGAAAAAAAAATGTTAATTTTTTTTTTCTCCAAAAATGGAGAGAAATGGAGAGAAAACTTATAAAATATTTTACAATTTCAACTTTGCCCTAGATCTCTTTTATGATGTTTTTAAAATTTCAAAGTTGAGTTGAGAATTAGTTAGATGCTCAAAGAGGCTGAATACCTTGACTTCAATAATAATAATAAATTAAATAACCCAATCAATTAAGATTACACTTAAAGAAAGAGAAATTTCATAAAATATGAGTTATCACCACAATATACGAACTACCCTAATGGATCTAATATCCAAACGACTCGAAAGTATCAATTTGGAGGCGCACTATCTAATTTTTATCCTCAAGTATATAAAATCATAAATACAGTATCTAATTTTTCATGTTCTAGAACATATAAAAATGAAAAAAATAAGAACATAAATTTTGGTACAAAATTAATTATATTATACCTGAAAATTCTAATAACGATCATCAACATGCTTTGATCATATAATCAATCAACCATATATTATAAATTTCTTAGATAATCATTTGATCTATCAAAAAAGAAATTTAACTTTGACCATTCCAAATATATGTGAATTTATAACAATCATGAGTAATTCAAAGTAAAAAAAACAGCCCATGTAATATGATCAAATATACTTCAAATTTTTCTTAAAATAACTTCTAGCAATCACTATTGTCTTATTGTTTTTTACAGGAATCCAACTTAGAAGCCATTGAAAATTGTAAGCTTTGAGAGGGAAAAATCTGGGTAATGCAGACTAATGTCACAAGATTTGAATTTTGAATATTGAACTCATAATATAATTAAGAATTTTATAATTTTTCAAATAAATTAGTCATATATCTTATATAGGTGGATCTGACAAATTTCATTGCATGTAAAAAAATCTACTATTTATAGTACTTTAAAGATAAAGAGCGACTAGGTTTGCTCTCCAGGTTGTGACTTCGAGTCTCTACATGTCTTTTCACAGAAATGTCGCTACTTAAATACTGTAACACATGACAGGGCCTTGGATGGTGTGTGCGGTCCAGGTAGATTAGTCTCGCCAAAAGAGGGGATACTCCCTAGGGTTACCAATTTTTATTTTATTTATTTTTAATTTAAAATGATAGAGAAACTTATCTTTTTTGTTAGTGAAGATGATAAGGTGCATGTTGAACCATTGTTGTCCTCGATACATTGATCGCTCGCACTTAGTCATAGTCCTCGTTGTCATCATGACACAACAATGATGTCCCTTTGAGATGGCACAAAAGAGAATATATATATCATAAATATTCTCTCTTCCCACTCTTAAATCTCTCTATCTTAAGATATTTAAATAATAAAAATTAGGATTTCCCTTCTCTAATCTCCACTGTTATATTTGAAATGCTTTGAGAACACTAATTAAATAAATTATAATAATTTAAGGAAAAAAACTATCAAGAAAGAAAGAAAGACAGTCAAGAGAAGATAAAATAACTAAGTGGTTAAAAAATTAAGGAAAATGCTAGAGTGACATTAAAATTGCCATCATCATTTCACACATTGCTTATGTTGATGTGTGTATTGAACCATAGATAATTTTCATTGAGATACAAGTGAAAACATCTATGGTTATTTGTGCACCTCTACATTAGTATGTGTGATCCGATGTCAATTTTATTATCACTCAAACACGATTAAAAAGATTAATGGACATATAATCAATGAATAATGTTGAATGCACGTGGTCTATATGCGACTAATGTGGTAAGAGAACATAACTGCATATGTTTTTCCTTGTGTATCTCGAAGAAAAAGATTTATGGTTTTGTGCCCTTGCCACATCAATTGTGTACACACCATGTGCATTCATCACTACTCATAATCAATATATGAATGTCATTAGTATTTCATTACTCTGTGGCCTTCATTAAAAAAAATCATTCAATTAATGTAACAATTTTTGGGATGATTATCTTTCTTTATAGATAACAAGTAATTATAAAAGCACCACATAAAATTAATTAGGGCAACTCACACTATAGTCAATTTATTTTGTCTTGTATGGATTAAAAGTTTTGGAACGAACTGATTTTTGATGAGAAGATCATCTTCACAAAAAATCAGTCCACTTCAAAAAATTTTAACCCCTTCAAAATAAGTTTAAGAATCGTAAATCGTCTATTTAAAAAAAAAAATTAATTTTAATGAAATTAAAATTTTTCGCATTGATTGACTTTTGATGAAGATGATTTTTTATCATATACACTTTTAACTTGTATTATATAAAAGTTTACTATGATGTGGGTTGTCCTTATTAATTTGTGGGGGTGCTTTTATAAATACCCACGAAGCAAAAAAGTCTATCATCATTAAGAATGATCTACCTGAATTCTAAAGCACTATTGTAGATTCTCTTGATTTGTCTTTTATCTTTATTTTTCCAAAGTTTGGCTCTAAAACAATAGAAAAGCGAAAGGGAACAACAAGCTTAAGCCTTATCTTATTTTGAGAGAGAGAGAGATTTTACTTGTTTGTGTTATTTTAGCCAAGACATGATGAGAAGTAAAAGTAAAAAAAAAAAAAAAACGTAAAAGAAGTACAAAAGTTAGTGTGTCCTGAGATAGGTACAAAAGCGTAGCTAATAATTGAGTTTCCACATTAAGTCAAATATTTCAGAAACTTTATTCAAGCCGTACGAGGCTGATCATAATCCCATTGCAGAAACTTGATGATATTTTATAGAGTGGAGTAGGGGTTTTATCTAACTTGCGCAGGGATTGGAGGAGTAAGCTAGCAAGAATTAAAACAACTTATCCACTTCAGTAGTAGTAGAACGGGCCAATATGTGTGTGAGTCTGGAGATGACACGTGGTCAAAGTTCTCCCAGTGTTTCCCACCTGTCTCTTTGGTTATATTGCTCTACACGTGTTCATATTCTAACTCAATCCTACAACTACAACTCCTCCACCCTTTGGTCCCCCAATCAAATCCGTACTACCACTCATCTCTCTCTCTCTCCCTCAATTTTCCAAATAAAATGGTTAGAATTTAATATTTTTAATAAAAATATATAATTTTAAAACATTTTTTTATATTAAATATTTGAAGGTTGTCGAATTTAAAATTAGAGAACTACTAGTGGCACCCTCAGTTTTACTTATTACATTTCAATTAAAAAATAAAGAAAATAAGGGGGTGTTTGTTTACCGTTGATTTCAGCACTTAATGCTGAATGCAATTCAGCTTCAGCAATCAGTACGTTTGTTTACTCTACATGTTCAGCACTTATTGCTGAAAAATAAGTGATAAGTATTAAGTGAAGTTGGATCACTTAATTATTTTGCTGAAGCAGTAAGCACCGGTCTTTTTCAACACGGACAAGTATAACCTTATACTTGAAATGATATTACCTTTTATGTCCTATGAATAATGCTATAAGCACCCCACAAATTAATAAGGCAACCCACACCAATATTATCTCTCCTATTTTCTCTCTCATCTATGTATTTAAATAATATTAATTCAAATTAAATAATAATATTAATTCAAATAAAAAAATAATATTAATTCAAATTAAATAATATTAATTTAAATTAAAAAATAATTTTAATTCAAATTAAAAAAATAATATTAATTCAAATAAAAATAATAATATTAATTCAAATTAAATAATATTAATTTAAATTAAAAAATAATTTTAATTCAAATTAAAAAATAATATTAATTCAAATTAAATAATATTAATTTAAATTAAAAAAATAATATTAATTCAAATTAAAGAGAGAAAATTTTGACCCTTAAAGGGTCGAAATTTTCTCTCTCCTTCACGCATTTATATAATATTAAATATTTCGAAAAAATAAAAGAGGAGAGAAATTTCCTCTTTCCTTTTTATTTTTTTGGAATATTTAATATTTAATATTTACCAAAATATTTATATTTAATATTCTCTCTCTTTAATTTGAATTAAAAAATTTAAAATTTACTTTTTAAATGATGTGGAGGAGAGAGAATTTATTTAGCTAGATTCCCAAAACGAATTTCATTAAATTTAGTATTTTTTTAATAAATAAATTTTATTTTTGAATTTTATTAATAATTTCTCCTTAAACATACAATTGTTGAAAATGGTAATATAGTCAATTTACTAGTTTTCAGCATTAAGTAACAAACAGATTTACGTGATTACAGTGCTTAATTTAAATCAGTTCAGCACAATTCAGATCGGTAAACAAACAACAATTTCAACACTTAAATTTAGCGCTTATACAGTTTCAGCAATTATAAGCATTCAGCACTTATTTGTTCAGTTTAACAAACAGCACCTAAGTGAATGTTATGTAATGAATAATGATTTTTTGATGTCCCCTCTAAAATATGCTCCCTGACTTGGCATTTGTTAAAATCATTAATCTTTTCCTTTGGATACATAACTGTACATTTTCATAAATATGTGCAATTGTATGTCTTGAAGAAGAAAAATCTAAGAACATATGTTAGAAAGGGCGTTAGAAAATCATTGACTCTTGTGTAATATTTAGATTTAATCTAAGTCAAACCTGTGTATGTATCAAAAGTTTGTTTTCATTTTTAATTGGGGTGTCATAAATAAAAGTTGGATTGCCAATAACAACTCTCTAAAATTATTCTCTTATTTAATTTATAATGATTATAAATGAAAATTAAATTATAATTGTATAATGTATTTTTATATGAGTCTTGATAATATGATTTTTCAAGTGGCATACTCAATCGATTCCATGATGTGAACAAGTTTGGGATACATTTTTTTATGAAAAAGTGCAATTGTGTATCCCGAAGTGTACAGAATTATGATTCTCAAACTTGTCACATCATGGAGTTGATTGAGTATGCCACTTGATGAGTCATATTATCATGACTCATTTTGTATTTATTTAAATTTCATTAGAAAATGCATATATCTATAAGATTTAATTACAAATCGAATCAGGTTGAATCGGATACTATTAAATTATAGTCCAACTTGCATACTTAATATCAAGGTCCTAAATTTTTATTTTTTTTTTGTTAGATGAGCGGGTTAGCAGACCAATGGACTCAATTAGCACTCCTAACCAACTTTTTTTTTTTTGAAACATGGTATCCCCATAGAGGACTAGGACTTGATCCATCAAGCAATCCATAGGACTGACTCAACTCAAAATTTTTAATCATATCTGACAGGACTAATCCATGATCACATGCACCAATCCACACAAATATGACATTTTAATTAAGAAATGGTCTTCAGTTTCGAACTCACAATCTAGAAGAGCAAACTCTAATTGTTGGTCTTACCATTGAGGCACCACCCTGTAAGTAACACTCCTAACTAACCAAAAATGTCTAACCTTTGCAAACAACTTTCTAGTTTCTACCAATTTCCTTCTTTCAATTTATTACCTCAGAAAGAAAGAAAAAACGAAAAAAAGACAAAGTCCATCAACAGAATTTGGTGGCTGTTTGGCAACAATGATTATCAATCCTCATTTCTGTTAACTAATTTTTTACCAACCTTTCTCCATATAAATGCTCAACTCTTGTAGAAAAGTGGAACCCAATCCTCATACCTTTCCATAAAGGCCACCAATTCTCACAAAAGTTTTTAATGACCCTATTCTCTCTCTCTCTCTCAAACACAAATCCATTATAGATGAAGTGTAAACAAGGCAAAATAGAACATCTTCCCATCACTTATTTCTACACACAAATCACTACCTAGAGTATAGAATTAAGCATCGGAAGATGAGTCAGTGCGTCCCCAGTTGGGATCTCGAGGATCCTCTCCCTTACTCCAGGGTCGTGCTTCCTTCAGATTCCACAAACCCCTCCATGTAATCTCTCTCTCTCTCACACGCACACGCACACACACACGCACACACACACACACACGCACAGACTAAAAGGAAACTCATCTTCATACAGGTTAGGGTACGAAGTAGCAGAACTCACGTGGGAGAACGGGCAGTTAGCGATGCACGGTTTGGGTCCTCCACGTATGATCGGCAAACCCCCAACTTCGAAGTACACGTGGGAGAAGCCACGTGCAAACGGCACGCTTGAGTCCATAGTCAACCAAGCCCAGCAAAAAACCCCTCTTGTAGGAGACGAGTTACTCCCTTACTTGGACCACCACCGTTCCTCCGCTGGCGCCACCATGGCTATGGACGCTTTAGTACCTTCTTCAAACGGCACATATTCCCTCGATGATAAGTCTACACACGTGCCAGATCCGACTCAGAAACATGGCACGTGTTTAGTAGCCTCATGCAATGGGGTTCCCACGCTTGAGAGCAAGAAGGTGGGGGAAGAACTTGGTGGTGCGAAACGCGCGAGGGTTGCACTAGTGCCCGTATGTAGCGGGAACCAGAGCGCGAGTGCCAGTGCCACGTGCGGGATGGATAGTAGACACGTGACACTTGACACGTGTGATATGGGTTTCACCTCGACCTCATTGGGATCACCCGCATACACAAAGGCAACCACCATTGACGACGATTCTGTCTGCCACAGTAGGCCTCAGGCAAATATTCCCTTCTTCACTCACCCGCACGTGCCTTTTTTTTTTTAATTTTTAAATTAATGATTTTATATATATATTTATTATTGTTTTTTTTTAATAACAAAAATTAATCGGTGAATAGAGAGGGAGCGAGGAGGAAGAAAAGAAGAAGAAAGGTCAAAAAGGGAAATCTTCAATTTCAACAAAGAGGAGTAGAGCCGCTGCAATTCACAATCAATCTGAACGTGTACGTATTTTTTTTATTAAATTTTTTTTTTTTTAAATCACAAATGTCGTTTGACGCTCAGCATCAGAGTAACGGCTGAGATGAGAGGGAAAAATATAGGTTTGCTTCGGATGGTACATGTTTCCTAGAAATCCGTTTCGACGGCATCCCTAGGGAACATCCTGCCATGTTAGCAGCTGGTTTGATGGAGAGACACAACCATCATTTGATGCTATATTTTTTTTAATGTTTTATTGGATTTTAGTTCTAAGCAATCTATTAACTTCTCAATTGGGAAATTACTAAAACAGTGATGTATTTATGCCAAAATTATTGAACAAGTGACCTTTTTCTTTTTTTAATTACCAAAATGGTTATATGATTGCAGACAGTTTGATGAATTAACCTTTATGCCCTTATGGAAAATGTTGATTTACAGTAAATAATAAAAATCTGATACTCATTTTAATATATATAAAAACATGGTTGTAGTCCAATATTTTTAGCACATTATAATACTAGAGCCATTTGAGTAAAATACCATTTTCTACAAATACAGTTATTATTATAATTATGAGGTTTTTATTTTGTTGAAAGAAAGGAATTAAAATTTTTTTTTTTTCTTAATTGGTTGGAAAATTAAAATGTCTTTTTGTAGAAAAGAAGAGATAAGATCAACCAAAGGATGAAGACTTTACAGAAACTGGTCCCAAGTTCCAGCAAGGTATTATTTATTACTTTTATTTGTTTTTTTGGTATTTTTGCTAGATATTTTTAATTTTATTTAATATGAAATCTAATGGTTTGGGCTAAATTAAAGGGAAATAATGATCCTTGGCCTCACACAAATATTTGCATTGGGACAACTTGACAAGTAGTTGTTTGGTGTGGAGACAACCACCTGCCACCACATAAAATCACTAGGGTCCTCTGTATTGCAGGTGTTGGAGAAATCTACGGTTGAGATTTAACGATTGCCAAATGTATCTTCTCCAATGATTGATCACTAGAGTTAATAACTCCAACAAGTTGAGATGACTCACTTTAGAAAATCAGACATATTGATCTTGAAAATATTCATGAAATGAAATGTTCATATTTTATACTTAAAATAAATATTATTGGCATTAATATTATTAATTATTCTATTATAAATTACCTTGTTAACTCTTGAATCACAAAATCGATTGATCCGTATAATGTGGCCAATTTTTAGATCTAGATTTGGGGTCAGTGATCTTTAAATCATTCTCTAGACCTTTTGTTATTTGGTCCGTCAATTTGCTCGGTTAAATTCAAGTTCACAGTTTGTCATTCTAGAACAAATCTGGTTCATAAGGGTAGGAAGAGAGAATTCGTTCGTTGGTTGTTTAGTTTTGTTTGATTTCGTATAGGTAAAGTTACATATATGTACTATCATAATGTTTATTTATTTATTTTTTATTTAAGAGTTGCAAATGAACAAAATACATAAAATATATGAATCAAATTCTAAATGTAAAATATATAAATAATTATTAAAAAATAATAGTATACACCATCATTAAATATATAAAAAATATAGCATTTTTTTACTTATATTTTCAGAGAAAATTTGTAAATATTAGTCTTATATAATGAAATATTTCCTTGGCAGTATTACATTTGCAAAGTTTCTTAATTTTTTAAATTTAATTCAGTATCTAACATAGCAGACATTGGTTTTTGGCAGACTGATAAAGCATCGATGTTGGAAGAAGTGATCGAGTATATAAAGCAATTACAAGCCCAAGTACAGATGATGAACAGGATGACCATGTCACATATGATGATGCCCATGACCATGCAACAACAACAGCTTCAAATGTCTTTGATGGCACAAATGGGCATGGGGATGGGCATGGGTATGGGAATGGGTATGGGAATGGGTGTGATGGACATAGGTTCTATGGGTCGTCCAAATATTACCGGCATCCCTCCCATCCTCAACACCACAGCATTCATGCCTTTATCTTCAGGGGATCGCTTGAACTCCTCGAGTGCAGTAATGCCTGATCCATTGGCCACCTTTCTTGCTTGCCAGACACAGGTAACAAATCACTGCAACGAGAGTACTTAGAATATAAGATGTAGTTTTGGCCCTTTTTAAAAAGTATATATTTTCTTAGAAAAATCAAATTAAAAGTATAAGATAAAAAAGAGCCCTGACATGGGGGTTAATCGAGTCAAGCCATAGCGTACTAGTAGTAAACAGGGTTTAGTTACTTTAGTCAAGTCAAGCCTATGGAGCATACTTAGTCCCCCTTGTGCAAGTGGAGCTTAAAAAGCTTACCCACTAGGACCAACACCCCTACCACACAACTTCTAAAAGCACTTCTAGATTCCTAATGGCACTTCCTTTAACTTTTCCACTAAACCATCAATGTCACAATCGTGATTCTTATAAAAGTGCTTCAAAGATAAGTGATTCTATAGAAGACTTCTATGGAAGAAAAGTGCGTCAAATGAGGTCTATGTCATTAGTCTTGTGTAAATGTCTTGTATTCTGTTGGCGATATACAAAGCTGGGGTTTAGGGGGAAAGTGCCCAAATTTTTTAGGATTATGAAAATGACAATTGTGTAATATTTTCTTAAGGATTTTTATTTTTTATTTTTGGGAGATAAATATGTTTTAGTAACTCCCAACTTTATAAATAGAAATATCTAGGATTATAAAACACAAGAGAAAATAGTAATTGATCTTGATATGATCTGTTGACGTGGACACGCTGCTGTCCAACCACACAAATCTTTGTGTTTTGTGTATGTTTTATTCTCTTTGTTGTTTTGTTTTTCACAATTAGCATAGATGTTCGATGGCTTTAATTTGCATATCTACGTGAACTAGGAATGGCTGTTCTCATGATTTTTGAGATAAAAAAAATATAAAATCAATTATTATACTAATATTGTGTTTTGTGTCTGTTTATATACTTGCAGCAGCATATGACGATGGATACTTACAGTCGGATGGCTGCATTGTATCAACAGCTATGTCAAACCCACCCGGCGGCCTCCAATTCCAAGACCTAGAACTTTTGAAAGAGGTTTGTGTATTATTCTTTAGTTTGTTGATTTAATAACGCAAGCATCTACCAAGAAAAATTGAATGGATTTATTTTTTTCGAATTTTCAATCTCCGAATGCTTGCCTTGTGATATATGTAGGTATGATGTATACATGCAAATATATTTACTCTATCTCGATTTTACGAGACTGGTTGATATAATGTTTTACTTATTTGAGGTTTTTTTTTTCCAAATTTTTAATGGTAAAAATGGATGTTGGGCAGTAAAAGCTTGAATTGGGACAAAGTGAAATGTTGGAACAAAATTCGTTATAAGGCATAGTGTTGGTGGTGTTGTCGTTAATGAGTTGGTTTTTGTGAGGTACTGAGGTGAAAATGAAACACATGTACATGCTGCTTCTTTGAATAATTGAAGGGTCTGTTAAGTTACGCAAAATATTAAAAAAAAAAAAAAAAAAAGGCCAAAAACATTTTATTAGCCTGGATGGTGCTATATAAGGGATCTTCTAGGATCCAATGTTTCCAACAACGAATTAGATTGTGACATCTGGGAAGAATGCTCCCCGAAGGTACATGTGTCCCGGGAACATATTGTCCAGGTACTCACGTACACACAGCAGAAGTTTATTGGTAGTTGGACTCTTTTGCGTCCAATGACGTCATCAACTATCCTTGGGATACATACATGCAAATCCCTTTAAAAGTGCGGTATCCAATTATATACGGATCTATGATTCCGTGTCCAAACACGTCAATCAAGTATTTATCAAATGAAAACTTTTTAATTAATATCATCACCCAAAAAGAAATGATCAGTCTGAGATGGTCTTTAAAAAGTCAATTTGAAAGATTTAAGAAGAAAAAGCATCTTCATCATTAAATCGATGTGATTGAAAATGTGGTTGAGATCAGAGATTCTTGGAAAGTAATTTATATGTTCACACACAATCCTGATCATGTACATGTGAGATCCAATGGTTGAGAGTTATTTTACATCATTTAATCTTAACAATTGGATCTCACATATAAGCAGTAGGGATTGTGTATGAATTTATAGTCTATAGATCCCAACTCTCAGAGAATATATATGTTGGAAGTGTGACGGTGCTAATTTAACAAAGTTCACCTTAAAAGTAAATAAAAATTAATTAAGTTGGTAACAAATGTGCAGAGTATTGATCCCACCATGTAAGTCCAAATCTTATCGAATCAACATTCAACTTGGCCACTTACCACCCTTGCTTGCCAAGCAAAAAAATGAAGTATACATGTATTTTTACTAATTGTGACTATAACACTCACAATTTAAACAGTTGTTTACAATTAATTATGATTAGGCTCTTCTAAAATCTTAAACCCAAAATACAAATCTAGAAAGAAAGAAAGAAAAAAAATGAGAGAGGGCTTCTATTGGCACCCCAAGTTTTATTTATTGTCAATCATTTACTTTTTTTCTTTATTTATAAGAGTGAATCTCATTTTCGTGAGTTGAATATGATAAAATTTCGAGTCTGATACAATGTTCATTACAAATCTGAAAACATGTTTTTTTTTTTTTTTTTCCAGTAAATTCATCATTTTTGTAAGCAACGAATTCTCTGATAAAATACCTGTGATTTTGCCATATCAACATTCTCGTTGATTACAAAAGTGACTAATTCACTGAAAAAACATGTTTTGAAAATTAAAATGAACAGTGTATCAAAATTGAATTTTGTCATAAGTTGCACACGTTTTGAAAAATATCTCTATTTTTAATTGGGGTGTAATAAGTAAAAGTAGAGGGGCCTCCAATAGCTCTCTTTATTTATTACATCTTAACTTATCAACTTTGGCTACAATCATTCAGTTATCCAGGGATCATTGTACTCGAGGGATTTAATTTACAATCAATCACTTGCTCTACGTCACGTTTCTCATGACACAATGAGCATGACATGTCTACAATGCACCCTAGACAACTATACGATCTCAAATCAGTTTCTCAACTTGGATTAAGGGTCACAATTTTTTATCTTATCTTTGAGAGGACACTTATATTTTTACATTTTATTTTGTGCAAATCAAAATCAAAGGACACATGAAATCAACTTTTCACTCTATGACCATCATCGATTTATCGCCAATCACTTCCTTGAAATAGTAGTAAAAGCGACGTCTCCTTCAGAAGATAAATTTAAGATCAAATTATGATTGTTCATGATGTATCATGTTTCCTTAACAAAGTTACTAAGTTGGTCAATAATTATTGTGTGAAAGGGAAAAAAATAATCGAATACTCATTGAGAGAAATCTAATGATTGAAAATTTAGTAAAGTAAAATCTTAATTTCGGAACCTACAATACATAATAATGATTATGAAGGAATTATTCGTGGGCAATTTTTATAATCAATGTATACAAAAATCTATAGATAGACAAAATGTATTTTGTCGACATGTGAGAACCATGTGAAGAATCTTGTGTAAGAGATTCGGAATAGAGAGAGATTAAATCATTGTGAAAAATGCATTTCACCAATGATTTTTTATTTATTTTTGGATAATGGGGGTGTCTGGACTTACGTTCGACTAAGGGGACTGGATGAATCAGGGTCAGCACCAAAGCATATGGGCCCGTCCCCCGGGCACGTGCAACACCAACACATCACACACACCAAGTAAGTGAGGGAGCAAGGCCCTCGCAGGTGGTCCGAAGGAAATATTGCTCACACGTGATATAGAACACACAACCTACGAACTCTCACAAAAAATATACTTACAATTTGTTCAATTGAAGATGGGTCAGGATCCTAAAATCATGATCTTAACTGTTTAAACACAAAATTCAATGATTGAGATTTATTCTCGAGATAAATATCTTTGAGATTTATATTATCAATAAATTGTCGAAAGAGAATAAAAAAATCATCATTTTTATTAAATCATGAAGAACATTATATAATTCCTATTTACTTAAAAAAAGAAAAAAAAAGGTGAGAAAACTTCAATCCTCTACAATCCAAAAATAAATTGATTCCATATACTCAGTGGTACTTGTTGTCGGATAGAACTGAATCAATTCCAAGTCTCATCAATACAAGATATAGAAAATCTGAGATTTTTTTATTCTGATTCCAATTAAAAGTGTCCTCATTGAAAACTCTAGGAGGATAAATATATGTACAATTGCTCTGAAAGTAACAAAATATGCTCTAATGGAATCAATCACATGAGCTCGAGAGTAAAAATATAGGATAGAAATGGATAAAAAAATCCTTTTTTTTTTTACTCTCTTGATTTCACCTATCTCTGTCTCTTCATATCCTTTTAAAAAGTGGTACCCACAAAGCTTTTATGATGAGAATTAGTTAAATCAATCAGTCAAAGTGTGTCGAATGAGAAGGTGACCGTTACCAACTTGAATTTCTGTGTTTGAGAGGAGAGGACAGGACATAAGGACTTGGTCTTTTGAGTGCAAATGATTGGAGAGTGGAGGGAACGCTTGGGCTATGAGATCACCACATAATTAGTGGACACAGAAATTTTGGCCCCAATTATCTATATCTTTAATGGAGGGCGAGGACATATTCTCCGGGCACACCTATCTCTTTCAATTTTATTTAAAAAAAAAAAAAACTCTTTTAATTTATCAAGCTTGTTCCTAAACAAATCTTACTTTATGAATCAGATTAAAAAAATTCAAAGAAAAACATTCTAACAAAACAAAAATAATTATCTTTGAGTCTAATCTAAGGTGTAGAAAATGGATCGTCAATGAATTCTCAAATTCAATGATGAATATTAATTTTAAATTTTTTTTATTTTAATTTAAAAAAAATTTTATAATAAAAATACACAGTTAGGTCTGTTAAATAAATCTCTCATATTTCTAAAATTGAGCCTAGATAAGCTTGTCGGGAAGGGTAGGTCAAGTATTTGAAACCCCACAAAGCAATGAATTCCTTGGGATCACCCTCCATGATCTGTTGACCTTCGACTCAACCAGTTGCACGTAGGACTTTCAAAAAGGGCGGTGCGTCTCATCCGAAGGGCGGGGATACCCACAATAAGAAAAAAAAAAATGTACAAACTTGCAAAATATTACTGATTTTTTATTTTTTATAAACACGATCAAAGTCTTCTAAGAGGAACACTTGATGAATGACAATAGTAGAATCTATTAATATAGCCTAATTAATGATTTCTATTAGGGGTGCAACTTGGTTCGGCTAGAGGTTAAATTGAAACAAAATCAACATAGGTCAGTTCCACTAAATAAGAACCAGGACAGAACCAAATTCCATTGGAACCAAACCAACCCAACCCAAACAGATCTAACGTTGGTTTGGTTCAGTTCTACGGATTGCCAATATTCTATAAATTGTAAAGAATATTTTTTAATGAAAAAACAAACATATAATAAATATAAAATTTCATATAATAATCACTAATCTATCCATAAAAAGTCATTAGTTATCCACAAAAAATACTAATCCATCTCTTAACTCTTAAAATAATTCATAATAATAATTATTTACATATATATTTATTTATTTATTGCATAACCCGGAATCGAACTGCAACTTTTTCCAAACCACACCAAAACTATCGGTTTGGTTCAGTTCTCGGTTTGAACCGGACCAAGTTGCACCCCTAATTTCTAACCATTGAATTTGAGGTTTTTTACATCATGCGCTTAAAACCAACTGACTGGCCTAGTTAAAGTTTGTGATTAAGAAAATGACAACATCAAATGGCTTAAACTCGCAAAGAAGGATAGCATTTAGTTTATTGGTCCATCAAATCAAAGAAAAAGAAAAAAAAATGGATCCAAGAGCTCAGAACATTGTGCATACTATTAAGGTCCATGGGCCTTACTCAACCTTACAAAACCGACGTGTAAGTTGAGGGTTGCCATCACCTCAAATACCGCACAAATCGAGCACTCAGGACCGATGTGGGACTATTTGTTCTAACACATACCTCCATAAGAAAAAAATATATTAACAAACAAGAAATAACAAAAAAAAAAAAAAGTGTATAAATAACCCCAATCAAACAAATAATGTACATTTAGTTTGTGGATTTTGCAGATTTATTAGTGTTTGACAAGGCCGTTCATTGGCACGATGGGTACCAAACCCAAACCTTCACAATTTCGGCCCAAACTCATTATCATCAAAGCCTCATCACAAAGATATACTCTACTCAATTCTATCAAGAATTATGTCATCTTCGGTTATTGAAAGTATGTTCATGTCCTCTTTCATTATTAAATACATGTTCTTTTGGGTCTTCTTCTCGCTCTATAGAAGCTAGGGCTGCAACCAGGGTGGGCTGGCCCGAACATAACCCGGTTGATGGGCGAGCTTGGGCCAAGTTATGTAGAAGATTAGTTCAGCCTAGGTTAGAATATCTCAACCTGACCTCAATTTGGATTGAGGATTTAGACAACCCAACTCAATCTAAACCTGATGCTATATACAAATACACACACACACACAAAATTACATTAGTTATACATTTTTATTAATTTAAAAAAATATTTTTTTAGGATAATTACACTTTGATCGCGTGTGGTTTGGCATAATTCCATGTTGACCACCTAGTGTTTAGACAATTACACTTATCTCCTCCATGTCATCTAATGTGTTCACTTGCCCCATTTCCATCTACTTGCAGTCATCCAAACAGTTAAAAAATATTTTTTTATAAAGACAATTTTACCCTTTTTAAAATGCAATTCATTTTTATAAACAAAATATACATGTCAAAAAATGAGTTTACTTGTGAATGCATTGACGAGGACATTTTTATAGTTTTAAAATTTAATTTTTTTTCTTGTACAAAAAAGGCTAAAATGAGAGGGTAAAATTGTAAAATAACATCTGAACTTCAACACGGTGTGTGAAAGGAGAGGTAAGCGCAATTGTCAAAATGTTAGGGGGTCAACATGGAAATATACCAAACCAAAGGGGTCAAAGTGTAATTTTCCCTATTTTTTTTTAAATTATTTCTTCCTACATATATTAAGGGAAGCAAATAAATCTTATATGTTAAAAAAGAAATACATCATCAAAATGAAATTAGGTTGTTCAACGAGCCCAGCCTACCTAAAATTACCTAACTCAGGCTAATCCGAGCTCAACCCGATTTTAGAAAATCAAGCTCGGATCAGTGAGCTCAGGCCCAATGGTCAGGTTGAGTTGAGCTAGGGCTGAGGATTCTGCTACTTGGGCTGAACCTGGGTTTGCCCTCCAACCCACCCATTTCAGCCCTGCTACAAGCCTCATCTTGTATATTATTTGAAAGTTTTCAAAATGAAAGACGAGGCCCATTGCAACTTTTCGGATTAAGTATTGTTGATATTTTTAAATTATAAAAGTACTCTTAAATTTGAAATAATTTATCAATAATAATACAAACTAAAACAAAATTGTTTTTATCTTTTAACATTTCTCTCAACAAGTAACAAAATATGCATCGATGCTTCTTAGGAAGGTACCACACCAGTGTTTAGAAGTAGAGAAAACTTATGCTGGAAATGGAGAGTTGATGATCTCGAGGTGTTGGGTTCATAGAAGAAGACTTCTCTACAGTAAATAATATAAATTGAACCTTAGATCCAAACGTAATTGAAAATAAAATCTTCATTTCTCCAATCCGAAAAGTTGGAAAGGATGCAACCTGGGAATTCCTACGTAACTAGGAAAAACAAAATTGGGTTGGACTAACCCGAGCCCAATGGCTCCATTCCTTATCTTGGGCAATGTTTGGGCTTTTAGAATTTGAATCGGTCTTATCCAGGTTTGTTCAAATTCTAATTATAGCCCAAACATTGGCTGATTCAAATTAGCTCGACTTGCTTATATATATGTACACCCACCAAGGTGAAGAATGGATAAGCGAATCGAGCTAACAAAAAATGAAAACAAATTATATATTTACACCTACCATATGAGCCGGGTTTGTTCTAAGGTGGCAAACCACAAACCTGAGTTCGAACCGAGGGAATCAAGGAACCAAATAACAGAGGGTTATACCATCAAAGAAAGATATCTGAGTTGACTCGGTTCATTCGACTTTCAAGTTGACTTCCTATACAAACTGGAAAAAAGACATACTTGGTCAAGATATACATTTTTTAAACATAAATTGGTAAATAAATATATATTAGATTTTAAATATTAAAATAATTTTACATATAGATAACATGTATATATATTAAATTTTTTAGATATAAGCCGGAGATGATAATGATGAATATGCATTTTAAAATTGTCTAGCCCAAGTCAACTCGTAAGTCATAAAGTTGACTCAACTCAATGGACAGTGGAGTCAGGGTTTTGGAGTATTAAAACATTGCACCAACAACCATAATATCATGGTCAATCACTTACACTAGAAAGTGGGCATGTGCAATGTAAGTGGTCTAAGTATCTTAACTAGAGTTAACTGAACTAAACTAGAGACAGCAACACTAACTCTCACCAGTGTTGAGATCTCACTTTCAAGCTTTTCTACTAATTTTAGATCTAATCTTTCTTGCAAAATAAGTCATATTATCTCATTTAATTTTGATTAGATAGATTAGCTTAATGGGAACTTTTTTTTTTAAATTTCAAATGTTGAAACAAATATCTCATTAACACTAGTAGGGCATCTTGTTTTCTAAGTAATTTAGTGTGGGACTACTTCACCAGCTATTTCTTCTACTTTTTGCTCATCAAAGTAAAGCAAGCTTGTATGTTTGTTTTACACCATTGATGGCTGCTTTTGCACTTAAATTGTGATGGTTTTTATAAGTTTTAAACATAATTTTAAAACACGTCGAGTTGAATGGAAACTCGGCTAACTTGATTGGGTTTTCAAGGTTAGTTAGTTATATATATATATATAAAATATTTTTGTGGAAAAAAAAATATTTATAAACTTAATATGTTTTTATTGTACTTGTCCAAGCCGACTCTCGAGTTGACTACTAATGATCCCAACAAGAATAGAGAGAACTTAATGATAAATTAATGATCAACTTGAGAATCGTTCACCATTCATTATAATATTGGGATTTGCTAATGGAATCTAATTACGAGAGATAATGCTGAAAGAATGGTTTACATAAGTTGTTAGGTTTGGTTAAATTTATCATTAAAGAATTGCAAGATTTTACAACCAAAAAAAAAAAAAAGGCAAAAGGGGCTGAATATGAAAGTTTAATAAGTGAGACTGAAATAGGATTATTAAGACATTAACCAAAATAAAAATTTAGAATCACTCAAAAGATGGCAGATAGCTCTCTTTAAGCAAAGCATCAAGGCATGTGGTATGCATGGGGGCTCACAATTGTCAGGTCTCATCTAAGGGATCTTCTAGGTCAAAAGTCAATTACTTTGTTTTCAATAAAAGTGCTTCTATGGAATCACCTATAAGAATCACAATTGCGATTTCTATCGGTTGGGAACAATCTTTAGGGATCGACTATTTTTTCAAGTCTTAGAAGTGTTTTATAAGTTACGATGTATTGGTTGAAAAACAACTTTCGTAGATGATTTGGTCATTACATTGAAATTTTTGGATATCTTTTTTAATTAATTTAAATCTCAAAAATATTTTTCGGGAGTATTCAGTCATTGAACGAAAAATGGAGTTACATTTTCATAAAACTTGCAATTTGTATTCTGTTCGCCTGTAAAAAAAACCCTATAGATTTGAGATCTCAAAGTTTATAGAGGCGTTTTCTCCAACCGCCTGTAAAGAAAACCCTAATCGTTTGAAATCATATTATTATACAAGAATGACTGAGATTAGTTTATAGGCGGTTCTAAGAAAGACGTCACTGTACTTGTGCTTCTAAATCTCGTCTTTTTTGTAGTGCCTTTTGTTAAAATCTAGAAAAAAAAAAACAATATTTTGAGATATAGTGATAATTTTACGGGTGAAAAATATAAAATCTATCCCTCAAATTAAATGTTAATAATAATCTAATTTTTATTATCTAATTATTTATGTTTGGACTCTCAATTCCCAACCTAGACATGATAAAGATGAAGGAAGAAGAGTATAATAATATCATGATGATAAGGTACTTTTTATGGTTGGTTAGAGGGAGTGTGATTCAAGGGATAAGATAGTGATTTAAGTCAATAATTAAGTAAGCAATGAAGTCTATAATCAATGAGGTTTAGTTGTAAGTTGTGACTTAGGTGGGTGTATTAGCTAGCAAGTCTAGTGGAATAAAAAGTTGAGAGAGAGAGAGAATTTAAGTCTTTCTTGTGCTTTAGAAAAAAAGGATCACCAAGTTGTTAGATCCAACTATGTTCATTCTAATCTCAATAGGTTGGATTGGATTGGTGACACATGTAATTATAACCACACATGACACAAGAAATGTTTGAGTCACCCACCACCCACCCTACTACAAGTCCAACCCCTACTTATGTTACTTTAGAATTTTTTTTTCTTTTGTGGAAACACACAACAACACAGTAGGTAATCTCTCACTAATGTTAAGTCATAGATTTGTCTCTTAACATCTTGTCCATTCAATGAAGATTAAAATCATCTTGAGATTTGTGATGAAAATGTATGTCAAAAAAAATTGGATCATTGGAAGGATTAGTTCTTGAAAAAAAAAAAAAAAAGACAAATGATGTAGGAAAAAGTCAACTAAGTTGGCAAGGGTAGAAGAAAAAATTATATTTAAAAAAGAAAAACATAATAACTTTTGAAGATTCAATAAAATTAATAAATCCAAATTAATTGAAGTTAGGCTTGACAAGGGTGGTCCATGGTTTAAATTATTCTCTTTGGACGTCGAGATGTCTCGAAAAAGCTATTATAGTCGAAGAGGCAATTGAGCAAGATAGCCAATGTGAGTCGTTCATCACATTGACTTGTTCAAATTTTGAATTTAAAATATCGGTTGAGTCAATTGAGTTTTGTGTTTTTCCATATAAAATAACTTATTTTTTTAATGATTTAAATATTTATTTTCTATATAAAAATAAGATTTTGTAATTGAGTAAAATTATAATTATTTAAATATATATGTTAATAAAAATTTCAAACCGATTTAACAAAATTTTAAAACCATGACATGAACGTCTCTTAAAAATATTCTGATCCTCCCGAAAATTTCTCAAGAAAACTTGGTATTTATTAGAAAAAGAAATCGTAAGTGAAGTTATTCTCAAGTATCAGTCTAGTATTGGAACATATGTCAAATTGAAGTAATACATGTAGAATACAAGAAATGAGAGGTACATGGGTATGCCTAAGTTCTTTAAATCTAGATATTGTAAAGAGATCGATCCAAGAATAATAAAGAAAGAAAATAATCAAGATGCAATTACACATAAATAAAAAACACATAGATTTTTACGTAATTCCGTCAAGATTGAGATACGTACACATCAATTGGTGTCATGGCCCCATTGCATAAAAATAATTGTCGATTTTAAATGTCCCCCCGAACACATCCCAAAATGTAATATACATTATAAAGAAAACAAATATACATAATTTATATATTTTCAACACATAATAATTTATTAAATCAGATGGAATCCAAATTCTTCTTCTGAACAGATCGGATTTTGGTATGATCTGAACATTTGCCGACAAAGAGCAACATTTTTGGCCCAACCAACCAACCCTATAAAAGAATATTTTGGTGACCTACTTAAAAAGAGTCGTGATTATTTTATTAAATTTTTTTTCGCTCGGTCTGTATGTATGTGGCAAGGGCACAAAATCATATATCTTTTTCTTTGGGATACACAAAAAAAAACGATCAACAATTTTGTGTCCTTGCCACGTCAACCGAGTATAGACTGAGTGAAAATTTTTGAGTCAAAAAATCATTAACGATGTAAAAATAGTCAACTTGATTGTTATTAGATTTGATAGTTTTTCATGATAGATGCTTAGTTTTTGTTAATTTATATATCACTGATCAAATTTAGTAGAACCAATTAAGTGTGACACAAGGCATTTTTCTAGTGACACGTGGCTGTCTCATGTTGGACCACATCTAATAAATAGATGGTTAGAGGTATCTTCAAGCTAGGGCCCACTGATTTTCCAGCATGAGTCTCAATCTCCAGGTTTTCCATCCGATTGATTGATCTTGTAGAGTCAATTGAGTGATTCGTGTGGGCCCAACTAATCTGCTGACTCAGCCTGGCAGCACGTGCCAAATTACACATGCGAGCGTCGCAAAAGGCGGAGCACAATAATAACATGAGAATGAGATTCATAAATTAAATACTGTTGACTCGTTCGGACGAGAGACGTACGCAAGAGACAAAAAATAGAATGAGATGTTGCCACGTGGCAAATGAGTTGGTCCTGTCAAAAGCAAGAGGTTCGGACAGGAGAGATATAAGTGGTCCAAATCCAAACAAACACACTTTACTAAATATGGACTTAAACATTCGACACAGTAACTTTTGCTGCGGTTACCAATGAAAGCTGACCGGCTCATAATTATGAGTTTTTTTATCCTTAAAATTAGAGAGCTTCTATTGCCACACCAAGCTTTACTAAGGCAACACCAATTCTTATGTAAATTGCATATAGTTGGTGTGCGTTAGTAAAAATTGGTGTGGCAATAGTAATTTTTATTTTAAATATACACTTTTTTGGGAGTTTGGGTTGGATTGAATCGGGTCAATCCAAAACTACACAGGCAGAATTGGATCACAACATTTGGACCTAATTATCAGACATTATAGATCTAATTGAACTTGTTGGAAGCAGTTTAACTTGGAGAAACGAGATCAAGAGAGGAAAGCATTCATTTGCACCATTCAAACCCAATTCAACAAGATCTTTTTCAAATTGTTATAAAAATTCCTAAATCCCCAATCAAGACTCTAAGTTCTCAAATCATATTTCGAGTATTTGACTAATTCAGTGACATAATTATTAGGGTTCTTAATGGATTAAATTACACTAGAAAGTCGATCTATTTCGATAAATTTAGATCTGAATCGAAGATTTGGGTTCTAATAATGATCCAATTTGATTACCTTTTAGATTAGTTTTAAATCAACCTTGTTTTGATCAAGATAAAATGTGAGAAATTACCTCAAAATTATAGTATATTTTGTCTAAATGTATGAATTTTATTTATATTTTCTTATATGAAATCAGATTGGATCCACCCAAGTCTAACGCAATTGTTAACTGATCGGATTTGGATCCTAAAATTGAGATCCAATAAAAAGACTTAATTCGACAAGGATCCGATCCTATCTTCATCGGATCGGACTCAAATCATCCATCCCATCCAAACTCAATCCATACTCCACTAGACATACTAATTCTGAATTTGACCAATGCCCAATTTCATTATTTAATAATTTTTATTTTTTTTTAGAGATTTATTGGGCAGACCTATATGTTGCAATTTTATTAAAAAAACTCCCTTACCTTATCAAGTTCCTTACTTGAACAATCCTTACTTTAACAATCAAACTAGCATAACTAACTTAGCAAGATATCAAATCTTACAAAGGGTTGTTGGGCCCACATGAATTATCAAATTAGCATCCCAACACCACAGTCTTCTAGATTTTATGAAAAAATTCAGATTAAAAAGAAAAAAAAAAATATTTTTGAACTTGATCGTATGTGTTGATAATGGATGACTAGTAAACGCCCAAATTTAAAATTAAAATAAAATGGTGAAAATTAATTTTTTTTTTTTTTTTGAACTTTATAAGGTAAGGTCTCTTGGGAGTTGTGAGAACTTGAAGGGGGTTTTTGTAATAAAAAAGCAACAGTTAGGTCTGCCAGGTAAATCTCTCTAACTTAATGAATTTGTGGAAAAGCAGAGGGACCAACCGACAAAGAAGGGGAAGCTAGGTAGTTTTCTTGGCTTGGAATTGAAGGGATATGAATAGGTGGGCAGTTAGGAGTAGAGAACCACTCCTCTTCACTCATCAGGAACAATGGACCAATGGTTGGACGGACACACAAACACATACATCACAACCGTCCATTCCTCACTGATTTCGTTGACTTACGTTGCCCCCACCATCATACCCACAAGAATAAGTCTCAGCCTTCTTACCCTTACATTCCACTTGTCACATACTCAACTCTACACTCTCTTCTCTCCATCAACAACTAACCAAAACTTCAACTAAAAACTAGCTACAACTCCTCCCCTCTCTCTTCACCATTCAAACACCTCACAATTTCAACTACAAGAACACCCATCTCTCTCTCTCTCTCTCAATCTTTATTTGTGGTTCTCTTTGAAATTTAACTAGTAAGGTTTTTTGGGTACATCTATGGCTACAATTGTGGATGACCAACCCATTTTAAAGCATTTTTGTAGGATTTGCAAGAAGGGATTTGGATGTGGAAGAGCTCTAGGGGGGCATATGAGAGCCCATGGGATCGGAGAAGACAATGGACACATCGAAGATGGAGATCCCGTGAGTGATTGGGAAGATAAGGTTGGTGGGAATCCGCCTCCGGGTAATAAACGCATGTACGCATTGCGGACTAATCCGAATAGACTAAAAAGTTGTCGGGTTTGTGAGAATTGTGGTCAGGAATTTTTGTCGTGGAAATCATTCCTTGAACATGGGAAATGTAGCTCCTTCGATGTGGAGTCTCTTGTGTCTTCACCGGGATCCGAGGATGAAGATGAGGTGGGGAGGAGGGGGTGTGGGTGGTCTAAAGGGAAAAGGTCAAAGAGGGCTAAAATGGGTGATTCGAGTTTGAATTGCCCATCGAGCGAGGAGGAAGACCTTGCAAATTGCCTAGTAATGCTCTCAACCGCTCGGGTTGATCCATTGGTGGCTGAGACAGAGGAGTCTTGTGCGTCGGCTAGCAAGGATGAAGAGCGGCTGAACCCAGTGCGTGTCTTGCCATCAACCCCGAATCGGATGTTGGGCAATAAATCTAAAGGGGTTCCTAAAGGGATGTTTGAATGCAAGGCTTGCAAGAAGGTTTTCAATTCTCATCAAGCTTTGGGAGGGCATAGAGCTAGTCACAAGAAGGTCAAGGGGTGTTTCGCCGCCAAGGTTAATGATCTCGACGACACATTAGTGGAAGAAGATGCGATCACCAAAGAAGAATTCTCGATCTTTCCTAAATCTAGTGCAACTCTACCCTTGGATCATCCCTCTCAATCCACATTTACTATCCCATCCAAGAGGAAATCAAAGATGCACGAATGCTCTATATGTCATCGGATCTTCTCATCAGGGCAAGCCTTAGGTGGACACAAGAGGTGTCATTGGCTCACTACGAATGCAAATGCAAATGCAACCCATACTTCTTCCATTGCAAAGTTTCATCATTTTCAAGATGAAGGCCAAAACATCCCTCAAAGACCAAAATTCGATAATTCAGATCCTATCGATCTTAACCTCCCTGCACCAATCGATGATACTGCTCAAGTTCGACAGGATCACAAGAACACATTAAGCTTTGAAGTCCCTGCTCCCACGGAAATCTATTTTCAACCATGGTTAGGAGGGCATTTAAACAATGGCCACGAAAACTTCCAACACCACTATAATAACAAGATTGCCACCGCCACCACCACTATGACAACGACCAACATCAAGCCTTTGATGCCCAATGTGGAAGATGAAGCAGACTGTAAGGTGAAGCTAGCAAAACTAAGTGATCTAAAGGACATGAACTTGGATGGTGGTTCTTCTCCATGGTTGCAAGTTGGGATTGGTTCAACTAGTAATGTGGGTACCCAAGTATGAACCAAATCACAATGTATTTTGTATCAGAAAAATTGTAATTACAGATTCAAGAAAAACCCAAATCCATTGATCAATTTTTTTTCTTACTTTATATATTGTAATTCTTTGGTGGGTCATTTATAGAGTCCCATCTATAAGTCCTGATAATATATATTTCAGGCAATTTTTTAATAAAAATTGGTTTTCCTCATATATGTTTCCATTGGAGCCATAAAAAAAAGAGATGGAAACAGAACAGTTCAGAGCAGTAGTACTCTTTACTTTTAGTATCTTTGCCTTGCTAAATTTTTTGTGATCTAGGCCTCTACTTTTGGGTCCCACACCATAAAGAACCACACCCATTAAACTCTAATTGGGAGCACTTCCTTAGTTCCTCCTATCCCTAGTTGTTGTGGATTTTTCTGACCTAAAACGATGTTTGAGGCCCTTCATCAAACATAGGGATTGAGATCCAAGGAAATAACACATCTTAGAGTTTAGGACTAATTTATGAGAGCTGGTATTGGCACCCAACTTCTACTTATTACACCCCAATCAATAATAAAGAAAATGAGTGAATGACTGAGAATAAGTAAAAGTTTGGGTGCCAACAGAAGCTTTCTCGATTTTCTTTTTTTTATGTTAGTTTATGGTGGGGGGGAGGGGGATTTATGATGTTATATGAGGCTAATTATAATCGTAAACAACTACTGAAATTGTTTAAACAAATGTTATAATGTTCTGTAATGTTTGAGATTAATGTTTTCAGACACTAAGGCATGAGGTGAGGCGTTAGGATCTCCAGTGCCTTGAGGCGTAAGTCTCATGCGTATGAATTTTTTCTTTTTTAAATAAATAGTATAAAATTTATAAATAATTTAAATTACAAAATAAAAAATATGATAACCAACATATATTTCTAATTTTAGAATTCCAAAGTTCAATCTCCATACTCAAATTCAAGTTTCAATTTCCTATAACTAAGAATTGAGAGTCAATACTCAATACTAAGCATGTCCATGATCCATCATTATAATAAATAAATTAAAAAGGTTCACGTCCACAACCAAAAAATAATCTCAAGACCCAATCATTTTCTATCTTCTACCCTATGGAATGCTTCTACATCATCCATATCATCTTCTTCTTGATTTGATCATGTGGTATCATTTTCTAAAACATCTATAACAACCTGTTTAGTAGTACTCAAAGTATAGGTGTATAAAAATATTTACATAAAATTAATAGTGAATTTAAAAAAAAAAAATTGATTTACATCTAAGGCTTACACCTCAGCAATACTTGCGCCTCAGTTGAGACATACACCTTTTATATGCCTCAACCACGCCTTAGATGGCTGGTCGCCTCACCCTAACCCCTTAGCACCCTTTTGGTGTGCTTCACCTTGAGGTCTGCCTCAAGTGCCTCTGAAAACACTTTGAGATTATAATTTGAGCCAAACCTTTGTAATATTTGAAAAGTGTGTTTTAATCTTTAATTGGCCATGATAAATAATTTAACAAATTGAGATATAATAAGTAAAAGTTGGGGTGCTGATAGCAATTCCCTAATTTATTTTGGGCCATTATTTAGTACAAGTAATCTAGGGATATATTTGTTGGAAATCAGGAGTGTTGTTCTATCTCAGCTATTCATTTGATGGTGACTCTCAAACCTCATTTGAAGATAGTTTTCCTGTTACTCTGATTTGCCCAGTCTTGTTTCACTCTACTTGCATCACTTTCTTATGAGTTGAGGGGTATTTTAGCAACTTTCAAAAATTCCCTTAAGTGGAGAGATCCAATGCGAGATGATCTAAGATAACCCTACACCAACTTATTGTGTGTTTGGTAACACTTTCAAAGTCTGAATGGAGGTGATCCACTTTTAAAATTCAGATTTTAGAAGTTTTATTTCCATTTATTTCGTTTCAGATTTTAAGCTTCAGAATAGAAATTCAAAAATTTTAAACTAACGATGGAGGATGCTAGATGAAACTTTAGAAGTTTAATTTCTAGTTTCGAGACTGCAGACTTCAAAAGTATTACCAAACATAGCATTAGTCTCATTAGTGTGCATTTGTCTTTGAAACAATGTAACCAATGTGTTTGATATATCACGGTTGATGTTGGTTCTCGCTCACACTCAATAAAATTATTCCTTTTGATCTCCTTTGATTTCAAGTTGTTGAAACTCCAATCGTTATTGTTAAGCAACATCAACTTTCTAGCCAATATTTTCAAATGCAACCTTAATTTGGATTGGCAGATTTCAGTGTCATAATTTTAAAAGTAGAACCATTTTGATTGTTGCTTCAACAACAACAACTTTCTAGCCAATATTTTCAAACGCAACCTTAATTTGGATTGGCGGATTTCATTATCATAATTTTAAAAGTATAACCATTTTGATTTGACTCCCACATGGGAATAGGTCTGGTTAAAAACCATACTTTCAAAACTAGGTTTGACATCTTGTCCATGGATGAGATCAAGTTGTCTCGGACAAGTCAACTTGTTTTAGATAAGACAATCCATTAAACTCGATTTACACTGATTAATTTACATACATTTAAATTAAAATAATTATAATGTTGTAATAAAATAACATAGATTATAAAATGTTTCATTATAAAATCATGTGTTTATTTATATAATAAATATTTAAAATCTAAATTTTTTAATTATTTTAATCAAAATCTACAAAATCTTGATTGACTCAACTGAGATTTTCAAAATATCATCTAAGATATCTTGCGAGATGATGTGAATGTTGAGATACCATGCAAATTCGTATCGTTGCTTAATTAGTCTGAGATGACTCGAGCAAGTCATCTTAGTCACATACGAGATTTAAAACCATGTTCAAAACATTCTGATCTCCGACTAATAAGTTGTTCACGTATCTGATCAAAAGCTCTAATTCTTGAAACCACATTCGATATTGCTCCAAAAATGGATTTCCACCATCATTAGAACAATGATGTATTATATGATATCCAACATCGAATTTGATAGGCCCAATTGACCAACTGGTCAAACGTCCAGGGAGAAGGTCAAACTATCAAAACAGTCTCATCAAATAGAACTACAAAATCAAAAATTGAGCCAATCAGATAAAAAGTAAAAAACCCAATTATCAATGGATAACCTTGACCATTTTATTAATTCTGAAAATGGACGGTTAGATTAATCTGATCAGATCTGGTTTGTATGGCCCACCTTAACTTGGTGTTCCAATTCCTTTTGTTGATTATGGGCCACTTGTACAGCATAGTCAGGGAGGGGCAAATTAATAAAGTACAAGTTGACTTTTAAATAAAATAATATTATAATATATATCATGTTGTATGGTATATGTGTTTTTAAAGTTTAAACATGTAGGGGAAGCTTCAGAGAGTGTGACACTTGTCCAACATTTAACGTTAGCACGTCTAGCGCACAATTGCACATTAGCAAACCCGAATTGGCCGACCGTTGACACATAAATATTTGCCTGGTCTCGAGAGAAGGAAATAATTTATCGGCCCTTGGGTCTCATTTGAGGAAGCTTTTCCCATTCGAATCAATTCTCTATAAGAATCAATTGCATTATTAGAACATTGGTCGTTGTTCTCAAAAGGTATTGTGAGTATCTATGTATATCATGTATAGTGCCTATTATAGTAGTTTGAAATTCCATTATTACTTATCAAATGAATTCAGATTAATAACTTGACGGTCATTTAAATAAATTATCGAACTTCATCCATAACTAAAGTACTTTGCCATTCTTACAAAGATGGGATTGCTCACGAACGCACATGTAGAAATAGGTGTAAACTCTTTTTCTAGAAGGCAAACCAAGCCTTGACAAGCTCCTCGAGAAGGGTAGGTTAAGTGTTCGGAACCCCATGAAGCAATGAAGGTCTGATTGACCATCAACTCAATCAGTTGCACGTAAGAATTTTCAAGGGGGCGATGTGTGTGTGACTGTGGGATTAGTCTCAACTGAAGGGTGAGGATACCCATGATAAGCCATATATATGTGTGTGTGTGTGTGTGCGTGCGTGCATGCATGCGCGCGCGCTTTGCAAAGAGCAAGAACTTATAATCAGATTTTAATCTTATTTAATTCTTCATTCTCAATTAAATCTATTAAGGGTGAGATTGATATATCTTAAAGCTATGCTGAAGAAATAAAGGAAATCAAGCTTTTAGCTAGTTCCTTTGCCACATACTCATTTGATTTTATTAGAGGAAGACAAAAAAAAAAACAGTAGATTTATTAGCTCATCTAGGAATTAGACAAAGGAATTCTTTTGTAATTGAGGGTGAATCTGTCATGACTTAAGAACTAAAGAGAATCATTATGGACGATATAACTTAAAATTATAATTGTGAATTATTAATAAAATAGGGAGGGTTGATCCCAACCTAATGCTTAATATATGGGGAATGTTAACGTTCAAGACCTCATGAAGACGTTAGCATTGTTCAACATTTTTTTTTTTTAATAATATCTCATAAGGGCATGTTAGTCTTTTACATTATAAATATATTTATTATGTTGGCATTGACATTGATTGCCAAAACATTTATTATATATATATATATATATATAATTAAAAATACTTAAATGATCATAGTATTTATTGTGTAAAAGACCAATACACCCTTGTCTTTTTCACTAAAAGACAAAACGAGGAAAGGTAATATTGAAGAAAAATAATGTTAGACATGCTAACGTCCCCATGACTATTGGACGTTAGCATTCCCATATATATATATATATGAATAACGTTCGGTAGACAATGTTCTAGAAAATATTTTGTCTAAAAAATCAACAAACTCACATCTCAAACTACATCCATGTCATAATCTACTCCCATCATTCTGTCTAAATCCCTTATCACAAGTCATCCCCACACCTTTGGGACACGTGTCACCATCTCCTCTACTGTCCCAAAATATCAACAATCACCCTCTTATACCTCAATTCTTTTAACCAAAATCCACTCATTTAACTCACCTAACACTTAGGGTATGTTTGATTGCATGGAAAGTCACTTTCCATGGAATTTGAAATCCATGGAAAATTAGTTGTGGAAAATAGGCAGGGTTGAAAAATCAAATTTCATTGTTT
Source organism: Akebia trifoliata (assembly GCF_017979445.1). Taxonomy (NCBI): domain Eukaryota; kingdom Viridiplantae; phylum Streptophyta; class Magnoliopsida; order Ranunculales; family Lardizabalaceae; genus Akebia; species Akebia trifoliata. Next base: position 30,044,532 of record NC_141386.1, read on the forward strand.
GATTTCACATGGATAAAATCATGGAAAAATATGAGAAAAAAGAAGAAGAGGAGAAGGAGGAAGAAGATGATAAGAGGGGGAGAGGAAGAAGAAGATGACGAGGAAGAAGGAGGGGGGAGGATGTGGCGACAACAGTGGCGGCCACAACGGCTACGACGGCGGTGACGGTGGTGGCCACGACGGCGACGATGACGGTGGTGGCCACAACAGCAACGGCGACGGCGAAGGTGGCAGCCACGACGGCGACGACGGTGACGGCGAAGGTGACGGTCACGACGGTGACGGTGGCGACGGAGGTAAATAAGGAAGATGGGGGGAGAACGTGGTGGTAGTGGTGGTGGATGAGGTGAGGGATGGAGAAGAAGGAGAAGAAAAAAAGAGATAGAAGGTGGTCGGATACAGAGCCGATGGCGACGGCGATGGTGACGACGACGACGACGAGGAGGTTAGTGTAATGGTGATGGTGGTGGTGGTGATAGTGGTGGTGATGGTAGTAGTGGTGGTGGTGGTGGTGAAGAATTGATGATGGAAAATATAGGTGGATTTCATTTTCCCACCCATATGGGTGGGAAAGTGAAATCCATGATTTAGTGGACTTTTTGAATGGAGTGGAAAATGAATTCCATTTCCATGTGCAATCAAACACTTGAAAAATGCCATTTTCCATGGAAATTGATTTTCCACCCTATTTTCCATGTGCAATCAAACATACCCTTAATTCAAATAGGTTGAAAAATCTAACTCATTTGGATCAAGCATCCCATTTACACCTCCTTCCACAAATACTTTTCCACCACCTTTAAATTACACACATCCTATTCATAAATCTCTCACCAGTTTATCATTTTCACGACTTCACCCCATTCTACCCCCTAAAAATTACCTCTAAAATCCTATAAAACCCCTTCATTCTCAACACAAACTCCCTCATGCTTGAATCATCCTCAAGTCTTGAAATTCCTGTTAAATTTCAACCCTTAAAACTTGAATTTTCTCATCAAACTTCTACTATCATCATTCAACTCTCTCATCACTAAACCCTCCAATTTTAAAGTACCCTCAACTCTCTCGTCACTCAACTTTCATTTATCCATTAACTCATCACCTCAACCCTCAAGATCTACAACTCAAGTCACTTAAACAAAAGACAAGACATACCTCAAGAAGACCAAAAAGAAAATTCAAAGAAGAAGAATAATAATAAGGTAAGATGATAACAATAACAAAGAAAAAAAATAATTCCCCCTCTTTTTCCCCTATTATACTCCTCTCTCTTTTAATTTTAATTTTATTTTCTTTCAGATTAACTCTGAGATGTAATATGTACCTTCCTTTACTTCCGATAAATTGAGCTTTGACTCAGTCGAAAGGGTAAGGTTTGAAATACCATTTTCAAAATATTTCTTAAAAATCCATACACTGGTGCACACACTATAAAAATGTTTTGAAACTAAGGCCTTGGACTATTTTCTTATGAAAATGGGCCTTTAACCAAAAAGTCTACATCTTTTAAGATTGTCCAAAGGCATAAATCATGATAGGATCTCTTCCTCCATAAGAAATCCCCATATGGTTTTAAATCGAAATCAAAGTCTCTTGCACTTCAGGATACTAATCAACTTTCCAACTTTTATATCATTTTACAAAAATTGATCGAATCCGAGATTACCACCAATGGTGGAGGGAGTAGAGTGCCTAACCCCTTCTATATTATCAAATATGGACCTCCTTACCTAGACTTTAGGTGGATCAATAGCTCTTATCCGTACAAGAGTCACTACGAATGAAAAACAATGTTTTAAAAACTACCTTACGAGTGGCCATTCACACCCATTTTTAAAAAAGAATGCTAGCAACTTCACATCCAAATAGGAGAGATCTTCAGACTCGAAATTCTCATGTCTATAATAAATATTAATGGAATGTATATTATCAAGATTCATGATACATATAAATCCTGATTGTTGAATTATTCATAATCACGCATGTTTTTATAAAAAAATACCCGACCCATTAAGTGAGTCATATCTTTCATAATTTCGGAATATGGAATTATTTTAAACTCAAGGGCATTTTGATCATAAAGTGATGTGTTTTAGTAAACTAAAAACCAGCTTGAAAATGTCAATTTTAGGTTGTAGGTAATTGGTTTTAATGCACTTTCGAAGTGGAGGAAAAAGGTTGGGACAATTACCATAAATGCTTGCTATTTGAAGGTGTTTACTAAAAAGTCCCTTGGTATAAAATTTCGGTCTCAAAATGTACATAATTTATAACGCGTTAGGCTAAAAACCACCTCTTGCAGTATTCTTTTAATTAAAATACCTTAACTACCCTTACAATAACAATTTAAATGTATAAGAAAATTGTATTTTTATAAAATTGATGACATGTCCCTTGGCCCTACTCTTCTATTACAAATTAAATAATAATTATCTACATGACCCAAAATTCATTATTTTTTCTTTCTGAAACTTATCATCTAACTCTCATGGATGATTGATCGGACTGATTTTTGGTGTGTAGATTGACATAAGATGTAAAATATTTAGAATATTTTAAACATATATTAAATCTATTAAATATTTAAAACATTGTTTTCAAACTTGACTCAAATCTCCATTAAATTGAATTAAGTGGGAAACTTGCGAATTGAATAAAATTATATTAATATTATGAATATTTTAAAAATATATAATAAATAAAAAATATTTTTTTTTCTCCACAAAATATTTTATATAACCAAATAACTTGGTTAAGTTTTTGAAGTTAACTTTGAACTTTGGTTCCACTGAGTTTGGTGCCGAATCATTACAAAATCCAATCAAGTTGATAGCATTTTATAGAACTTAATTGTTCAAGTCAACTCAATTAGAATTTGTAGTGACTTGGGCTCAAATTCAGTGGAATCAACTTGTCAAGCCAACTCGAAAATGCACTTAATAAGGTCCAAATTTTGATCTAATTATTTGGTTATCTATAATATTTTTTTTGGAGAAAATATATATTTTAAATATTAAAAATATATTTTAATTTTTATAAAACTAATATAATTTTATTAGACTCATTTGAGTCCACTTTGGATTTCAAGTTGATACGATTTGATGTGGTCTAACTATTTTAGACCTTACAACTGCCTACCTACACATTCCAAATCAGTTGGATGATAATGATCATCCCATCATTATCATCGTTGCATCATAAGAAGGTAAGATGAATAGTTTTGGGAAGAAAAATTAAAGGCTCTTTTGCTATTAGATTATTATTTTTTAATCTATATGAGAAGACCAAGGTCAAACGGTTTTTAATTAATTTTAAATTATATGGGTACCTTAAATAATCACTCAAGGAAGGACCAATCAACAAACGGTTTGTAGAGTTCTAAAGGTGTTGTCAAAAGTGTAGTTTAGGGATTATGTAAAATAATGCTTTGATGAGTCCTTGATAGGGATGCAATTTGGTACAGTTTGAGGTCAAATCGGAATCGAACCAATCAAGGTCAGTTCCATTAAATGAGAACCGGAACCAAACCAAATTGTCATAGAACCAAATCAACCCGAATCAAATTAAGGTTGGTTTGGTTTGGTATGGTTCGGTTTGATTCTATGGATTGCCAATATCTTAAAATTTTAATTGAATCAATATATTTTTAATAAAATAAATAATTATAAATATCAAATCTCATATAGGGAGTCAGTAATCTATCCACCAATTAAAGAAATAAAAACATTAATGTATCCATTCAAAAAAAAAAAAGTCAATAATTTTTTCATCAATTAAAAGAAGTCATTAATCCCATCCATACAAAAAATGTCATTAATCTATCCATAAAAAATGGGTATAATTTATTATTTAGATTAATAATATTTATTTATAATATTATTAATATAAGGATTTAGTTCTCGATTTGATTCGGTTATCTATTTTGTTATTCCGGAATTGAATCGAAATTCATTAAAAATCGAACCAAATCAATCTAAACCTCTCAGTTTGATTTGGTTCTCGATTTGAACCAGATCAAGTTGCACTCCTAGTCTTTGTCCTTGAGAGGCTTTATTCTTTGCGAGAGGTTCTTTAGGTACATATTTTCAATAAATTAGCCTTTTCCGTCATTTTCCCAAAAAGGTTTCCTTATCCCATGGTCCTAACACAACATATAAATGCAAGCGTGAGAAGCTCCATACGGGTGTCTGTGATAAAAAAGCGCGGCACTAGCACGTGCGGCTTAGGGTGTGAATTTATGCGGTTTTTGATAAGGTGTTGGTATGCTGGACGACTAAACTGGCTAATTCTTGGAATTTAGTTGATTTTAGCTCCATTGTCGAAAGCAGTCCACCATGAATTAGACCCATATCACAATTTATGGGTACAATTGTATCAGAAAGGTAAAATGACAAAGCAAGTAAAAGATAAATTTTATATATACTAAAGACAATTGCATTAAGGGACCATGGAATCTCTAAGGAATTGGATTCTAAGCTCCACCTAAGATTAAGTTCACGGGCTTATTTATTTATTTTAAACATTGGGCCTGATAAATTTGGGGTCCAACTCAAAATCCATTGGCAATAAGTGAAGAGGCTAGGAGCTTTTAAGGAGAGAGACAATACAATGAGTGTGAGATGTGGGACTAAACTCAACATGGCCCTGCACGTGTGGGTCAGGTTGGTCAAAGCACGTGGAGATATGAATTGGATGACGTGGAGGAAAGAAAGTCCTGCTCAGATACCATGATAAGTTTGAGGATTCAACTCAAAACCAATTAAAATGAGTGAAGAGGCTCATGAACTTATAGGGAGAGTGACAACACTCTCATCAAGAGAAGAAATAATATTCTCCAATAATAATACTTGGATTTCAATTCTAGAGAAGACCAATCTCATAAACCCTTCTCCAGGTCAAATCATTCTCTAAGAATACCTATACATTCAAATTTTGATCATATAGATTCAAAATTTCCAAGTCTCTAAAGAAAATCAAGTTTACATGTATTTCTCGAGAAGAAAAGATCTATAAAGCATTGCTAGACATTTTTTAAATAAAATTAAAATTTCATACTCAACCTATAAAGCATGAAACTTGAAAAAACAAAAAATGAAAAATACATCAAATTTATCTAAAAAAATAAAATATCGAATGTAGTGTGAAAAGAAGATTCAATTCCATTATTTATGAAGGATCGAGAAAAAAGCCAGAAGGCCCTAGTCTTCTCCTCCCATCAAATCTGGATTTGGATCAAGTTTCCGTGTGGTTATAGGCTATAATACTAGATAAAGAAAATTGACTTTCAAAAGGATTCATGCTTATTATATTCAAGATAAAGGTAGAAAAATACAAAATCCTCAAAATAGGGCAAGGCATGTGTGATACATGGATGCTCTACTAATAGTGTTGCTGAAATTTCTCTTTGAAATAATGGAATATTTGTTGAATAAAAGTAATAAAACATTATTAAAAGGGCTAATGTGCAACTTAAGTTACTATATTACTACTTTTATTTGTGGATTATAATTTTTAAGTATACTATATGCTTTCTATATATTAAAAGTATAAATTTTTTATAATTAAATAAAATCACCGTCATTGTAAAATTTCCAAGACGGGCTATCTAATGTTTTTTATTTTTTATTTTTAATGCAATCTAACTTACTAGCTAGAAATTACAAAATAATGTTTAATGGGTCATATATGAATCCGATTCAAAATAATAATAAAATAAAAATGTTTGGAGATTTGAATGAGGTAATTAGCTTGCACCTCCTCTATTGCACTTTGATATTGATTGATTCGGATTCGTTGTTAGTTGTTAATGCACTAAACGATAAAAGTCAATGGTCGAAGAAGTGCATTACTACGATTCTCAATATGAAAATCATCACCACAAAAAATTAATACATACATTATAAGATTATTATTATTATTATTATTATTATTATTATTATTATTTTTTATGAAAATTAAGTGGGGGTTAGGCAAAATAACACTGCCAACATTGGTTAACATGGAGGCCAGGTAGTGTGTTATACCATTATTTTGGTTAATGAAGGTGAAGATGGGTTCAACTGGATTTGAACCTAAGTCATGGGATCAACTCTCCTCAAGCCGTTACCACTTAGCTAAGTGGCACCTTCATATATTATGACATTACTAGTTATATTAAAATGTTACTTTAAATTAATAGTTAAACGAACAATCTAATAAATTGTTCAATAGCACTTACCTCCCTTATAGTTATCTAAAGGTTCACATACCCCACTTCACTTTAATTGTTGTCAACCAGACAATTAAAACCCCCTCATTAGCCATCCAAAGGGATTTATCCCTGCTTTCATGTATGTCTGGTTTGTGAGGTATTGCAAATACTCGAGGGATTTGGGTGAGATATGGTGATTTAAGAGGCTAGATGCCTTGCCCCTACTAGTAGGGCCTACAAATTTGGAACCCTTGTCATTCAAAAAAAGTAAGAAATTAATTTTTTTTAATTTTTTTATAAAGATCATTTTACCGTTTTAAAATGTTATTTTATTTGATAAACAAAGTTATCCTTGTGAAAAAATGGGTTCATGCACAAGAGAGTGAATGTGAATGCTTGGATGGGGGTGATTTTAATTTTTTTAATTAAAAAGGATAAAATGAGAGGGTACAATAGTAAAATAATATATGAAAGAAGAGGTAAGTACAATTATCAAAATGTTAGGTGGTCACCATGAAATAATTCAGACTTCAGAGGTTTAAAGTTAATTTATCGAAAAAAAAATGGTAAGAATATGAAGTATCTCTATAATCTATCCTACGAGATCGCTTGTATCCTATGGTAATGTGGCGAATGGAAAATTCGTGTATTAGAAGACACTAACCTTATCAAATTATCAATTACGAGCCCATAGTTTTAGCCATAGAGAGCTAAATAATCAGGTTTGGATGTTTACTAGGACATACAAACCTACTCCATTAATTAATAGGGACAAAAATCCATAATCTGAATAATTTCAATTTTTAACAAGCCATGCACCCCTGGATACTAATGATGTATTTATGTTCTTGGATTTTGTGTTTCCAAATGTACTCTACATTATTTTGTAATGTGTAGGTCCGGAAGAATAGGTCAAAGTGTTGAAACCCCATGAAACTATGAATTTCTTGGGGCCACCCTCTAGGTCTGATTGACCTCGACTCAACCGGTTGTGCATAGGACTTTTCGAGGATGTGGTGCGTGTGACTGTGAGATTACTCCCACCAGAAGGGTGGGGGTACCCACGATATGATAAAAAATAAATAAAGAAAGAAAGATGGGTGATTTAGACATGCCCCCCTATGTTTTGCTAAATATTTGAGATATCCCACTATGTTTTGAAAATGGTGACACGCATCCCTTGACCTCAGTTTTTCTACATAGACTAAGGGAAAAAGACTTGAACACCCTCATATTAAATCTCTAATAAAAAATCTGGATATTTCTTCTAAAAATCAATCGTCTTAAATATCATTGGATAAATTTTTTAACTCTCATAAACTATCTTAAGATTTTATCTATTTCAAGTCTTCAACCTTCAAATCTCAAGGCAAGATAGAACTATTTAGGAAGTATAAAATGACAAAATTTAAGATTGAAAAATCTAGGATTTTCTACAAAGAAGGCATGGTAGAAAATGAAGGATTAAAATAAAGTTATATAGATTAAAACTACCCTAAAAGTTGAAGAGTTTGAAGATAATTGGATTTGGGAAGAGAAAAAAAAATATTAAAAAAAAAAAATTGAAAATGATAAGATTTTGGATAGAAAAATATAAGATTTCATGTAAATGATTAGTACTAGGTAGAAAATGATGAATTAAAGATTAAGTTTGAGTAGATATACAATAGAGGTTGGAAAAATTGAAGATGATTGATTTTAAGAAGAAAAATCTAGGTTTTGAAGATAAGGGTATTTGAGTCTTTTTTCCTTAATATATTTAGAAGACTAAGGTCAAGGGATGCATGTCATTAATTTAAAAATATAAGAGTGTATTTCTAATATTCAGCAAAATGTAAGGGATGTGTCTAAATCATCCAAGAAATAAACAAGTTGGGGCGTTAACATGCGCTTTCTGGACTTACCCTATTGAGATGCCCTATTGAGTGAAAGTAACCCCCCGAGATTCTTGCACCGCCCTATCTCCTATGTCTTGTGAGTGCAGTCTGGTGACGCATTTTAAAGGAATTTCTGTTTGTTCATGGCTTGAAGGATCACATGTTTCTATAAACACTACTTTTTTGTGTGATTCCAAAAAATATGATTAGGTACCATGTTGATATAGACTATAGAGCACAAAATTTTAAAAACATTTAATTATTTTTTTCTTTTAAAAATGGATGTTTATTTTCCAAACATTCGATCGGCAAAAGAAAAAAATATAAATTTTTTTTAATGAAATCTAAACCATGAATTCTAAAATTATATATATAAAAATAAAGATTAGGACCTTAACCTTAAGAATGCAAAAATAGGGTTGGCCTAAAAATTTTAAATCCATTAAATTCGCCAGTGCTTGACCAGGTCCTATCTAGGGCTGGTAATAGATTGGTTCAATGCCACTCCTATACTGATTCGAAATTTTTTAACGATGTACCCAATTCGATCCAAATGGATTAATGAATATGTAAATCGAATCTGATCTATTTCATTTCGTCCTTAACCTGTAACCGATCCGAACATGTGCCTTATTTTCAAATTATCAATGTTCAGAAATTTTGAAAAATATTTAATCATATAAAATGTTAAAAAATCTAATTTTCTATTACAGATATAGGGGGAAATAAAAAAGATTGAATATTCATATGTATTTATATGAAATTAAGAATAATAAAAAAATATTATTGAAATATGTTCAAATTGGTATGGGGTACATCCAAATTTATTTCGGATCTAAGATTTCAATATGAGTCCAATCCAAAAATCTAATTTTTCATATTTTTAAATCGGATCAATTCGGACATTAGATATATTTCGAATCATTGCCAGTCCTAATCCTATTAATGCTCAAATTGGCCAGGCTCAAAATGTTAGTATATTTTACGTATTTCTATTATATGAGTCATGCTAGAGTGACTTTTTCATATTGTGTTGACCTAGACAGGGGCGGAGCCAGGATTTTGTATTCGTGGGGGCAAATTACAAATAGAAAAATTTTCTGATTTTCTATGGGGGCAAAGTAGTAGAATGTTAAAATTTTGTGGGGGCAAATTACAAATAAAAAAATTTTCAAAACTTTTGTGGGGGCAAAGCAGTAGAATGTTAAAAAAAAAATTTAATTTATTAATACCTCCCTATGGATTTTAGAAATTCTTGTGGGGGCAATTGCCCCACTGTCCCCACTGTAAATCCGCCCCTGGACCTAGAGGTGTGCACAAAACCATAGATGCTTCTCAAATCGTATCTCAAGAAAATGCATCTATGGTTTCCTACACACCTCCATGTCAATGAAGTGTGAAACGTAGTCACTCAACATTTTTCATATTACACATAGTTGAATGTATAATTTTATAACAAAATAATAAGTTTATTTTCTTCTAACTTTATATTTTCTTTAAGAAGTCCCAAAATTTCATTATTTTATAAAATCCAAAAATCAATCCTGATTGGATCAATATATATGTCCGGACCCACTATTTTGTAGGCCCCACTCCTTGCACGTGGGCCACGCTCTCCAAAGTAAAACACTGAAGCCGCGCGCTGCACTAAAAGCTGAGATGGTTGTGTTTAACGACAGGCACGACCATTGCCATAATATCGAAAGTGACCATTAGTCACCAAATCCCATTTTGTTGATCCCTCTTTTTCTACTTGATTTCGCGTTTGACCCATCCACACCGTTGATCATAATTTCAACGGACAAGATTAGTTTAAGATGTTTAGATTTCGCTGCGAGGGTCCACACGCCTAACGATTTTTTGTGATTCTCTATATTTTACAATAAATAATGGTAAAAAAGGAAAACAAAAAATATAATTATAAAATGACGAAAATACCCTTACGTAACAAACCCTTAACTAAAAATGTTAGGCGAGAGTGGTCGTTTTGTCTCTTTATGAGTTTTGAAAAAGAAAGTCTCATGGGCTCGATGAATGAAACAAAATGAAAGGTGTATTTTAGGCTAAAATTGAATCAAATTTTCGAATTATGCTAAATTACTGTAATACCCTTTAGAATCACATTTGTTTCAGTGGTTAATTGCTTTCCCGTTAAGACAAGTATATATTTGGTTTATCGTGCATTCGTGACACATGGGAGAGAATATTCCATATCAAAAATTATGATTTGAGATACACTTTTCAGCTTTTTTATTTAAGATTTTCTAAGGAATATCCCTTGTTGAAAGTTTACAGTGTTACCTGATGTATTATATTAATGTGCATACATTTGATCTGATGACTATAACCATCAGATCCCTAGTTTCTTTTGCTCCTCTTACTTTTTTAATTTTCCATTTTGTACAAAATTATTGGATCAGACCAATTTTTGAAACACTTTCTAAAATGGATCCAAAACTAGTGAAAGGTTAATAATCCTAACCTAAAAGTCATTGTTTTAAGAATCAGCTTTTAGGATTAGATTGATGGCATCCATTGAAAATACTTGCATAAATATCTTGAATAATTAATTATTATTTTTATTATAATTTGTATAATTGTGTTAATATATAATAATAAAAGGTCATATTTTATATTTAAGGATTAAAATTATTTATATAAAAAATGCTAAAATCAATCAAAATTGACCTAGAGTCCAACTCCTTGGAAATCAGAGGAATTTTCGAGAACACTTAATTGACGAATGAATCGATTAAGTCCATTACAACCTGCTCGAGTTGACTTTAGCTCATCAATGGATGTAAATAGAATTGAATGAAGGGTCAAGATACTTTTAACTGACCCTAGATCTTTATAATAAGGCCTTGATGATAAAGATGAAGATGAGCTCATGAAGATATATCAAGGCCATTAGTTAATTATATTGATCGATCAATTGTTAATGTTGAGTGATTTTGTCATCAATATCCAATTAGTCGACATCACCAATAGAACATGAAACCTTCTCTTGTTATTGTTGTCATCTTTGCCATTGGTTTCGGTGTGGTACATGCCAAAAAGTCTTTGATGCTTGTTTTGGAAGACAACTTCAAATAAAGAATAATCAAAGAGTAATGATTAAATGACTCCCTAACGTGGCATATTCAATTGACACCCCTGATGTGATGTGTGTTAGAATCGTAGATCATTACTCATTGAGATACACAATTGCAAATATTTATGGGGATGTGTCATTGTGTATCCCAAGGAGTAAAGATTTACAGTTCTAGCACATGTCATGTCAGGGAGTCGATTGAGTATGCCACGTGGGAGAGTCATGTTATCACGATTTAGAATCGAAAGTCTCGTAAAAATGATTTACCATTTTTATTTATAGAGTTAATTCTCCTTGAACCCTAATAGGGACTTGTCTTACCAATGGCGAAACAATGATTTTATTTACTTGGGGGCAGCAAAGACCCTTAAAAATCTAAATTATTTTGTGGAGGTGATGGTAGAAGGTTTTTATCCCCGTTGCTACTGTTAGTCGTAGTAGCATATAAACCTCATAATTTTTGAAAATTTTTGTGGGGGCACCATTGTAAATCCATCCATGTCTTTTAGTTGACTCAATAGAAAGTATTAATCTCTAATAAATACATATATGTGCAGCGTCGTGATAGATAATCTAACACCCCCCTTTGGTATCATGGTTTTAAAACTCGTTTGGACATCTTGTTTATGAATGAAACCGAGTCATCTCAGATGAGTTTTCCAATATGTTTGAGACGTCTCATTCAACAATAAGAAAAAATGAATGTAGGTTTTAAATCTCGTTCAATACATTGATTTGTCCGTCCGTCTTGTTATTGGATAATACTAAGACAACTCGAGCGATATGTCTTGATCTTGGACAAGTTTTGAAACCATGTCTACATACGCCCCCCTACGCACCCATCACAAAACTATAGATCATTTGCCTCGTGATACACAAGAAAACATTTATAATTTTGCATATCCAGAGACAAATGATCTACGGTTCTGTGATAGGGGTGTATGCCAGATGGGGCAGCATAAAATCATTATTCATATATGTGTATGATTAGTTGTAATTTTTTTTTTTTTTTCTATTCAATAGTTCCAGTACATGATCAGAACCGTTGATCTCTAATAATTTTTCTAAAGGCAGAAAAAAAGTACTCATATGGTCATAAAAACCAATGGTTGAGATCAAAAAATCTGATAACCATTTTTAGGTGAAACACGTAAAATGGGTGGGTCCGATAACACCTAGACAGTCCTTATTGTCAGTTGAGAACACTCTAATGTTCATCAAAAGCTATCGTACTTCTACTCCCACGCAATAAAACTGCACCTGACATCCTCAACATTAATTTCATTGAAAACTTTCCTCGAGATTCATATTCAGTATCATTACGAGGATGTATCAACGATCATAAAGCGCACGTTAGAATAAGATCGAAGCACTCGAGGACTTAGTCTACTCCTAACCAAACGGCGTTTACTCCATACAAAAAGGAAAGTTAGTTCCGTTTACATCTCTTCCATTCATTTTTACCAAATTTTCGATAAAAATAATCGTAAAAAACTATAATTCCAATCATTTTTAACGAATTTTCCAGGAATTTTTTTTAAATAAATAATAATAAAAAATATAGTTTAATAATAAAGAAAAAGTGAAAAAAAAAAAGCACAAGACGGCATGCGAAAGATACCAGCAGTTACAGTTGGCGTAATAACACCGGCAAAAGTAACAGAGAATAAAAAATAATTTAAATAGAAATTAAAAAAAAAAAAAAAAAAGCCACGTGCCCCACTGTTACAACAATCAAGCAGTTTTCTAAGCAGGGTACGTATTTATTTTAGTAACCTAAACATTCTTAAAATCACTTAAATGTGATCAAATGACCAAAATATCCTTTTACAAGTAAAATAAACTTATAAAAAAATTATCAGCTGAGTCCATGATCAGGTGCTAATTTTTTACTGAATATTTTTTTCTTTTAAAATTTTAATTTATATAAAATGTATATTTTTTTTTCCACTTATTTTTATATATAATTAATTTCAATCTTAGGTACATTAACATTATTTACTCCCATTATTTTAGCAATATTTTAAACTTAAAAATCTAATGAGCCATTCGATTTGACGAGTTGATTTCTTTATAAAGCGAGTCAATAACAACATGTAAAATTTAATAATATATAACATTTTTAGTCAAAATGATCTCCATTTCTTAATGTTTCATCATGTTAAATTGACTCTGTTACGACCTTACAGTGTTATTTGATGATTAAACCCTAGAATAAGAATAAAAATGGAAGAAAATGAGAGAATGATTTGATTCAAGGTAGATCAAGCTTTCTCAACTAATTCGAAATGATCTCCTAGATATAAAATTCGTAGATCTAATTAATCTTGATTTTATTCCAAATTCATCTTGATCCAAATCTAATATAATTATGAATGTTATATTTTCAATGTAACATGATCCATTATATTATTATATTTTTAATTATTAATATTTAGATACTTAACATTGAGTTTTTGAAACTATGATTTAATTTAGCTCGTGATTTTAAAATTCAGTTTGATGTCTCATCTTGTCCATGAACGATACCTCGTCTTCTCGAACAAATTTTTCAATATGTTTGAGTCGTCTCATTGGTGGATAATATTGGTCTCGGATCAGATTTAAAATCATGATTTAACTATAATAAAAATTAAAAAAAAAATACAAATATTATTAAAATTAAAATTAAAATAAAATTTTGGTGGAAGTGAAATGGGTATTTTGGGAAATGTAAAAGAGAGCAAGGATTGCATGTTACCTGTCTCTCTTTCTCCTCTCATGCACACGATTTTTTTCTTTTGCCGTTTTAAATTTAGAGAAATTAAAATTTTCACTTTTTCATTTATTAAAATTGATATATTAATTTTTATATTTTTTTGTTTTTTTTGTGTCTTTTGGTGGAAGGAGGAGGAATACTTGTCACCTACTCCTTTTAGTTTCCAGTCTCTCTGTACTTGTTTCTTTCTCTCTCTGAAACAAAGAAGAAAAGAGAATCAGAGAACTCTCGCTCACTCCTTCTCTGTTTTTTTACTCTGTAATGGAGAAACGAACTTGTAAGCTCTGTTTCAAAACCTTTTCTAATGGCAGAGCTTTGGGTGGTCACATGAGGTCTCATATGGCCACCCTACCTCCTCCTCTTCCTCCATCTAACCATCCAAAGACCCAACTGAGTCATCAACTTGGAGATGAGACTGGGTTCACTTCTTACTCTTCATCTTCTTCATCAGAAGAAGAAGAGAAGGAACTTGGTTATGGGTTGAGAGAGAATCCAAAAAAGAGTTTTCGATTAGTAGATCCTGAGTTTTCTTTCGTTGTCGATGCTGGGTCTGTAGTTCAAGACAGAGAAAGCGAGACAGAGTCATCGAAGAACCCATTTCGAAGACGATCGAAGCGAAACCGTAGAGAACTGAAGAAGCCCAAATCGAACAAATTCAGTAAGACCGAGTCAGTAGTTGAGCCAGAACCGGTTAGCTCGGTGTCTGATACAACCCCAGAAGAAGATGTCGCTCGGTGTCTCATGATGCTTTCGAGAGGTGTTTGGGTGTTAAAAGATGAAGAAGCAGAGAAGTTAATCGAAGAAACGGAAGATGAGTCAAATGGGGTTAAATTTCCTCAGGGTCGGACTCGGAATCGGGGGAAGTACCAGTGCGGGACATGCAAGAAGGTTTTTCGATCTTATCAAGCTTTGGGTGGACACAGAGCGAGTCACAAGAAGATCAAAAACTGCAACACCCCATGTTCTTCCTCCGTTGCTGAAGAATCTAAGACCGTTGTTGATGTTGTTGGAGATCGAAGAATCCATGAATGTCCAGTTTGTTTCAGGGTGTTTGGGTCTGGACAAGCTCTTGGTGGCCATAAGAGAACCCATG
This sequence comes from Akebia trifoliata, assembly GCF_017979445.1. NCBI lineage: Eukaryota > Viridiplantae > Streptophyta > Magnoliopsida > Ranunculales > Lardizabalaceae > Akebia > Akebia trifoliata. Next base: position 30,059,547 of record NC_141386.1, read on the forward strand.
TTTCTGGTTCAGCAACTATAACTACAGATAGAAGTGCAATTTTTCCTAAATTTAGAGACAATTTGATAGATCTTAATCTTCCTGCACCAGTCGATGAAGATGATATTAGTCAGATTGAACTCTCCGCAGTCTCTGATGCAGAATTCGTCGATCCAATCAAGTAATGGGTTCTGCATTCTGGTTCGGATTCAAAGAGAAATTTTCCTGGATTTAGCGGTAAAAAAGATGATCTTTTTAGGCCTAAATCACGATCTGTGATTAAATTAAGCTTGATTTTAGGCAATTTGAGTAAATGGGTTCTCTGTCTTTTTTTTTTTTTTTTTTTTTTACAGATTCTTCTTCTTGTCACTTGCTTTTTAAAAGATGGGTTCTTTTGTTCTTGGCTGACTGTAATTCTTTTTCTTTGAATTGTTTTTGGGTTAAGAAGGTTTGTTACTTATTGTAACAATTGATTAGTTTATCTCATTAATTAACATTTTAATCTATTTAATTTAATTTAATTTTATGTAAATGAAATTCTGACTTTTGTTTGTTTGATTTAAGTCTTTGTATGGATGAACAACACAAATTAATTCTCTTATTTAACTGTTTGTTTTCTCACTTAAGAACTCCTTTTACCAAAACACATTGATCAATTATTTTTTAATTCTCTCTTATCTGTTTCTTTCATCTCTCTCTCTTTTGGCCTTTTTTCTTCTTTTCTAGCTTTCAAGTTAAAACTTCAGATTTGGTGGTGGTGTAAAAAACACTTTAAGTGACCAAACTAACCCCATGTCTGTATCCAATTTACATTTCCAAGTTTGGAAATCTTGAAAAATAACTGAGGGAAGATCAAGATTCCTTTTTTTACTGAAAATATTTGCTTTGAAACTATCGAAGTATCTGTCAAAGGCTGGCGCCTTGGTGTTCCATATTGAAACATTAGTGATCCTTATTAAATTTGTCATAAATGAGTTTCTTATTATAATGTGGGTGTCAAATCTTGTCCAACTTCAATCTCTCTGATTCTTTAGCTCTTTTGATCATGGAATTGAACTTAAACAATTAAGTCGATAAAAATTTTATATAATGTTTGAGATTTTCGCAATCAATTCAATGTATGTTTGCCTTTATTAATTATTTTTATATTTTAATTATATTATATGAAGTTCTGTTTATATCATGTTCAGAAATATTGACATACATTCGTTTAGAAATTTATTGTAAAATCCATCCTAGTTGAAGATCATGTATTGATTCAATGTCACAGCTAGTCTCCTTCTTGCATTGTGTATAATTAGAAAAAATGTCCAATGTCGTTTTCCATTATGGATTTTGAGTCATAGATTGTCGAAATAATTCTCTCGATCAATCAAGTATATTGGATTGAGAGTTTGGGATTTACCTTACCGAGTCTTCGATCAAGGAATTATGACTTTCTCAGACGTTAGCTAATCAACATTACTCTATGTTCATTTCTTTTCATTATCGGCTGTGTCCTTGGCACAAAAATTTGTAATTTTTTTTCAATGATTTTTTGAAATACAAAAATTTGTTAGAAACCCTTTTTAAAGTGATTTGCATGGGGCACACAAATTTTGTATTGATTTAGTGGTGGGTAGGGATAACCTAACACTAACCTTTGTGATAAGTTGTGTCAAATCTTGTAGAATAAAAATTTGCAGCCCTCAAATGTTTGGATACCCTTCAAATGATCACAATATTTTGTTGGTGTTTGGTTCCCACTATTGACCATCATAAAGGGTTTTTGATAAAATTTCTCCAAGTCTTCATCATGAATGTTTGGCTCACCACCAAAAAATTTGTTGAGGTGGGCCACATTCATGGATTTGTTATCAAAAAGTAATTCATGTTTGTCAAAATATGAGATGTGGAGTTGAGTAGCTAGCCAACACCCTGTAGCACAAGATCAAGAATTAGTCCCTAGTAACTAGTAAATGGTAACAATTTAATATGCCAATAACTCACATACCTCGTGACCATCATTTTCAGGGATTTTATTGGTCGATATTTGTTTGTTTGTTTGTTTGGCTGTTTGATTTGATCCTTCTACCCAACTCTACAACTTGCATCCATCAATGATACTATGTGTTGCTGGCTTACATACTAAAGCAATGCACTTTGATCATGACCATCCAATCTGTCCCTTGATCAACTATGATCAAAGACCTGCCAAATTGGGTGAGCCATGAAACTGCAACATTTAAATGCTTAGAATAGATTTGACTTTTTGAGGGCATGATTGACAATTAAGTTTCTATTTATAAGGTTTAGTCAGCGTGACTTGTGGCACGCGTCATGAAAACTATAAGATTGATGACCTTGGTCAACTTTGATCATTATTTTTTTTTTCTTTTAATGAGTAAAAATAAATTCCATAGCAAAATACTAAATAGAACAAAAGTTCATATATTTTTTGCTGTTTTAGAATTGTGATTTCAAGAAATTAAAAAAAAAAAAAAAAAATCCTTTGGTTTAATTAGAAAAAGGAATTCATGTACCTTAAATCTTAGCTCATTTCATAATATCTAATATACAAGAAGTATATATTTGTAATGAGTCGTAATTTTCTGACTCGAAAATTTTCACTCGATTTGTACGCGGCTGACATGATAAGAGCGCAAAACCATAGATCTTTTTCTTCGGGAAGCATCAATGTTTATGTGTCCTTGCCACATTAGTCGAGTATAGACTGAATGAAAATTTTCGAGTTAGAAAATCATTAGTGATTTGTAATTTTGATTACTTCCTCTAATTGGTGGCATAGAACCACACTTATAAGCCACATCTACTATAACGTTATGAACCAGAGTCTTTCCTTTATCCCACCGGTTGGAGAAGGAAAATTTTCGAGTCCAAGAACTCCTTAACCCATTTTGTCTCAATTAAATCCCCACCCTTCAATTTGGAATCAAGAATGTTATCCTTAGTCTTCCTAATGTACTATTCTCGGGATTTAAGAAAGGGTCACGTGCTGCAATTCTCGATAGGAATAAATATCCACGATAAAATTGAATATAATAAAGAATTTTCAAAAAATAATTATAAACATTAAAAATGAAGGTAAATGTACATAATTTTCACTTTAAAAAATATTATTATTCTATCAATTTTCTACTAATTTGATCATTAAAATGCAATATAAGATCAATGGGTCTGACGAATGATGATTAGAACAAATGATCGTATTGATTCATATGTTATAGATCTCTAGGACGATCCAATGGTTCGGGGCCTTGGGAGTTGGGATGACAGCCGCTAACTTAATAAGATTATCTTGTATTACAATCTTTCTTTAAAGCTGAACTAATGACTTAATTACAACACCAACCGTTGAAAAAAATGGTGGCATTATGTGTGGGGGGGTAGTGTGGTGGTGTTATGAGTAGGTCGGTCGATTGTTGTTCAAAGATGAAAAGAAGAAACAAACAATAGAAGGTGAGAGTTGAGAGACTTTGAAAGTGCCCTCCACATTCTCACAAGTGGTGGTGGGGTGTGCAGGCACAAGAAGTGAGCAAGAAAAAGATAAGCAAAGCATGCCGGCTAATGACTCAAAGCCAGAAAGAAGAATTAGTCAATTTTTTGTTCCCTTCTATATTCCCATCTTTGGAGTGTTTAGGCCTTGTTTGAGAATTTGGTGAATTCAGTGAAAATATTTTTTAACATAATCATGTTTGACTCTTGATAATCTGACTACCCCACTCGATCGACTCTCTTGATGTGACAAGTTTGGGAACTGTAGATATGTACGTCTCAGGATATACGGTGAATACACTTTTTTTTATTGGAATGTGTAGTTTTGTATCCCGAGGTGTACATATCTACGGTTCCTGAACTTGTCACATCAGGAGAGTCGATTGAGTATGTCACGTGGGGTAGTCAGATTATCATGATTCCTCATGTTTGCCTAATTTATTACTCAAAACAACTTAAATCGATATTTTAATAATTATATTAACAAGTTGGAACTTTTGATCAATGTTATAATATCTTTTAGATGCATTTTGCAAGATACTTTGTCTTTAACTAAAAAAATAGAATAACGATTTTCTGACGCTGCCCTCTGACATATGCCCCCCATCACAAAACCATAGATCATTTGCATTGGGATACGCAGAATCATAAATCTTTTTTTTTTTTTTTTTGTGTATCACCAATCAAATAATCTACGGTTTTGTGATGGTGGCGTACGTTGAAAGGGGGGGGGGGGGGAGCGTCAGATTATTACAACTCAAAAAAATAAGGCTACTCTCACCTTAAATTTGTATTATTTTAACAAAAGTAGAAAGTTGGTATGGTGTCACGATATTGGAGTATTTCACTACGGAGGGACTACGAAAATATGCATGTATAACAACCACTCGGAACACGTAAGTAAATTTAGCTAAGGGTTCTTTGATACCACTTCATGAGTGGAACATTGATAGCATACGGGGATGGGGGTACCTTGCTATAAGCCGCTTGGTGCGCCTATAGCAAGGTACACAAAAACCCTAGAATTGGATCAATTATAGTACCATAGTTTGACTAGGTGCCCGATATGTATTATATGAGCCTTCATGTTATCTTATTAGACTACCACCCAAGGACACTTTTGTAGATGTGTAAGCTTGCGCTAGTTGAATCACGATTGTGCCACTTGATTTCTCAATCGTTGAATACTTTAAGATTGTGACATCTACACAACTTTTTGGTCCATTTTCAATTTTCGCAAGGCGTAAAGTGAAAAGCCCTATTAACAAACCAAAATTTCAAACTCTAAAGGACTTTCATGAGCTACAAGCACGAGACGCGGCCCCAAATGCCACCTTAGTGGTTTTAGCCCTTTAAGCATACTTTTAAAAAAGATTAAAAATAAAAAAGATCAAATTATTATGCATAAAATGTAAATTAAAATTGAATACATATCAAAATAAACGAATGGAATTAACTAGACCGACGAGCTAAAAAGGCCATGGCTTTGAAAGGTCTTCATCTTCTTTAAGCATTAGTGTTGGGGTTGATATCACATCATGGAATTAGAGTTTGTGGGAGACTACACTGCTCCACATTGCCCTTGTCGTCCCTTAATCGGTTCTTGTCAAACAAAAAAAAAAAAAAAAAAAGGGAGGGGCAAGTCCCATAAATGAAGGAAAGAAGTCTGGTACCTACCTACTAGGGTGAGGGGGTTAAGCGTTATAAAGATGGATAGCTTAGGCCTTACATAAAGCTAAGAAAATATTTCCTCCAAAAAATATCTTTTTTAAGAAACTTTTACTATTTTAGAAAATAGTAGAAGTGTCACCACAACAAATTTAATTTTTTTTTTTTCTTATCTTTCGACGTTAGTGAGGTACATTTCAAAGAGTTTCTGATGCTTAAGTTAGATTTACAATGTATTTTGGATTGGAGTACTTGAATTAATTAAGCAAGTAAATTTTACTTTCGTTAATGAATTTAATTTTCTACTTCATTTAAGAAAGTTTCTATGCAGGGTTTTACCAGTAGGATCGTGTCAGTAACAACCCCATGATCCTTGGGAATTATGTTGATTCTCCATTGAGATTTTATCTTTAGTTATCTGATGAGTGCTAACTCATTCTTAGTTATTTTTCACAAATTCTCATTCCCCATTAAGGCAGCCTTTAGCTTCAATCATGGTTTAAAATCTAGTTTTGATCCAATGTTTCAGGTTTTTCAAAAATCAAAACGATATAGAAACAATCTCGAAATATTACAAAACATTTAATACATTCAACTAATATTTCAAAAAAAAAAAATCCTTCAAATGAGACTATATTCAAAGGATATATCATCAATTTGAAGCACAAAGGTATCTCAGATTTTTACAAAAAAGAATAAGGTTGTTATATAAATAACCTAGTCTTTCAAAGAAGACCAAGGTCAAGGGGATGTCATTCGAAGAAAACAAAACCAACCTTAATTTTTTAGATTAAAAAAAAACAGAAGACCCATACCACGAAGAAGCAGGGGCGGGGCGGGGGCGGAGGGGCGAAACCTTAGGACATCATGCAATCGACAATGACATCACCCAAGTATCTCTTTCTCTTGTAGATTTGTAGATCAACAAAAATCAGAAGAAAATAGTCAAAGGCTTGAGGTTTTTCAAAAATGATCCAATGTTTTGGGAAAGGCATGAAAAGTCTAATAAAAGTATTAGCATTTTATTAGGTTCTATTATATTATGGCACATACTGATAGACTGGATTCATTATCTACGAATTAGATCATGTAGTTAGAGTAGTTGTTCAGGTGCTAACACTTTTGGGTGCATCACGTGGGAAAGAAAACTATGACCAATTACCTTTTGGGGTAAATGGCTATAGTTGATTTTCCCTCATGTGGGATTGCTATATGCAACTAGGAGTATAACTTGGGCAAATCAAACTTGAACCTGATGATTGTACCCGACCTTGGGTCAGGATTGGACACAATTAATTATAGTCCAAGCTCAAGTTTGGGCAAAAAAAAATTGACCAAATCAAATCGGATTGGGTTCAGGCATAGACAACAGATTGTCTGATTTACCCGAACTTGAACTAATGTGGTTATAACTTAAAACTATCTGTAAATATCTTTGTCTCTTTCTTATTCACAATTCAAATTTCAAATTTTAGTTAATCATCTTTTTTTCTTTTACATTTGCTTATAATTTCATATATACGTACTTTGAAATATATTTTTAGAATCGTGTTGGAGTGACCTCGTAGCATACTTATTGATGTGAAAGTGGATAGGAATCATAGATGTTTTTTCACTTGTATCTCAATGAAAAATATCAATGGTTCCCATGCACTTTCACATCAAAAAGTGCGATATGACGTTTCAACTTGAGGTCACTTCAGCACTATTCATATTTTTAAGACAAATAATTGCAAAATCCATGATCTGTTAATTCAACATTTAATGAAAAATAAACGAACCCAACCAACCTAAGGTAGGGTTGGTGTTTGTTAAGTGTGGATTGGGAACGGGTTGATTGCCGATTTGTAGGCTATAAGTGTGACTATGGGAGTTTGATTCTCCTCTCCCTCAATTAATTTTTTTTATTTTTTTTTAGCGTGAAGGGCACCTTGTCTCGTACATCAATTTTCTTGACACCCTGTCTTATACATCAAGGATTTTTTTCCTCCCTTTTCCAGCTCACTTGCTTTTTATTTATTCCTTGGTTGCATTGTCTTGAGTCGTCGACGTAAACCTTTGGTTCACGCCACAAACACCATGATTCCATGCCCCCCTCTCTTTAACTGTAGCGCGCGCGCTCTCTCTCTCTCTGTCACACACTTACACTCATGGTCTCGTGCTGTTAAGTAGTGCCTTCACATGTGCCATGCGACTCGTACACGGCAACCCATTAGAAATTAGTCCTTTTTTGGGAATGTTTCAGCCTTCTACAGCTTCTCTAGTTTTTACGTAAGTACAGAAATGGGTACGTAATTCCAAAATGAATTTTACTTTTTTACTCAAAACGGTATGGGATAAAAGTAAACTCAATAATTACCATACAAATACTCTTTTTTGTAAAAAAATAAAAATAAATACCAAAATGGGTACATGCATATTTTAACAAGTATTTTTAAAAAAATCTGGTCTGGTAATTTTCACAAAAATACTGCACCGTTTTGGTAAAATATCCTTTTATTTTTATATTCAGAGAGAGAGAGAGAGAGAGATCTAAGGTGTATCATCCTCAATGAACCCTACACGTTTGTTTGCCCAATTAATGGATGGGTAGGTAGGGGCCCAACTGTTGATGGCTAGAATTGACAAGTTAGTTAGCCACTGTTTGGGAGAGTAGGGCCCACATAAGATGATATTCACGCATATTGCATTTCTACATTTATCTCAACGAGGTAGGCCTTCATGTTTGGCTTACCAACTTTCCCTTAAAGAAAGAATCTTCCCTATTGGTCCCCTACAAGCCTTGTTGTCATTCATTCTAAAATTTGATTTAGTTCACCTCAACATTCGGGGATAATTTTTAAACAATTGGATGTATAAATTATATGTTCGGATCCAGAACGGTGTTCCGTTCCTATAGCATAGAAACAATGCCTATACGACGTGTTTTGGTAGAAATTTAAGATACATTAGACTCTTAACTAAGTCATTTTTGTATGGCATGCGACCCAATGTATTTATTTTCAGGCAAACATGTGTTATGCAGACACCGTATTTTGCTTTAAGAACGGAACACCATTCTGGATTGTGACTCTATATTGTACAAGTAAAAAATATGCAATCAATCGTCAATGTATACGTGTTTCTTATACATTTGGGGAAGAACTCTCAATTGAGTCTGTTCAGCATGAGTAGAAAAGTGTGGTACCACGGAATGAGATATGTCCCTATTCATGATATATCAGAATAATCCAGGTGTTGACGATGGATAGAAAGAGAAAAAAAAATCAATCAACATAAAATCATAATTTTAAAATTTGTCGGGTTTTACTCAACTCAGTTGGATTTCAAGGTGACTCGGTTCCAAGGTTCCAAAATTAGATGGAACCAATTTTTCAAATCAACTTGACAATCATCATTAAACTCTTCAACTCGGTTGAGTCAAGGAAAAAAATGCATCAAGTTGGATGAGACACTTAATCGAGTTATTGGTCTATATTAATATTTTTTCTCAAGAATGAAATAAACATTTTTATTTAGTATATTAAAAGCTATACTCTATATATCTATATATATAATATATGTTATTTGACTCATCCAACTAGTTGTCAACTGGACTCGATCGACATTTGCATTTTAAACTATGATATAAACTCAAAAAAAAAAATTATTCCATGACGGGTAGAAGTTCAAGAATATTCTAAACTCAGTGAGTCAGTTTAGAGAGTTAACTCAGTTATACATCTTGGATAAAGTGTTCTTTTCCATACTACAGATTTTTTTAAAAGGAATATACTAACCACCAAGTGTCAATGGTAAACGGAACCAAAAATTCAAAACCTGAGGCGATTCGGCTTCCTTCTTATTGGAACCGAATAGAGTCTGGTCTAAAATGGAATCGAACTAATAGGATTGGAATTATTAGGTTCTATTTGAGGGGTACTCACACCCTATTTATTTTGTTATTTCTTTTTATTCAATAAATAATTAATTTAAGATATTCTTTTATTTCAAAATTATTGCATATTATATAAAGTTATCCAATTTTTCATATAAACTATCGATTGGAATTTTTAAAATGGACCATCTCTTTTGAGAATTTATTACGTTTAGAGAAGATAAATTTTAACTTTTGATAAAACTCATCAACTTACAATTTTAGTATAACAAATTATAACTTAGTTGATACTTTTGTAGATTACATGTTAATTTTTTTTAAGGAATTTTTATTTATAATAAATTGAAATACTTTTTTTTTCTTATTCGATTCTTGAGAATTGGAGGAATCCATGTTTTTTTGCGGTTCCAATTTCATTTTTTTTATAATCAAATCCGGAACCAATAAGAATTGGAACCGAAAAAATTTAATGATTCTAATTCTATGTGCCTTAGGAATCAAATCGAAACCGACCCATTGACACTCCTACCAAAACCTAAGTGGGACGTTAATTAATTGCCTCTACAATTTATGTTTTAGTTGAGAAAGATAACAAAATAATATAGGAAATTAGATAGTTGAGCGTACTTGAGTAAGGAGTGATTGTTTGCTCATGGTAAGGGTGTCAATGAGTCGGTTCAGGTTCATTTCCTAAGGAACTTAGAACCATAACCATTATATTTAATTCGGTTCCTGTCCTTGTCGGTTTCGAGTCCGATTCTAAAATAAATGAAACTAGAATCGGAACCATCAAAAATCATGGGTACCCATCGGTTCCAATTCTCAAGATTCAAATGAGAGAAAAGTATTTCAAATCATTATAAATAAAAAATTCTTTTACAAAAATTTATATATTATCAATAAAATTATTAACTTAATTATAATTTGTTATACTAAAAATATAAATTAATGATTTTTTCAAAATAATTTTTTATCTTAGTTAAAAGTAATAAATTATTAGAAGAACAACTCATTTTTATCCATGTGGATTATATAATACTTTTTAAGATTTGAAATATAAAAATAAAGATTTCTGTGCAATGAATGTACAGGCAGGAAAGAGAAATTTCATTCTTATTACATATATCATCAGCCCACATGCCAAAACGGTGTTGGTCTGTGAGCAAATAATCACTCCTTGATTGAGGGTAGTATTAGGATGAGTAACCTCTCGAGAAGTCCTCATGTTGCAATCCTCTATCTTAAAATGGGAGTTGTCCTAAAGAACGATTAAAAATAAAAAGAAACCTGTAAAAAAGGATTTTAAAATTATTAATCAAAATGATTTTTTTTTAACTATTTTGGTAAATAACTTAATTTTTTGAAAATGATAAGTTTTTTTTTTTTTGAGTAATTGTTAATTTTCACTTATAAACTTTTTATAAGAAAATAAAAAAATATTTGAGATTTTGTTAATAATTATAAAAATACGTATATGTAAACACAATTGCATTGTCGTCCACGTTTTCGATTGATATTTACTCTCTCGACTCTGCCTTTGTGGACAATTTTGTGTGTGATATAATAAAAGAAAATTAATGAAAATAAATGCTACAAAACTTACCATTTTGAAAAAAAAAAGATTAGTTAGCAAAACAGTAAAAAAATGTTTACGTAAATGTTTTGAAAACCTGATCGACACGCAATGTTGTTGAGTCTTGCCAATCTTTCTCTGTCGTTTTGGTAAAAGCCCCTTTAAGTTTCACACTTTGAGCCCAAGCTTGGTTTGGGCCGGGCATGAGAACCCAACCAACCCATCCATGTTGCGACTCTATATGCTTCAAATCTCAAACTAAAAATTGATCTTTTTATTACATTAAAAGGTAAAATAATCCTTAACCATAAGTCTTGGACCATTGGATCCCTCAAATTTACATAATTAGATTCAAACCAACACAAACCCACTTAAACGAATCCGGGTCAGGCTAAATCATTAGCATGACCCGCTACCTTATTTGTCCGACCTCTACCTAACTTTTAAAGAAGAATTGTACTTGTTCACCATTGGATAACAGGGGTCAAGGGAGGAAATATGATCCTTTAGCCACCCATGTGATTTTATTCTTGGCACAAACCCTAATTCAATAAATATATGTCATAGTTGGACCCGACCCTTCATGAGTCAATTTTTCTATTTAAAGATTCTATTACAATAATGAATGTAACATGGTCAATGAAAAAATTATTAATCATATATGTAATGAATTTTGTTATGGTTTGAGTTAGAAATTAGTAAATAAAGTTGAAGTTTATAAAAATAAAAATTTGAAATATTTAAAATTAAAGAAGATCGTGAAAATATTCACTGAAGTAGTGTTAATCGATGTAAATAAACTTTAGTTAACATAAGATATATTTGCTATAGAATTAAATTTAAAAATATGATTACTCTAGCTTACCTTAAATTTTTGGGATAAGTATTTGGTGCCTAAAAGAAAATATATTTGCAGTCAATTTAGCCTCGTTATTTATGAGTAATGTAGACATTTTGTCCTGTAAGTGTTATGATGAATATTTGAGATGCTCATTGTGTTTTCGAACTCAGAACATGCTCATTGATTACATTTTTTTTTTAAATTAGATATATGGGCTTTGCCTAGTCCATAGACTATGGTTTTGTCCAATGACTAGTCTCGGGACATGTGCAATGCCTGCACATCACACGCACCTAGTAAGTGAGGGTATGCCTTGGTAGGTGGCCTCTAAGGAATTAATGGTCATACTAGATATCGAAATCATGACCTACAAGCATTAACTGCTTATTAGTCTAACATTCCCATTGAGCCAACCCCTTGGGGTTGCAATTGACCACATTCTTCCCTAACAAACTAATGAAAATGATCTTTGTAGTGAAATTAAAAGGGTACAAATAATAGGGAAAGTAGAAGAAGAATTAGAAATTAACAATTGGCCCAAGATACGTAGCGACTTTTGTGGACAAATTGAATTTTGGAGGAAAAAAATAAAGTGTTTTTTTTAATATATTGAAGCTATGACTCTAAGACGACATCAAATATATTTAAGAAAAGGAACTTTCCTAGGAGCTTGAAGTGAAAGAATAGAGGTTGAAGATAAGGGTATTTATATAATTTTTAAGAATGCTGTAGAAGTTCACGGTGGTTATGTGATCATTTTGAAACAAAAGAACATCTCAAATATTCACCAAAATTCATTTCATGTATGTGGAAGCATAAACTTGAGAGGCTATTTTAGGGATGAAAATAAAACGATGATGCTAAGCTAATATTAATTTTTGAATTGTGATAATCTGACTCTCTTTTTTGCATGTACTTTGTACACTCTCTTCACATAATCGTAGATTATTTTTTTTTGGGATATACAAGAACAAAGATTTATGACTCAATAAACTGTCATGTCATCAAAGTACAAAAAGGAACGTCAGTTAATTATCACAATTCTTATTTTATTTGAATTTGACATGAATCGAGATAATCTGACTACCCCACGTGGCAAACTCAATCAACTACTCTGACGTGACAAGTTTGGGAATCATAGATCTACACTTCTCAATAAACACGATTGCAGTTCCCCATAAAAAAGTGTATGTCGAGGGTATCGTTTTTCTTGAGGAGCATAGATCTACGATTTTCGAATTTGTCACGTGATAGTCAATTGAGTATGCCACATGGGTAATTAGATTTTCAACTCATTTGATATAGATCCTTGTACGGTATAGAAAATCAAAACATCCTTCGAAAAAAAACTTATAATTTGGAGACACGAGGGGCAGGCTAGTAGGAGCTGGTGGGGGCAATTGCCCCCACAGAACTTTGAGACCCTCCTATATTTTCAACTAATTACATGCCTCATTTATCTCCATTCCCTCCAATTTTTGCCCCCACACCCTCACCTCTCTCCCATCGTAATTTTCAGTACAAATAATTTTCCCACTATACAAGTTCTTCAACTATACAACTAACCATAGTTTGCCCCCACTACAAGAAAATCCTGGCTCTGCCACTGCAAGTGGCCTACTTCAAGAGAGATATATACCTACTTTCATTGGGTGGGTTCAAGCAGTAAACCATCATATTTGGGTCACCTTACATAAGAATGTTGGATGTGTTTTACTTCGACATCAAAAGCATCTGTTACATGTAGGACTAAAAGGCCTTCTATGTTCTAATAATCAAAGAATAAAGGATGTGTTTTACTTCGACATCAAAAGCATCTGTTACATGTGTACTAAAAGGCCTTCTATGTTCTAATAATCAAAGAATAAAGGTCCACCTAAAACCCACGCTATCTTCGATTATTTACAGATTTTGCCTATTTCGGCAAATCTCTGTAATAAAATATTACTTTATTTGTGCTTCCCACCCCCTGGTATTCCCTTGATTTTTAATGTAAGTGAGGTGTTTGCTAAAGCGACACTCCAGAATTCCTTACTATCAAGAAGGAATCATCATGGTTTTAAAATTCGGTTTTACGTTTGTCTCGTCCATGTCTGATATCAAGTTGTCTCGAATCAGTCATCTCATCTTTTTCAAGTCGTCTCATTCGACAATGAGACAATGATTTCAAATCATTTAAAAATTTGATTTTTTTTTTAAAATCCTCTTCGAGATTGTCTTGATTTAGATGAGAAAGATGAAGTTTTTTACTAAACCTCTTTGTTTTCTAGTTCATTTGATTGCGAAGATGAAAAAAAAAATAATTTTATAGTGAAAATGATAGGATTTGAAGATGAAAATTGATATATCTCGTTTGTCTCGGATATCTCAGACAAGATTTTCGATATCTTATCTGAGATGTATCATTCGTCTCGCGAGATTCTACAAAATACCTAAAACACGTATGTCCTCATCATTGGGTAATATCGAGACAACTCAAGCGATACATCTCGATCGAGTTTTAAAGTCATGAAAATCATTTTTGCGCCTATAATCACAAATGACAAAACTCGAAAAGTGATCAAGTTGATGAGAAAATATCACCTTGACGATTTCATTGATTATTTCAAATTTCGGTTTTTTTCAAATAATTAATAATTTTCACTATCATGCAAAATTTTCTCATTTTTTTAATTCAAATTAAATAATTATTGTATCAAAATTTTTTTACTATGCTGCCAGCTCAACATGACCAAGCCTCCCAACTGATTATAAAAATCAATTTCTTGTGTTTGTTGAAAATTTTATACATGTGGACGATGGGGTATCCACATCTACAATCCGAAGCATCATATACGCTGTTTATAATATGAGAGCTGATCACGTCAGACGTCCACGTGGTAATAGAGCGTTACAGTTAAGAGTTCTGGATTGCCACTTCAGAAACAATTTCCCGGTGTAAAAAAAAAAAAAAACTGAAACAGAAGAAAAAAAGAGGCTTTGGTGTGGAGGTTGATATATGTTTGCTGATGCGAAATCGAGGGTCTATCTCGTTGATCGCTCTGCAAAATGCTCTAATCGATCGGTAAGTCATCATTTTTGGTTTAGTTTTCGTTCTGTATTCAATTGAAATTGTTGAATTCTCTTTCAAATTCTTGTTTTTTGGTGTTTTTCGTTCGATTTATGGTTTTAGAATGGCCGAGATCATATGAAGTACGGGTCTTACTCATTTAGCGTTATTTGTTTGATCATTTAGGGTTAGAACTGTGATTTTGTTGTTAGAATTCGAGATCCGTTCGTTTTGCATGTTTTTTGTTTATGTGGATTTCCGATCTGGATTATTTTGGGGAGAAATCTGAGCTTTGGTGTACTGAATTTTAGTAAATTCGATGGATTAGGTTCAGATCATCTAGCATTCGGTGACTTCTCCATTTCAGATGGAGGAACAAACTCATGAATCATTTTTTGATCATCTTGGCGACAACAAGGTTGGGGTTTCAGAATCGAGTCCTGTTTCTTCAGACAATGTAGAGTCCAATGAGGCAAATGCATTTTCGAATCTTAGCATCGGTGAGATCGGTACAATCAGGAAAGCTTTTGGTGGTGAAGAGGAAAAACAGTTGGGAGAAGTGGTTAGGTCAGCATCTTCAGATTCAAAAAATGACATTTCGGTTTCGGATGACACGACCAAATCCAGTGATGTCGTGATGGAAACAAATGTTGCTTCGGATAATAATACAAGCAATAGAGGCATTAAGGAGGTTCAGTGGAGTTCATTTAATGATACCAATTCTGCTAGAGCTGGTGAGTTTGAGTTGTTCTCCGAATTTAGCAATGATTTAGGGGACAGTTTTGTTGATCCCTTGCGAAAGTGGGGGATAACCTGAACCCAGCATCCAGTTTTACCGAAGATGTGGTCTCTAATTTGACCACCACATCCACTTCTTCACAATATGAACTTGGACAAACTGTTGGAACCGTGACCCAACAGAGTCCAGATGTGCAATATTGGGAAAATCTCTATCCTGGGTGGAGGTATGATCCGAGTACTGGGGAGTGGCATCAAGTTGATGGGTTCAATGTATTGACTAATACCCATCAACAAAATTTCAATGATGTTGTTTCGGACAAGAGAGCAGAAGTTTCATATTTGCAACAAACGGCTCAGTCAGTTGTGGGAACTGTAGCTGAGGGTTGCACAACAAGTAGTGTCTCTAACTGGAATCAGGTCTCACAAGGTAGCAGCACCAGCACTGAGTACCCGGCACATATGGTGTTTGATCCTCAGTACCCAGGTTGGTACTACGACACAATTTCCCAAGAATGGTGCTTGTTGGAGTCGTACACTTCGTCTCATAATCAGCAAATTCAAAATGATAATATATCGATGGGTAGTTTCCTCGCTGACAGTAACCATAGCCTATACAGAGACGATGGACGGGCCAAAAACTATCTATCAAAAGGTCTGGGTAGTCAAGAGAGCCTTCACGATTCAAAGGGTCCTGGAAACAACTACTCCAATCAACAATTGGGTTTTAAACCCATGGGAACAGCGTTGTTGCATGAACAGACAAGTAATGAATATGAAGGAAATAACGGGTTGATGGGTTTTCAAAGCTTTATTCCAGCTAAGAACTACTCTCAGCACATTAGCCAACCAAAAGTGGAGCAGAGCCAGCAAACACATTTCTCACATGATTACCATGGTAA
Source organism: Akebia trifoliata (assembly GCF_017979445.1). Taxonomy (NCBI): domain Eukaryota; kingdom Viridiplantae; phylum Streptophyta; class Magnoliopsida; order Ranunculales; family Lardizabalaceae; genus Akebia; species Akebia trifoliata. Next base: position 30,075,669 of record NC_141386.1, read on the forward strand.
TCATAAATCAGGAAATTATTCCCATCAGCCATTCCAGACTAGCTCTCAATTCTCATATGCCTCCAATGAGGGGAGATCATCTGCGGGTCGTCCTTCGCATGCTTTGGTTACTTTTGGGTTTGGTGGAAAACTCATCGTTATGAAAGATAGCAATCCATATAGCACAAACCCGGGATATGGAAGCCAGGTTAGGCCCCAAGCCTCTTTCAATTACAGTTTCCCCTAAACTTGTAGTTCATATCTGTAACTCTGTTTTTTCTTTGTTCTTTTTCATTTTTTAGGGTGTGGCTTCCTCAGGAGATTTTAAATTTATTTTTATTGTATTTTGAAGGACCCCATAGGAGGCTCGATTTCTATTCTCAACTTGATGGATGTTGCCATGGACAAAAGTTATGCATCAAGCATTGGTATTGGTGCTTGTGATTACTTCCGTACTCTGTGCCACCAATCCTATCCTGGCCCTCTGGTTGGTGGGAATGTTGGAAGTAAAGAATTAAGCAAATGGATTGATGAGAGGATATCAAATTGTGAATCCTCCAACATGGACTACAGAAAAGGAGAACTTATGAGATTGCTTCTCTCTTTGCTTAAAATAGCCTGTCAGCATTATGGGAAACTTCGCTCTCCTTTCGGTTCTGAAACAGCATCGAAGGTATAATAAATTCATGTCTTTATCTTTGTGTAAGACATTTTATAGCTGAAATATACATATGCTTTGGAATAAAATTTTGTTTATCGGATTGTTCCTGACTTGCTATTTTATCTTAGCTTACTGTTGTCCTTATAATTCTTTTCCATTTTTTTATATTGAGGATGGTGGGTAGGTAAACTTGATGGATTAATGTAATGTTTCATTTTTAGTTAACTTGGCTGATTCCAAAGTCACAGTGGTGGGAACAAGGCTTGATCTGTCAAATATTTAATCTATTATTATGTATTTAATTTTGGATTTTCACTTCGGTTGAAGTGATGTTGTTTGTAAGGTTTAAGACAAACAGGAACTGTATTGAACTTCTTTGTGGGTTTTATGTTTAGATTGGAAAATGTGTGTAAGTTGAACGATTCAATTGATTGTTCTCCGTTTTTTTGCTTTGTCGTTTTTCTTCCTTGTAGGTAGGTCATTCAACCTTCATTTATTTGTATAATATATATTTATATTCATCCGGAAAATAAAAATTGATGGTGCTTTAAAATAAAATCAAGCTTGATGATAATCTTAGATAAAATTAATTGGTTAGATAAATTTTTTGAGCTTGATGATAATCTTAGATAAAGTTTAAAGATTGCTTTGATGGTTGACCTCCATGGAATAAAAACCTAATTGGTTTTTTTTTTCTTCTGTTTTTTGCTAGGAACCACATTGTTTATCCATATCTCTATTTGTGGTCTTAATCATTGTTTCATCACTCTATCAAGTAATTTCATTGTGTGAATCGTAAGTTTGATGCCACGATATATTTTTATTCTTCAAAGTGTTATTGAACAACTCACTTAGCTAGAGCAATTTAATACCTTTTATGCATTTCAATACTTTTATTAGAATACTGTCTGGTCCTAAATCCTTACATGTCTTTATCTTAAGTTGGTTTAACTTCTGATACTGTAATTCGACAGAAGTGTTTGTACTCTCATGCCTCCCTATCATTTCCTTAAAGCTAATGTAATCGGGAACTTCTTCTTAAAGTTGTCTATCCAACACTCTTACCTAGGGATTCTCTTCTGTAACCATTGTATCTTCTCTTTCTCATCTTCAGGAATGTTATTATCTGCAAAAAGAAATAAGTTTAATAAGATATACACCTTGTTGAGTGTCTTGTGACCTCCTTAACCTATATATTTCTAAGATCCTATTGAGATACATGGTTAATTGCCTTGTGATGCATTTGCTATCTTGCTTGTTCTTAGTCTTGTTAATTTTTATCTAACGCTCATTAGCGCCCTGATATCTGCTCTGAAATTATTGAGAATCCAATACAATTCCATGGCATTTGGTGAAAGCTAAGCATAAGCGCCTGTTAGTGCTTTTTAAAAAATAATAATAATAATAATAATTTTAATTTCAATTTCATTTTTTTTTTTTTTACTTTTTCAAAACAATATGTTTTAGGTTCAATTTCATTGTCATATGAAGGTGTCAAATTTGAAAAGCCTATTTTCCCCTTATCCAAACTAGTAGCTGTCTTTCAGATTTGATTGGTTACGGTTTGGGTTCTTCACTCTTTCTTTATAGGAAAGTGATTGTCCAGAATCAGCGATGGCAAATCTTTTTGCCTCTTCTAAAAGGACTGGTGCTCAATTGAGTGGTTATGGTGCTGTTACCCACTGCTTACAAAATTTACCTTCTGAAGGACAAGTTCGGGTATGTCATGACTTTTTTCACAGCTCCATAGGTAAAACTTTCACTTAGTGTAACATATTCCATTTATTGTAGGCAACTGCTGTTGAGGTACAGAACCTTCTTGTTTCTGGTAGAGCAAAAGAGGCTCTCCAATGTGCACAAGAAGGTCAGTTATGGGGACTTGCGCTAGTTCTTGCTGCACAACTTGGCGATCAGGTTTTAAGCACCGGGTTTTAACTACTTCTTTCCAGTCATTTCCACATGCTTGAAATGAGTTCATATGTAATTCATTACATCTTAATGTTAGATGGGTCAAAGTATTAAATTTTGATCATCTTGGAAATGGAAATATTTTGACCAATGTAGAAATCGATACAATTTTAAGGAAATGATGGACATATTATGAAATTAGAAATGTTGAGGAAGTTTTCATTGAAAAGATAGAAAATGATAAGACATACATGAAAACACACTCATAAGTCATCAAACTACAATAAACAGTTATATGAACTATAGAAATGAAAATTGGTAACATTTTGTTACATGTTGGCATGTGTAGCTAAGAGTCCGACACCTAAAACAACTTATATGCTTCTTCTTGGAAATTTAAATAATAATATCAAATAACTACAAATACTTTAAAATGTACCACTTTCTTAAATGAACAAAATATTATGTACTGCATCGTCACATTATTATAATCTATAAAAAAAATGCATTCTCACGTTATAATATATATATTTATCTTTTAAATATTTATGAATAAATACTAATATATCTAACTAACCAGAACATTAACAACTGTATGTGAATACTTATATGGGGACATTTTGGTCGAAGTTTACTATTCATCGAATATTTCCATTATACATTTAAAGGGCTATCATTTGATTAGTTCGTTCGGAATTCACTATTCATCGAAATATTTCGTGAAATGAATAGTGATTTCCACTGAAATATATACATAAAGAAATTGTCGGATAAATTTTGTGTTGGATTGTGTAGAAATGGAAATATTTCAGTACTCGGAAATATTTCGAAATTTAATACTATGAGTGCATGCATGATCAATGATGTCACACTTAATATTTATGAGTAGCTTACTTTCTTTTCTTTCCATTTGAATTAATGCAGTTCCATGTTGATACCGTGAAGCAAATGGCGCATCGCCAGTTAGTAGCAGGATCACCTTTACGAACACTATGCCTACTCATTGCAGGGCAACCAGCAGACGTGTTTTCTGCAGGTAGCACAACTACTAGTGGCACACCTGCTACTGTAAATATGTATCATCAGCCTGTACAGGTGATATATCTACTTGAGTAGTTTCTATTGAAAAGATTATTATTGTGTGTCATTGGATGCAGTTGTTAATTTTGCTATCTTTTGTATTTGCTTGATCTTCCTGACATGGATTCTATATCTATCATGGCCAACTTTTAGTCTCTACCATGTGTAACATTTGGCCTCATCGACTGTACATAACAGGAGAAGTACACAAAGCTTGTGCCAACCCTTGTTGCACAGTCCTGCAGGCCGATACTTTCGACCCGCAAAAGTGGCTTCGAATCTTCCATATTTGGCAACCTATTACATTTTTTTGCAAAATCTCTTTTGTTAATATCTTCGCTTCGATGAACTCATCATCTCCCCCCCCCCCCCCCCCCCCCCCCCTTTTTTTCTATGGGCAACAGATTGGTGCCAACTGTATGCTAGATGATTGGGAAGAAAATTTGGCAGTCATAACTGCGAACAGAACAAAGGATGATGAGCTTGTAATTGTTCATCTTGGAGATTGCCTATGGAAGGAGAGAGGCGAGGTATGTTGTCCATATGGTTTCTTTGTAATTTTAACTTTCTATTTTTCTATCGTTTATGAAAGTGCGAGTCCTGAAGATGGCATTGTCCTAACCCAAAAATATGGTACAGATTGCTGCTGCGCACACTTGCTACTTGGTTGTAGAAGCAAACTTCGAGTCATATTCTGACACTGCCAGAATGTGTCTTATTGGTGCAGACCACTGGAAATTCCCACGAACATATGCTTGTCCTGAGGCTATCCAGGTTCTTTCCACTCCTCTTTGGCTCCCAAATTATCTTCTTTTTTAATTCATCATTGGTGTGTTACTGACACAATAGAGTGGCCTAATAGGTGCATGTCATTGTGTTAATATATTACATAAGATTACGTAAGAGTAGTATCATATTGGCTCTCTCTAGCTATATACCTGTCTGCTGCATCCCTTACCTTTGTCTTTGAGTGATGCGGTTTGCTTTTATTTTTGATTGATGGAATCAGAATATTTGGGGAATCTTTACATGTAGTTTTCGTCACAGACAACCCCCCCCCCCCCACCCCCCCACACGCTCGCGCCCAACACGGCACACAGACACAAGAGAGTCTGCAAGAGCTTGTATAAACATGTGTTTTGGCATTGTCAAGAATAAAAGGAGTTTCAGACCTGGCATTGTGCTTTCTATAGAGTTTTCTTTTAAATAATTCTTTAGGATAGCTATTGTTAAAAACACTCAAGACAAGGCTTCCATGCTTTCTTGTCATGGGCCACTTCCATCTTTTTGTAAGATTTTGTACACTATCCAGGTTTATGCGATTGTCCACAAGTAGGATTCTCTCGAAAGAAGTGGTTCATGAAAATAAATCAATTTTAGATAGAGCTTTCAGATCCCAAATAAAGGATGTAGGCTAGTAAAATACATGGAATGTTTGAATACCTGAAAAATAGGAAAAATTTTCTGTGAAAATACCATTTAGACACTAGACCCTTCCTCTTTATGTCCTCATCTGAGGGGAATACATGAGGACCTTCAATGCAAGGAAATGATGTCCTTAATCGGGAAACTTTTTCTTGAGGAGGGAGCGTCTTCATTCCCAACCATAAAGTGAATATCATTGGAAAATTTACAATGAACCTGCAAGATCCCTCTGCATGCACTACACCCACGTCAAGCGGGAAACCATGTTCTGACTAAATGACCTTCTCCTCAGAAATTGAAGTTCCTCGCTAACTCTCTGATACCATTTACCAAGAATATCTATATTTCTATCTGTAAGGGTCTTGGTACCCGAATCGTCCTACTTCTTAGGATACAAACCATGTCCCAATTGACAAGAAAAATACTTTGACAATGCATGAGGGCATAGAGAAAAGGGACATGTATCTGCTGCCCAGATTTCATGATCGTTAATATTTTTATATTGAATAGGCATAATTAATTTCTTAGTTCTGTTGCGTTCGTGAGAAGTACAACTGAACTGACGTACCAAATATCTTGACAGAGGACAGAATTTTATGAATACTCAATGGTGCTTGGGAATTCTCAATATGTTCTGCTACCATTTCAGCCATATAAACTTATATATGCCTACATGCTGGCTGAAGTTGGAAAAATTTCCGATGCATTAAAGTAAGTGGATGGATTTTTTTCTTCTTCTGTTGATGATGCTTTCTACTGTTTCGTTCAATTATTTTTTAGCGTGTTGTGATGTTTCAGGTATTGTCAAGCAACATTGAAGTCCTTAAAAACTGGTCGAGCTCCAGAAGTAGACACATGGAGACAGTTGGTATCATCTCTCGAGGAGCGCATAAGAACCCACCAACAGGTCTGTCCCAAGCATCCACACTTTAGACTTGCAAACATGTTCATCAATCTGGCTGTCTGTATTGATTCCATGTGAACGTTCTATTTACAGGGTGGATATAGCGTGAACTTGGCCCCAGCAAAATTGGTGGGCAAATTGCTCCCTTTTATTGATAGATCCATTCACCGCATGATTGGGACACCTACGAATCCAGTGTCGTCAACATCACAGGGCAGCATTCAAAATAATGAACATGATAACCATTCAGGAGGCCCAAGAGTGTCCAACAGTCAATCAACAATGGCCATGTCATCCTTAATGCCTTCAGCATCAGTGGAGCCACTAAGTGAATGGATGGGTGATAGCAATAGAATGAGTAGACATAATAGAAGCATTTCAGAGCCAGATTTTGGTAGAAGCCCAAGACAGGTGTCATATCTTCTTTTCTTGCCTACATGAAATTCTATTTTTTAATCACTACAAGTCAATGTTTCGGTTAGGAAAAAACCAGAGATTGTCTCGACCAAAACATTTTGATACATTCCTGAAACATTCAATGTTTTGGGGTCAATGATAGATGAAAATGGTGGTGCGTTTATGTGTGGGTGTTAGTGTTAACCAAAATTTTGAGTCTTTCCGATTTTGCGTAAGTTCAGGCAAAGAAAGCAGTCTCATCTGATGTTCAAGGCAAAGCATCCATCTCGAGTGCACCCATTCGCTTTGGTCGTTTTGGCGCACAGCTAATCCAAAAAACCGTGGGATGGGTTTCAAGATCCCGTCCAGACCGCCAGGTAATTTCTTGTATCACTTTGTTTCTATCATTATATGAATTTTCTCTTATCGGTCACTTTCTTGTGGTTTGAAAGGCTAAATTGGGTGAGACAAATAAATTCTATTATGATGAAAATCTCAAGAGATGGGTAGAGGAAGGTGCCGAAACTCCAGGTGAAGAAACAGCCCTGCCTCCACCTCCAACAGCTGCAGTATTCCAGAATGGAATGTCAGATTACAACACAAACAATACTTTCAGAAGCAAAAGCTTTCCTGCTAATGGAGGGCCTGAAATCAAAAGCCCAACACACTCAGAACATAGGTCAGGGATCCCACCTATTCCACCCAGCTCAAACCAATTCTCAGCTCGCGGACGGATGAATGTTCGATCAAGGTGGAGTCATTGGAAAATCTTATTTATTTCTTTTGGACTCCCTACGTGTAAATTGGCCAATCAATTTCTTCACTGAAAACTGAGGTACTCATGGGATAGATGCATTTCATTCTTGCAAGGAGTGGGAGTTTTGGACCTACATGTGAGAGGTCTCACATAGCAGATTTCCTGCACTAAAAAAGGGCATCTAGTGATGATTGTAGCGATGCACTAATAACCATTTTTTAAGGTCAAACAATGCAAAAGTGGTCTTGAAAAAGAATTCTCGGTACCATCTGATCAGGTTAATTTTAGGTGTGTGGGACTCATTAACTGTAGATCCTCTCTCCTCCCCAGCAATGTGTCAGGTGTACGTACCTCATGATGTTCTACCCATGAGTACCTTGGATTTTATCATTTCTTCTTTTGTAGGCTTAAAATGGGTCGGGTCCGGGCCGAATATGAGTATATCCATATCCAGATTCGAATTTTTTATTTAGATACTATTAATTAAAACCATATCTGAACCATGTTTCTTTCACCAAATCCGGATCCAGATCTGACCTGATCGAATTACTTGATTCATGTCGGCCAGGTCAGATAACTTCCGGCCTGTCAACATTTTTTTTTGCTATATGTCCTTTCTAATTGCTACACTATTCTATTTTACTATTATAATTCTTTTATTTTATAAGAATTCATGTTATATTAAATTAGTGGAAAAAATATATTTTGCAAACATAAAAATATAATTTTCAAGGCAATATATCATTTGGATCTTGGCCCATATATGGATGGATCCGACTCGGACCAAGGGACATCAACCCATATTTGACCCATTTTTATTCAGGTCTACTCCCAAGTGTCCAAAACTGGTAAATTTGGATTCAGATCACCGGAATTTCAGATAAAATCCCACCCATTGTATGCCCTATTCTTTTGGGTCTGTAACTTAATACCCTTCGGCCGGACTCTTTGCAGGTATGTGGACACCTTCAATAAGAGTGGTGGGAACCCGACAAACTCATTTCCGTCACATTCTGTTACAGCTGCAAAATCCGGGGGTGGCGCCAATGCCAAGTTTTTCATACCCACCCCTGTAGCAGCCTCAAGTCAACACATCGTAGATTCAACAGGAGAAAGGATGCTGGAAGCTTCTCCCACAGATGAAGATCCTCCGACGTCCATAACAAAGGACTCATTCTCAGCACCGCCACCTTCATCTTCATCATCATCATCCATGCAACGGTTTCCTAGCATGGATAACATTGTCCACATGGGAAACAAGGGAATGAATAACGATAATGGCTCTCTTTCTTCCCGTTCACGGCGGACAGCATCATGGAGTGGAAGCTTTACCGATGCATTTAATCTTCCCAAAACCAATGAACTCAAACCTCTTGGAGAGGCATTGGGGATGCCCCAATCGTCTTTTATGCCTGTTAACCTTTCACCTGTGTGTCTGATGAAGAATGGTGCTAGTTTTGGGATGATCTTCATGAAGTGGAACTCTGAGCTGACAATGACCATACTAAGTCAGCAATTTTCCCATCCTCTTCACAAGAAGGTTTGTCATGATCTGTGAAATTGGATTTCTTACAGGGAACTTAGTTTTTCATGGAAGGCCTTATTTTGGAAAACAGTTTCCCATAACTTGTATACGCTCCGCTGTTGTATAGTTCATTTGTTGATTTCTTCACCGCAGGAATTTGCAATACTGTTTCTAAGGTGGACCTTGAGGAAGATAGAAGAGCCCATGAAATGGCACTGGTCCTCCCACCACTAGATGGTTGAAGAGCTTATTGATATTGCAAAAAATAAAATAATTTTGTTATTCTTTTTATAGATTTCTGTATTTTACAAGCGATTCAGACAAAAGAGAAGATGATCCCAGAATTTACAATAATTTTTTGTTTGACCTCCCAAACAGTTTGGCAGAGTGTGTTGTATCCTAAAGAGTAAATTTTGATTGAGACCCACTTGTGATTTTTGCTCACTCTCCAAGTTCAGGTGGTTACATCTCACTACCGTACATAATGTCTTACTCTTTTCTTTTTGTAATTTTAAGTATGATTCTATTGTAATATCCTTTGATTTGTTATATTAATAGGGCACTATGTTTTTTAATTGCAATTATCACTTTCTTAAAATAGTATTTCGTAATTATGTAAGTTGGATTTGTCATAAAATAGTATTATTAGAAAATTCTTTTATTAAATATCATTTTTAAGTATAATTCTTTTACAACATCTTTCTAAACTTTGATTGGATGAAATTAATAAGATGATAGAAAGTAATATACTTATATATATTTAGATTTCTAATAAAGTAGGGGAAGAGGAACGGAACATGAACTAAAATTCTCAAGACTATGTGCTATTGCAAATTTTGTTATTTATCAAGAAAATTTTAAAAATAATTGCCATTGGCTTGCATCAACAATACCAACTGATTCGCGGTTAGTCTGGCAATGGGTTGGGGTGGCGGTGTGGGTCAGATGAAGTTATTTTCATATCCTTATCCTAGTCTATAGCCGATTATTCATGTCTAGTTTTTTATTGACTTATGCTAAGAATATTCATATACGACTATTTATCCATTTTTAAAAGAATATCCGTGTCTTATTTGTACCCAAATTTCATGCAGATATATATATACCTCATTTGTGAAGATGGAAAAACCTTAATTTTGGATTATACATATTTTATTGTAAATTTATCAAATTAAACTTGGATATATAGGTTAGATAAGATGCTTAACTATATCTGACCATAAACATATTGGATAAAAATAATTGTGGATAAATTTATTCGAATTCTTAATTAGATAAAAAATTTGTACCCATACCCGAATAACTTAGATAAGATGAGTTGGGTAAACGGATATTATCTAACCCATTGCCAACTCTACTCAAGGTATCCACTGGGCTTAACGGTAAGAAAAATCCCACTATAATAGGCTTAACGGTAAGAAAAAAAAATACTCACTGTAATATTAATATTGATTTTGAGAGCTTGTAATTTTTTTTATACCAAAGTTATTCTCTTACAAACAGAATATATAAAAAAAAAATGGTGTTTTACAAGTTAATCCTCCATTGCTCTCACCTTTATAAGTTAATCTCTTTAGGATCCGAAGAGCTTTCCTTTCCTCTCTTTAATAGAAATTGGATTAGAAGAGCTTCTTCATAGTGAAAGGAATGGCAAGGCAATGTGATTAAAAATGATCAAAAGAATTATCCTCTCTCGAAACACCATATTTAACATCATTACTCAGAGTTAATGTAAAAGCAACTCCAACGCACTCGGAATCAGGCTCTCCATCCCCTCCCAAATGTTGTTTTGGAGAGCACCAAAGTCCTTTGAAGGGTCTCCAATGCAGTCTGCAGCTGCCTCTTCATTTTGAAATATGTTGGAGAGAAAAGTTTTTTGTCGGCAAAAGAAGAGACTGAGAGTTAGAATCTCTACCTTTTGGCTGCAAAGGTTGATGTTGGTTGGGTAGAATTAAAAAAATATTAAAATATTTGAAAAAATTATTTTAGATAACACGATTAAAGTGCATATCCCTTGAATATTGAAAAATACTCAAGTATTTATAATTAGTCAGTATAATCACCGTGGCGTTGCTCTAAGGTTGGTGTAGCAATCCCACTCTCAATTTTTTTTTTATCATCCTTAAAAAATCTTACTAGTTAAAAAAAATACTAATTATTAAAAATATAAAAAGATACTCGTTACGTGACCCCCACAGCTACCGCCGGCCCATGTTCTAAAAAATGCACTCCACCTAAAAAAAACCCTAAACTAAAGGATCCATTCAATGACCTCTTAGCGAACCCATTTAAAACCATGACTTTCTCATACTATGAATCGATTTCAAGTTAAAGAAAGAATCAAATATTCACTGATCGAGTTCAAATTATAAAAAAAATTGAATAATAGAATTAACAAGAATAAAGAACAAATGAATGTATGTTACAACAAAATGCCAAAGAAGATATTGAGGATAAACATATTGAGATGAGGATAGGCTACGCATCAGATGGAGTGATCCAATGTCTTCCATTGACGAAACTTTTGACGAGGAATGGATGCGCTGACTCGTAATCAAGCTCACGAGCCCATGATACACCCCTTACCGCCGCAGCTCCAGGACCCCAACACTTATACACTCCGAAGAACACCGTTCTGCGACACAAAACCCATACTTAATTTTAGAATTAATGAAAACCGGAACAAAACTATCCTTGTATCCAAACAACACTTAATTGTATCAAATAAGCTTTGATAGACAGGAATAAAGGTTTGGCTGTTACTTGTTTTTGTTGCTGGTGTGGTCCCAATCATCCCATCCCCCACGTGCAACCACGTCATCAAAGTATGTGTATGAGAAAACGATCCTAGAGTACTGGCCCATCGCACGGCCTACGTAGAGTGGGCCCGTACCTGTCACTTTGCAGCCCACGAAAGCGAACCCGGTTCGCTCGTCAAGAGAGTTTCTATCTTGCGCCGCTATGGAACCGAACCTCGTCGCTATGGAGTGTAGTTCGCAATTCTGCGTGCGCACCATGAACCAAGCCAACAGGATTACAGAGACAAAAAGCGAATTCTAGCTATATTAGAAAAGCTGGCTTTGCAACAGCAGAACTTTTAGCAAACAAAAAGGCCTCCTTTTGTAATTTACAAAAAGTTGAAGGGTTATTATAAAAATTAAAGAAAAATACTGATAAAGTGTCCCTCCTTTTTAAAGGACAAGTTTCCGGCACTCGTTGCAGTATTATTTTTGCACAATGACCAAAATATCCTAGAACTTCTCTCAATATTACATCGAGTGTTTTTGTAATATATGGAATCACTTTTCTAATTGAATAATGCTGACGTGAAAGTGAGTAGGAATTATTCTTTTCATTGAGATATGTGTGAAAAAGATCTACACTGCCTACAAACTTCCACGTTAGAAAAGTGCAATATGCAATTGCATAAAATAAATTCTATTGCCACACCAACGTTTGCTAAAGCCACTCCAATCATAATTGATCACGTCTTGGGGTGGGGCTAGAAAATTTTGGTGTGATGACAATAGAAGCTCTCGTAATATTAAAATTGAAGGAAGAATGTTTTTAGAAGCTTTAGAAACACTTCCAGAAGTTGTCGAATGTTTGATGAAAGCACATTATAACATTCTAAATTGTGAACGTTGATGAAGATGTCGATGGAGAGAGAGAATTCTATAAATTTATGTCATTAAATAAAAGAAATAGAGACATTTTCATCTCAAATCTAGTAATTTTCTTCAATCTATCCACAAAATTGATATAAAAAAAATATTTACAAAATAATTAATCTAGGATTTCACAGAATCTCATAGCAGCCAAACATACAAACCCAAATTTACAAAACTACCCACCTTAGGCTTTGTGCTATTAGTCGAAAACTTAAAAATCAGAAGTGGATCTAGACAACTTCTGCTTTTGACTTCTAAATTTTTTGAGGATCCCAAAACCGTGGGAAGTACTTTTGATATGTAGGAAGCCAAAAATCACCCCTCCCCCCCCCCCCCCTCCAAAAAAAAAATAATAATAATAATAAATTAATAAATAAATAAATTTTGTGCCAAACACAACTTAACTCATTGAAATCGAACTTTCTTTAGTTTAGTGAGGATAGAGCACCTACCTTGTACATAGACCGTCCATTGCCGAAGATGAAGTCAATCGAACCCTCAATATAGCACTCCTTAAAGTAATGTCGTCCAGCATCGTCGCATAATGTATCTTGTGCTCCATAAAAGCCACAACCTGAGAAGTAAGCCTTATCGCCCGATACGCGGATTGCTGCAGCTTGCCATCCTTCCATTCCTGGCATTGGAGCTGGGGCTGTGTTCTGCATTTCCTCCATAAATTAGCTCTCAAAAATAATATTCCCATCAACGAAAAAGATTATGGAATTATTATTCTAGACTCTTAATGTGGTCTACAAATAATTAAACACGTGTGACCAATTTAATATATAGGGCTCAATAATTTACTCATAGACGTTAGTTGTAATCTTTTAGTCAAGGACCATATATTTAACTTTACCAAATAGCCATAACCAACACTGCTACAAACTTTACAAGTCCATAATACCCTTCCACATTTGCATCATTTACTACAAACTACCAAAACAAAAACAAAAAAAAGGCATTCTTGGTAATTTTAACTAGAGAAATTCTACTGGGACATCAAATTTTACTTAAAACCCACACATCCTTTTAAACGTCTATTTATTATAAGTTGGTGTGTTATGAGTAAAAATTGGTCTGTTTATATAAGCTCTCTTTTTCTAGCCTTCTCTTATCAGTTATCACTTACTTTGAAACTGATATTTCTTGCAGAGAAATACTTAGCAAACACAGTAACAGAAGCTGTATTATAAGTTCGTAGCTGTTGTCCATCAGGCCCACGATCGCCGGCTCGATCGTGCCATTCGATCACAGTTACCTCTCTCCCTGCCCCTTGAAATGTGATGTACGGTTTGGATACTGGTACCACAACCTTTTCCCTGCTCCCAACCACACCATATCACAGAAAAAAATAATTAGCATAAAAAAGAAAAGAATAATTACAAAATAAACAAAAAAATCATAATAATAATGAAGAATAAATTACATGTAACAACCGGCTTTGATCTGTATAACGACGTTCTCCATGTTGTTGACTGGGACAGATTCAATGGCAGCTTGGACGGAGAGGAAGTCGCCGGACCCACTTGCGTCCACTGTGATCAAACGGTTGCCAGTGGGCCCAACCCATTTGTGGTGGTGATTGGTAGTGTTGGTGCTGGTAACCAATAGTGGTGCATGTAGCAAGAACAACGTGAAGGAAGAGAAGACGACGACGAAGAGAGTGTTGAGAGAGGCCATTAAATTAGAATAAATGTTCAGAGAAAGAATATAGAGAGTATTTCTTGCTGTGAGAGAGAGAGAGAGAAGAAGAGAAAGAAGGATATTTCTTGGGTATGAAGTCTGTATTAATATAGAAAGAGAGAGATCACTGGGATATGTTTATTTATTTATTTATTTATTTTTCTATATTTCGGTCCAACGGTCGGGTTTTCTCGTACCAGCTGTTTTAGAAAGATTTCTCACTCGGCTTGGCTCAGGCTATTTGGCTCCAACATAAAGGGTAACATAAGATGATACCTACAGTACCATAATTAAAATATTGCCTACCCCTTATCTTGTTGCATATTGGCATCGATTGGACTGATCAGATTAGGGGTGTACCTTTAGAGGACAACTCTTAGATTCAAAAAAATAAAAATGAAAACTTCTTTCAAGATCTTGGTTTTTTTTTTTCTTTTCGTTATTAACAAACTTTAAAGGGAGACTTTGATTGGTTAGATGCTAGACCTCGAGATGTTGTGTGATCATGACCTACTTAACTCAAATCTTTTAATAAACCTTTTTAAAACTATAATGGCATAAAGAAATCAACAAAGTTACTTTCAAGGAACTTCAATATTGGAAATTTAGTAAGAGATTTTGTTTTATTAGAAGAATAATGTTCAACTGACCTCAGGTTGGAAGCTCGTAGCGCACTTCTTGACTTGAAAGCATATGAGAACCATAGATGCTTTTCATCGAGATACACGTAAAAAATATTTATGATGCATATCCACTTTCAAGCCAAAAAGTGTGATACGAAGTTCCAGCTTGGGGTCACTCCAACATGACTCTTACTAGAATGTCCATCGTGGGACTTACTAAGAGATTTTTATAAAGCTTCCATCGTGGGAGTGGGAGTGGGAGTGGGAGTGGGGTTTATAAATATCAATTTTTTTTGTTAATATTGTTGATAGACTAAATGGCAATTACGCATCGCAATCATAGAACAACTTCCAAAATCGCTGAAAAAGAAAATTACACTAACCTCTCATAAACCCCACTCTTAAATTGAAGTTCTAATGGTCTCTACATATTTAGATTCAACAATCAGGGGGGTTATAAATATCAAATTTTTTTGTTAATATTGTTGATAGACTAAATGGCAATTACGCATCGCAATCATAGAACAACTTCCAAAATCGCTGAAAAAGAAAATTACACTAACCTTTCATAAACCCCACTCTTAAATTGAAGTTCTAATGGTCTCTACATATTTAGATTCAACAATCAGGGGCGGAAATGATGCTCTTTTTTTTAGACACCCCTTTTGATCCTTGACATGGCAGTTAAATAATTATATATTTTTTTATGTGCATCCCAAAACAAAGGATCTACGATTTTATGATGGGGGTGTCTGAAAAAAAGAGCATCAAATTATCACTACTCTTTTTAAAAGTTTTAGCAAATTGATGATGAGATTCTCTATGGTAAATACTTTTAACAAAAACAGTTCATGCTATACTTGTAATTTAAAATTAAAAAATCATTCTTTTGAAATTTCCATTTATTTGAAGTTGAATTAAAGGTTTAATATATATATATATATATATATATGGGGGCGGTTCAAGGGATATATGTAAAACAATGGTTTTTCAAAATGTGGGTTAGAGGTTTTGGATTGAGCTGATTTTTTGCGAGCATGGTCACTATGATGAGAAGATCATCCTCACAAAAAATCAGCTCAATCTGAAACTTCTAAATCCATCAAAAGTGATTTACAAATTATTAATAAAAATTGGCAAAAAATCAACAATCCACATTTTAAATCACTTTTAATGGGGTTAGAAGTTTCAGATTGGACTGATTTTTTTTTTCCGAATGATCTTCCTATCATAGAGATCACCCTCACAAAAAATCAGCTCAATCCAAAATTTCTAACTCATATTTTGAAAATTTATTGATGTTACATTGTTTTTACATATGTCTCCTGATCCTAATCCTGATCCTAACCCTAAATATATATATGTGGGGAGGTTCAAGGGCCGTATGTAAAAACATATGAAAAACTAATGGTTTTTCAAAACATGGGTTAGAGGTTTTGGATTGAGCTGATTTTTTACGAGAATGGTCACTATGATGAGAAGATCATCCTCACAAAAAATCAGCTCAATCAGAAACTTCTAAATCCATCAAAAGTGATTTACAAATTATTAAAAAAATTGATAAAAAATCGACGATCCACATTCTAAATCACTTTTAATGGGGTTAGAAGTTTCAGATTGGACTGATTTTTTTTAGATGATCTTCTCATCATAGAGATCATCCTCACAAAAAATCAGCTCAATCCGAAACTTCTAACCCATATTTTGAAAATTTATTAATGTTACATTGACCCATATATATATATATATATATATATATATATATATTTATTTAAAATGTAAATAAAACCAATACTCTTTTTGGTGAAATTCTTCCTTTATTAAAAAAAAAAAACATTTCCTGACTGTATTCTAAATATTTTTAAAAACATGAAATTAAAATGACAAACCTTGTTCATGTTCAGCTTCTTTGAAAAGAGCCATGGAACCAAGCCGAGTCAAGCCATTCTAGCTGCGCCTATGTTAGCTTGAGATTCGTTCTCCAACGGTCATCTTTCCCAAGTCATAAATAATAGATAACGAAAAGAGAATGGTGGTGTTGGCGGGGGATGATGATGGGGCAAGTATGGCCAAATACTGTTTTGTATTGTTGTTGATACAAGGTCAGATCTTTTTGTGGTGGTGAAAGTGGGACAAATTTTAAAAATCCGTTTTTTAGAACGTTGGACCCAACACTTCTCTGCACAAAAATCCCGTCATAAACCTCCCTATCATGACTAAAATACCCTTCAAAAATTTCTGACCATGATGAAGTGAACGGCTGAGATTTCAGTGGGACCACCGAAGAATCCAGTTCTCGAGTAACGTCTTTAAGGAGATTGGTCAGAGATGTGTCAGCATGATTCCAGGACAACTTTGTCACCAATCATGGCCAGGAATGATGGATCTTATTTTTCTCGACCAAAACAGTACATCGTGGGGTTATAATTATTCCACTAATGTTGACTTTTTGACTTAAACAATCTTTTAAGTGGGACCCAATCAATGATTTTACCAATCACGTGGGTTTAATATGCATTTTATTTTATCAACTTCCGTTCTTTGGATCTTTAATGATCAACATCATTCTAAATCAATCCTACTAGAATATATTATAAATTAGTTAAGAGAAACAATAGATTTGATTTCTTCATTGTGACCTCATGAATGTTCAATCACGTCTCGCTGATCTTTTTTTTTTTTTTTTTTTAATTCTAAGCAAGTAAGAGGTAAGTGGTGAGTAGAGGTGAAGGTGGGTTCAATAGGCCCTCAACCCTAATCAACTTAGCTAAGTTGGCATTTTTAAATTCTCGTTGGTCCTATACGATATGGGTCTGTATGATTATGCATGGGAAATGGATGAAAAATTCTTCTACATTGTGATTTCATAAATGTTTAATCACGCTCTAGTTGAACCTTTATGATAAGGGTATGTACGATTACGCATGAAAAATAGTAGATAGATGATTTTTCTTATTTGTTTTCTTTGAAAAATCATTTTCCTATCCAAATCGAAAAAAATATTCTTCCCCCCCCACTTCATAGGAAAATCATTTTCCTATCTCCTAAAATTATTCTCTCATGATTATTCGTAGTGGTGTTAATTGATCCCACTAATTAACGTAGCTCAATTCACTCGAAAAGAACAAGGTTTAGGGCATTATCTTGAGGTCACAACGGTAGGGTTGGACTTAAAATTTTCAAACCCATTAGGTTCAGGCTGATGCTCACCTTAACCTTATTTCTAGTATATTTTATAATCATGTTGGGGTGACACAAAGGGGACACAGGGGTAACGCAATGATGTGGTGGCGTGCATATAACCATAAATGTTTTTTCGTGAAATACTAGTAAAAAAGCATCTCTGCGGTCAGAATCCAATAGATGACTCTAATGGATTTTGTCTCACTGATCCAAAGTCACTCCAATCACCTCCCTCCTCGCAATGGAGTAGTACCTATCAAAATCACTCTGACGCTTCAATTAGAGAAGCAGAGGGATAGTCTCAAAGTATTGGTTAGACCTCTGATCTCTCCAAAAAGATCTTCTCCTCAATGCTTACTATGCTACTTATTGATCCTGGCCCCCCTTTTCTAGTGGTGATCCTGGGATATCTCTTAATTCTGTAGATTCGCTTACCAAACGAAAATCTTTTGGATTGATCGTACAATGCTGCAGAGATCTCCTTCAAGATTTTTGGGATTGACGTGCACATATCAAGCTTACGGTTATTTTACAATCAGGTCTGTATTACTTGGTTGACTAGGTTTCATTTAGTGTTGTGATACCCTTCTAACCAAGCTAAGGAGATCTCTGCTTTGACCTGCCCTACTTGAAGGGCAGCGCCTCTATGCTGACATGCACCTGATATCACTTAATCAGTTTGAACACGTGTATGACTTAGATAAACTGCGCAATTATTTCTCTCTACAGCATCTACAGTTATGTATGCACTACCACGTCATTTGTGTCACTCCAACATCATTGTATATTTTATCAAATATGTTATGTATAATTTGATGTATGATTTTATAACAAAATAATTACAAAAAAAATATTCGATTTGGACCCTTATTTTGATGAAAATCAATATCAAACGATCCAATGATTTCAACAATAGTATGGATAGGATTTTTTTTATACAACTTGAGCTCGAACTGAACTATTTAATATAATAGGGGTACAAGGTTGGTGTTAGGTGCAGTCCATCTCTTTAGAGACGAACAAGGGATCAACAAAACTGGACCTCCATTGTCATCCCTAATTACCCCCCCCCCCCCCCGGCGCCCCTCAAAAAAAAAAAAAAAAAACCTCCAAAACTAAGATTTAAGTTTTATTTATTTATTTATTACATTTTCTTATCTACAATTGAAAGACAAAATTCATTTTTTTCAAGAATTTTTTCTTTTTTTTCATGAGAAGTATGTGCATTCCCGCACAAAGTCAATTCCCTTCCATCACCATAAAACGTCTTTCTTAGTTGTCCATGAGACACACAACCTAATATTTTACTGTGGGCTGTCTACAAATGAAATGGAAGCATATCCTTTGTAAAAATCCTATAGCACACTTTAAACGGTTGAGAGAGAGAGGTATTTTAAAAAAAAAATTAACATCTCAGTCTCTTATGATCATGACTTAGATCTGATTTACAGAAGAAAGAAAAATCATAAAACAAGTATTCTTTTTTATTATTTATTTTTATGTAGATCCACGTCTTTAAAAATGAATGATTACTAAACTTCCCCAGATTTTATGTTTGAGATCTAATTTTATCGTTGATGTGACACTCTTTCAACCGTTTAAAGTGTACTACAGGGTTGCTACAGAGGATCTACTTCCGGATGAAACCATGGTTGAAAAGTAATCCAACGGCTATGAGTCATGATGAATGTTGTGGTGTGGAATGGATTAGGAAAAAGTGTGTAGGTCAAAAAAGTTGCCATAGCCAGTTGGGGCGACATTTATCTTTTATTTTTCCAATGTGTTGGGTTTCCTCGTGAGGAAAGAATCGATGATCATAGAAAGTATCAACTCCCAAAGTTGATAAGATCTATGAGCTTTGATTACGTCTCCTGCCCAAAAACCAGCTTTTACCCATTAACTGTTAACTACTCAATAATCATCATTCACTAACTTGGGTTAAAAAGTAAATAAATAAAGAAAAAGTAAATAAATAATTGAGAGAGAAAAAGAGGAAGAAAGAGAAGTGGACTTGGAAGGATATCTGTTGATGGTAAGTCAGAATTTTCAAAAGAGTCCCGATATTTTTACTCAATAATTTTCGCTAACTCAATCGACGTTGACAAACGCACAGAATTATAGATCTTTTTCTTTGAGATACACAAGGAAAAATATCTATGATCATGTGCAATTGTCATGTTGATCGAGTAAAAAAATTTGAGTCTGATTATCGGGACATTGTATGTGATCACATTTGCCCAATACTTAAGATCACATATAGTATCCCATTCCTATAGAATAGGAGCGATGTCTATGTGTCATGTGTTTGGTTAGAGTTTTAAACACATGAGATTCTAACTGACAAAGTGACGAATTAATCCAAAATCCCTCAATTAATCATGGAATATGGTAACATTTTTATCCTTTCACCTCTAAAATTTTAGTTTTTCAACATTAAAACATCAAGTAAAATATAGGCATTAGAAAGAGATTGAACATGATAGGTTTTGATCAGAAATCTAATAAAATAATTTGTATAATCTTTAAATTTTTTTGATTTTTTTTACAAAACTTTCTTGAATTTATCCAAATGAAACCCTCACCGAATAATTACCGAATCCAAACTTTGTTACTATATCCTAAGCAAGCTGTTTTTTTACTGATCACATACATGTCTTATTCCTATAAAATAAAACGGTGTCTACGTGGCATGTGGAGTTCTAACCGCATTCGTCTACTAACCAAGCCGTTTTTTTAGTTGCACACAGCTTGATATGGTTAATCTCCAATAAAAATATGCCACATAAACACTGTATGTTACTATCGGAACGGTTTTGTATCGCGACTCTGGGCCCAAAAACATATCTACATCAAATGGCCCACGTGTTTATATTTGTGGAATCTTTTACAGGACTTGTGGACCAATCCTCGTTGGTCTAATTCCATTTTTGGATTGATCCTTTAGTAACCCGTGAATGGAGCGTGGATGTCAGAATGCGTGGAAAAATATGTACATTTCCCTCACCAACTAAATTACTTTTACAAGTAAACTTGATAATTTTTAAGAAATATATTTTAGAGAGATGGTATTGCCACACCAACTTTTACTAATGCCATTACAATTCCTACGTTTTCAAACAGTTGGTGTGGCGTTAGCAATAGTTAGTGTGGCAATAGTAACTATCATATTTTATTTAAGTAAATTATACCTTTTAAAAAAAAATTCATGATTTAGACTGTCAATTAATCCCACTAACTTGGCCCAGCCTGACCCAAAAAATATGGTCCAGGGACTGTAACTTGAGCCCACATAAGTAGAGTTGGGTTCAAAATTTCCAGCCCATTAAATCTGATTGGTAAAAAAGTAAAGAGACAAACATTGACAAATTTTTTTTTAAGTATACATGGACTCTTATAAGAAAAGTTAATTAGGGATCTCACAGAAACCCACCAATCACACGAGCTAACGTGCATTGGAGGCATCCCCAATTACAAAACTACCCTCGTTAGGCTTCACGCGATTGATCGTCTAAGATTCTATGAAATCTCAATTGACTTTTCATGGAGTAAAATTTCTTTCCTCTTACAAGAACTAAAATAAGGTTAAAACAAATGTTTTGTTATTAGATGGACTTCTTAGGGACCATTCTTTTTCTTGTTTAATTCTTCAAAGAAAATCGGGGATACTTTCAATCATGATGTATGCAAATCCTTTCAGCCCCAATCCGACCTAGGCCCATTATGGCCAGGTTAAGGTTTAGCCGACTTAGGTCCAATATGGGCCCTCTCTTTAGTAATGGGTTAGGTGCAAGCCAAATCCAAATTGAATCTGCCCATTGACAGTCATTTTCATGCCTCCAATTGGTCCATAACTTCGTTATAGTTTCATGCATCCTCTTTTTAAATTAATTTTATCTTCATAAAAGGAAGATATTCACACACACACACAAAAAATCAGTTTGGACAACTAGTTTGAACCGATTTTAAAACACTGTTGTTCCAAGGGGGTTCAACTCATGTTGGTTTATGTCATTGTAACTGGTTCATGGACATGTTTTAGTGCATTAGTTGGATGTATGTGTTGTGTTGCAAACTAGATTTCTAGGTGCCACTATGCCGATTTACCTAACAAATGCAATGAGTGCAGATTAATGAAAGTTTCCTAACATGTCCTAATCGAAATATAAAGCATTTGTTTTTCAACCCGTTTGAATTTGACTACATCAGCATTATTCAACTTTTTATCACCAATTTAATAAAGGATTCACTATGTTACCTCTTTTTATTGTCATGAGGTTCAAACCAAACATGCTTTACATTTGGCCGCCAATCTGAATGGCTATAGAGAACTTAAAGTCAGGGATGTCAATGGATCAAATCAGAATCAAAATCCATTATGTTCATATTCTAACAATACGACCAAGATCGAGTATTTGGTTTTGATAAAGACTGAATGATAGTCTCATATCATTTGGGTATCATGACTTTGGGCTATATATAAACCTTGGGTAATCCTCACCTTATAAGCTGATTTTGTGAGGATGAATTAGGCCATGGGCTTATCAAAGATTCTCAATATTCTTTGATGGATACTCGCACTGCTTCAGTTTCACAATAAATCACCAAACAGTGTACACCACAACCAGGGGTAGCAATGAGTTACTCACCTTATAAACCTTGGTATCATGACCTTGGGTAATCCTCACCTTATAAGCTGATTTTGTGAGGATGAATTAGCCCATGGGCTTATCAAAGATTCTCAATATTCTTTGATGGATACTCACACGTCTTCAGTTTCACAACAAATCACCAAACAGTGTACACCACAACCAGGGCTGGCAAAGAGTTGGGTCAGGTCGTGTTCGTATTGTGCTCAGGTGAAGGTATTATGAAAATTTACCAAACGCAAATCCAACCTATTTAATAATCGTGTCAAAAACTTAAACCCAAATCCAAATCCAACCCATTTATAAATAGGTATACCTGACCCAAATTCTAATATTTATTATAAAAAATAAAAAAAAAAAGTTTCATTTCTACCACCAAAAATAAAATATCATTATTAAAAATAAAGTCACACGATCAAAAACTAAGTTTAATGGTGAAAATTAACTTTTTTTTTAATCTTTTTTTTTTCAAAGTTCAAATAATTTTGTCCTTTACAACTATGTGGCATCAGATCATGTGTTTTTTTATGCCATAAGGTGATGTGGTTAGAAAACTTTTCTTACTAACTTTGTAAGGAGATTATTATTATTATTATTATGGATCGCCATATTAGGAATCATACCGTACATGCCTCTAGATTTCAACGAAAAATAGATTAAAAAAATATAAACAACTTAGACTCTAAAGAAAGTGTATTTTACTAAAATCTTAACTATTAATTATTTTAAAAAAAATTAAAACACCTTCTATATTTTATAGACTTTAAAGAAAAAATATATTATGAAAAAATTCTAGGAAATTCAAGTAAAAAATGGCTAATATAAAAAATTCTAAATAATTGTTGATGTATTTGATATATACGTTAATGACAGAATATATAAACGTGTCAATCCAGACCCAACCCATTTAATAATTGTGTTAGACGAGTTGACACTATAATTACCCAAACCTACTAATTTCGTGTCATATTCGCGGGTTATGTTAAAATTGCCAGTCGAAACCACAACTTCCTGATCTCATCACAAATTACCTTATCTAAATCTCTCCTACTTGATGTTAATCTCTTGTAAATACCAAAATATATGACCCGAATCAAGTAATTTGGTTGGGTCGAATCTGGATTCAGTTTTAGTAAAAGTGAAACAATCCGTATATGATTTTAGCTAATAGGAATGGAGTTGGATTTGGTAACGGATCTAGATCTAAATAATCAATATGGATCTGGATATAGATATACTCAGATCCACCCTAAACTTGACCAATTTAAAGCCCTACTCTAGAGATTTGTTGATCAATTATATTGGAATAGTTGACTTGCGTTTTCTTTGACTGAATCAAGTAATCATCTTTTCTCTCTTAAAAAGGGTAATACCTATATGATTTTGCCAATCCAACGTCTATAAATGTTTGTATTTATCAAATATGATTTGTTAAGAGTGAGATGATTTCTGTGATCACCTCGAGATTCATGAACTATTGATGGATTGATTTGTAGTTTCTTGAAGTCCTCCTTGTTCCCTATTTCATAGAGCTTCCGATGCCAAAGTCAAACAAAAAAAATACACAAAATCCAGAGCTGTTGGACTAAGAATTCATACATTTGTGTATACTAGTTTACCTCACAATAGAAAACGAATTAAAAATAACTTCTAAAACGATTTGACTTGTGCAACACGAGATGACTCGGACGAGTCGACTTAGAATTCGTGGACGACAAGGCGAGTCGAGATATCGGGTTTTAATTTTGAAACCCATACTATACAGTTCATACAGAGCAGATGATGCAGCAACAATTGCTACCGTTGTCAATCCAACGACCTTCTCTTCTTCCATGCAACAAACACTTGCAAAGAACTACTACCTTTAACAAGGGCTTTCCTGCCCTAATTTCTCTGCAATCGTCTTTAAACTGTAGGAATAGTGACCCTCTTAAGATAAGGGCAGTGTCCCTAGAAGAAGAAATTCCCCCAAATGCCCTCCGTCAGAAGAGTGACCCACTGTGGAGAGGTGGCTTCAGCTTAGGGGTAGACTTGGGAATGTCTCGTACTGGTGTTGCTCTCAGCAAAGGCTTCTCCATTCGACCTCTAACCGTAATAACTAACCCCTCTCTCTGTTTTATAATTATTATTATTTTTTTTAAATTTTGGTGTTGGAAGTAATTTTGCATTTTTCTATGAACTGGTTTAGGTTTTGGAGTTGCGAGGGCAAAAGCTCGAGCTTCGACTTCTCGAGATTGCACAAAGAGAGGTGCATATATTTCTGTGATTGATAATTTAATTAGTTTTCATGAATTGTTAGGTTTGTGATCTTTTTTTTTTTTTTTTTGGATAATAATTGGCTTTGACAAATTATCATTTTTAGCACTAAAAGTATATATTTCTTTTGATTATGAAATTGAAGGAAGTTGATGAATTCATAGTTGGTCTTCCTAAATCTGGTGATGGGAAGGAGACGGTGCAGTCGAATATAGTCCGAAGTGTTGCGGGAAGGCTCGCAGTTAGAGCTGCAGAGAGGTGATGTGCTCGGTTGCTGTTTGGTACTAATTAAATATGAAATATAGTTTCTATGATTGATCTCTAATTTCATGAATATGAACTTTAATGATAAATCGTTAGATAGTATTTGTCTTAAAAGACCACTTCCACTCCCATTCCCACTCCTTGACATACCCATTTGATTATGATCACTATTTATGTCTTCCAACATTGAAACTGATCCAGAGAAAGGCATTTCTTCAGACACATAGAATTCAAAATTGGTGTTGGAAAACACTATTAGGACGAGGGGCATGGTTATCTAGTGGGGAATCGGTAAACCACCACCTCTTGAATTATGGGGTGGCTCTTCATGTGTAGTCTTATTTTATTTCTTTGTTCAACATCTCTTGTTGTTCCCCTCTCTCGGATGGGATTATGTGGAATTTTATTCCCCCAGCCATCTGTTGGGGCTTGTGGAAAGAAAGGAGTGGGCAAATCTTCCAAGGAAAGGAGCATTCTTTGCAGGAAATTATCTTTTGTATCGGGGGTTTGTTGTTTTATTGGTGCAAACAATTTCATGAGATGTTAAGGTGTAATCTGGTGTGTTGAGGGTGATCACCCTCGAGGGTGTTGAGGGTTTATTTTGTTTGTTTTTCTTTTGTTACCCTTTGGCTTTTTTAGTTTGGAAACATATATTGTACTAGTGAAATTTTGTAAAAGATGCATGTTAAGTGGTAATTATCATGTTAGTTGCATGTTTCTAGTGTTTGTCACTAAGGGTGTCAAAGGTTTCTTTTGTTTGTTTTTCTTTTGTTACCCTTTGGCCTTTTTAGTTGGGAAACATTATTGTACTAGTGAAATTTTGTAAAAGATGCATGTTAAGTGGTAATTATCATGTTTGTTGCATGTTTCAAGTGTTTGTCTCTAATTTTAAAGAAACCTCTATTTTATTTGGGAGTATTGATTCCAGTCATCCTTAACGAACAGGGGTTGGAGAGTGTACTTGCAGGATGAACATGGAACATCAACGGAAGCTCTTGACTTCATGATCGATATGTAACTATTTTCTGTTACTCTTAATTATTTTAGGTATAAGTAATTTTCAAGAATGCTAATAATGAATGGCATAAGATGTAACAAGTTGAAGAAAAAAATGATTGATGCATTCCTACTACTTTGAATCTAAAGATATTACTTACTGGAGATAATTCGATCAACGCTCTTTCAGGGGTCTCAAGAGGTCTGCTCGCCACGAAAGAATTGATTCATATGCTGCCATGGTATGCAAGAAACTCTCATTTATTATTATCAATATTGTTTTTATTTTCACTAGAATTGTGTTGGGGAAAATTTTCATTTGTTCTTTTTTATTTCTTTACTTTTTGGATTTAGATGGTACTCCAGAGATATTTTTCCACGTCAGGTCAACGAACTGAACTTGTTCTTCCTAAGCAATTGGAACTTCAAGAAAAACTTCGACGAGGTCCACCCAAGGACTTGGATTTTTTCCCTGAAGAACTTGAGGGCTGAGAACGTGTTTCTGATTCTAGTATGATTCAAAACCTTAATGAATTTTGTTCTCACTCTTTTGGTTTACTTGTACTAGTCAAAATTAGTTATCAAAAGAGAGTAAGAAATCATCATTGAGGACAACAGGTCTTATTTCTTTTAGAGCATGCTTCTAATGGGTACAATTGGAGAAGGAACTACTGATTGAATAAATTCAAAACTTTTTTTCATTTTTTTGATCTTTATAGACATCTATTTAGTATGGGCCATGGGTCAAGGCTGAGATGACCAAAACAAGACATTTGAGGTTTGTCTTAGGTTTATTTCGGGTTTGCCCAGATTTTCTTGGTTTGTTTATCAAGACATCTCATTTTTTTCAACTGAGAAATACCCGACGACTGAGTTTTAAACTATGGTAATCACTGACAAATTGGTGCTAGTTAAAGTGCTCATGCATTGATAGGAGAATCATCTTTGAGGACAATAGGTCCTAATCATTGAAAGAATGTATTTACATAAAAGATTTTGTGTGCTAGATGGAGTGGGTGGTAAAGTATGGTTTATAACCCCATCCCTTTCTTCCTGCCTAGAGCATGACTCTTGTTATCTGTATTGTTCAACGAAATATGGAATGGAGGAGAAAGTCATCTTGTGAAGGTGGTTGTGTGAGATGCGATAGAGCTCAGAACTTCTGTTTTGAGTGTCTTAGGGAAAGGTAACACTGTTTTCCATTATTGAACGAAGTGTCAGCTTTTGAATGTAAATGGTTTTTTTTTTTTTTTGGTTTAAGAATGCTCTCTACAATGCCTTGAACGTTTGTTAATCCGTCTTCTTTTTAATGTATAATGAGATGAAGAGATTATGGAGAAGGGTGGTTGACAACAAATTTTGTAGTGATGTGGTGACCGAAACTTCTGTAAGACTTTGGGAGGACCTGTGATGTGTTGGCTCCCTTGAGACTTGAGTTCCCTACGACGTACTCTTTCCCTAATTTCAAGGGCTCCTTCATCAGCTAATGTATGTAAGTGTAATGTTTTGGGCATAACTGTTTTCAGTGAGATCTCTTCAGAGAGAGTGCCTCCCCTTCCCAGTTAAGACAATATGGTAATCTTCAAGCCTTCCAATGTTGTTTTCTTTATTTTGACAGCAATATTGGACAAAATTATTGCAATCACTTGATTAGTCAAGTATTTGCAATCCCCGATTAGGTGCATCATGCGCAAAGCAACAAAGACATAGTGGATCATTTGCTTACTCGGTCCTCTTTTGCCTTGGCTATATTGATTTAGTTCTCTTCATGTTTGGGATGACTTGGATGGTCCCACACTCGATATATAGCCTCTTTGAAAGGTGGCATGCCAATTGCCAAGGACTGCACTGAAAAGGAAGATTCTTTAGAGGACGATCTCCTTTGGTATGATGGGCTGTTTGGATGGAAAGGGAAATGAGCTTTTTCGAGACTGTGGAAGAAAGCATTGAGGCCACTGTTCAAGGCTATCTAGTGATTCCCTCATTTACTACTGTAGTATGTATTGGTTTTCAGTTTTGCACTATAAATTTTCTTTTTACCAATTTAAAAGAAGAAAAGATTATATTAGGTGGGATTCTTCGATACTAGCTATTCAGGATTGAATGATTAGTCAAATATAATGTTGGGGTTTGGTTGTACATTGATTTTTTATTTTGTTTGAAAATAAATTAGATCGCCAAATTAGATGGCATAGCTTGCGTAATGCCGAAAATATTATCTGAATTAAGTTAATGCCCATGGGTTGAAACTTATCAGTAAGGATTATTTTGTTCGGCACTCTCTGCCTTTAGTTTCTAGTGGTCGTCCCCCTCTCTTCCCTTTTTTTTTTTCATTTTTAAATCCAATGTGAAAAATTGGAAAATATATCGTCCAAGCAATCTTGCATTTTGAAATTAGTTTGACTTGTTTAGAAAATTTTGAAGGACACTTTGAATATCATAAATCATGAGATATATGAAAATTTTGAACCATGTTCAATTGAATGGTGACCCTTCTACTGGCATGGTTCATGCCCTAGATAAGCGTGGATCCAAATTTCGTCTTCATTTAGATAAAGACGCTTACGATGGTTCAAAGTTTTATTCCTTTTTGGAATGGTTCACTGAAACATTATAGTTTTTCGGCCAACAAGACCAGAACAATATTAATTCAAGAAGTTTCATATTGCCTCTAATTGGATAGATTGAGATCATCTCAGTTTTTTACCTGAACGAAAAATTGTCTTAAAATGAGATTTAAAACCTTGCATGGTTTTATCATTCAAGAAAACAAAGAGTGAACAAAAGGCATATTGTTTTCTTCTTCTTTCTTTGATGGTCTGCTAGATGGGGTGACCATAATCTTATAATTTGAATCACCACACAAGAAGTCAGAAGTTGTAAATATTTGTAATGAAAGAATTGTTGAGAATAGTATAATTAATGTATCATCTTCTCACAATGGTGAGCACTTACTCAGTACAGCTTGTTGAACCCAGGAAGCTGTGGAGATTCTCCCGATTTTGGCAAGAAGGAATCCCCCCTCTCCAAGGAGACATGCAAGCATGTCATTACTTTAACGAGTGATCCCCACACTACCGGTGCACAACAGAAGGCATAGAAGAATACTGCAAGGGCTCGAAAGACCCCATTATTGTACCAAGGGTATGCCATAACAAGAAGGGCACCCAAAATCCCCAACCAAGGCATCAGGACATGAATTGCTGGCAACAGGAAGGCATTAATCATGACTGAAGCAAGTGAGGAAGAGCCGAGCAAGTATAGGGCCCAACCGAGGAGTGGGTGCACCGTCCGAGGAATGAGTAAGGCGGGGACAATGTAGACGACTAGAATTGACCACATAGCTGTCATCTTAAGTCCTGTTTGGAAAGGCAGGCTCTTGTCATGTTGCCGGTAGCACATCTTCGACAGGTTGGGTCGTGTCAACCGTGTAATTACCATCACTGTTAGGTAAATCACTGATTGGATAAGGATCATGGATATGTCACCGCCATACCTGTTTATGATTGTGATCACAGGAAACCAAGCAAGGCAAGGTGGATGGTGAGAAGACAAGTCCCGAATTGGATCTTAAGCTAACAATATAACAATATGCCATCAATTTCTTACCCAAGTGTTTGTCGACGTTGCTCATGCCATGAGAGACCCAATGGCAGGACAGGCCATGACCACCAATACCAAGGCTTCAACCACGGGGCGCTTGGGAAGGTGATCACACTATTAGGCCCACAAGGTATCCTCCACTGAAGTTGAAGATCTGAACACAATGCAAAGAATTGTTGGAAAAATAATGGTCCAGAATTTGAAAATAAAAGTAAGAAAACAAGAGACGTTGAAGTTGAGATCTCCCTAGTCGAGTAAAAAACTCAAGTTTGGTAAAAGGGTTTCCAGCGAACGTTTCCAGGATAAAATGAGCCTAATCTCTTGATCACAATTTGTTTCATTGTCTTGCAAAGATGGAGCAAAGAAACCATCGAAATCAGAATTTACTTACAGTAATATGAAGCATCCATCTGGTAACCTAAAGGAAGTCTATAGTTGCCATCAAGTCTGGTGCCATTAAGAGGTGGATGGAACATTGGTTGATCAAGCAAGTCTGAGAAATAGCTAGCAAGAAAACCCTGGTCTGCGCCATCTGGGTTATGTCGCCCAATCTTTAATTCATGAAGCATGTTTTTGAACACTTCCAATGATGGCTGTGGAGTTGGAAAGAAAGGCTTGACTTAGCTCACACGTAACGACCCTTTTAAGCATAACTGAAGTGCATGGTCAAAGATATCGGTGGGGAGAGAATACCTGTAAGACGAAGAGGCCAGTGTGGAAGATGCAAGGGTTGATGAAGGCAGCACAGAACTGACCACATTGGAAAAGCTCATCGGTTTTTTGGAGGAAAAGGTTGTCTGAGTCGAGCATGACCACTCTGTCGTACTCAACCAGGCTCCATGCATAGAGCTTGTTAAGTGTCAACTTGAATCTGTTGTTGTTATCTTTCCCCATGTAGGGGTTATCCAGGTTTCGCACTCTTACTACCTTTGCTCCATCTTCTCTTTCACTGCATCAAGAAGCACAATTGCTCACTGAAAAAGAAAATTTGTAATTTTTTTTTTTTTTTCCTAAGCTTGCTTCGGCGTTACAAACTGAACAATGATAATATATAAAAAAAAAAAATTGAAATTTGTGTGCATGCATTCAATCAAATGCACTCTTGTGGTTGGTCAAAAAATAGTCGACAGTTTCGACCCAAAGAAGACTTTTCCTTGGGATGACAGTGACTAGGGATTCGGGCCGTTAGGTGATCCTGAACCCATCCCTAAAGAGGCAGGTTGAGCCTTGGAATAGTCCAAATTCCCATAAGCCTTAAGTCAGTAAAGTCCAAGTCTGGATTTAATGGACCCAGACCAATTCAGGTAGATTTTGGCTTTTTTATAATAAAAAAAAGATCAAATTCAATGGTCAAGAATCACCAATCAGGCTTGTTTTAATGCTTTTCCTAGTCCAAAGTTCATGGTTTCGATATTTTTCCTTTGTTTAGACAAAGAAAATATTTGTTAGAGATTTGATCAAGTATGTACACAGAGGCATTTAAACCATTTAGCATTAATCTATATTAGAAGACTGAGGTCAAGAAATGGTTTTGTTAACATGTGCCCTAAGATGTATTTAATGAATCTCAACAGTTGACCATGGTACACATGTTAACAAATCCTTAACTTAAATACATATTCAGGGGCAGAGTCAGGATTTTATTGTAGTCAGGGCAAATTATGGTTAATCGTATAATTGAAAAACTTGAAGATGATTGAAAATTTTGAAGATGAATGATTTTACGGAGAAATTTAGAAGTTTTTTTTTTTTTTTTTTTTTTAAAGTAGAAGAAAATGATATTTAAGTCATTTTCAAAAATTGGAGGGTGGCGAGGGGGTGTGGGGGACAAATGGTGAGAGAGAGAGAGAGAGAGAGAGAGAGAGAGAGAGAGAGGACGACATGTAATTAATTGAGAATATAGAGGTGTCTCAAAGTTGGGGCCTAAACATAGAGATACGTGTAAATCACTCAAAGAAAATTACTGCCTCTGATCCCACCACGTGGACCGCACAACGCGAGACAGTACAGAAGAGGTCATTGTCGTCCGTTATCCCACGGCACCTTCATATCTAACATATACTAATTCCACTTAAGAATAATACTGATAAATCGACTCCCCTGTTTGACAAACTTCCCTCAAACTCTCCCACCTGGCTGTGTATGAAATCATAGATTTTTCCCTCGAGATACACAACTGCACGTATTTATGGGGATGTGCAATTATGTATATCGAGAAAAAAAATCTATGACTCTATACACAGTCACACGCGGAGAGATAGAAAATCACAACTCTTATTAAAACCGCATATTTTAATAACTCTCTTTTAAATTGCGTTTGAAAGTGATAATTAGTTGGAGTTGGTGTTGGAGTTAGAGTTGGAATAGGAGTGGATGGAATTGGAGTTATTTGGAATTTATTCTAATTCTTTAAATGAATGTTTGATTTCATATAGGAATTCAATTGATGAATTATGTGCATTTGACTAAGATCCAATACGACTCCTTTATTACTTAAAAAGTATTGTCACGGTCAATAAAATTCAACCAAGTCAAGTGGATTTTATATATTTTGATAAAATAAAATAAAAGATTGGTAATTTAAATATTTATTATCTCAAATAAATATGATTTTGTGATGAACATATTATAATCCAGGACTTAAACTGGGTTTGGGTCAGATTTTGATTGTATACGTCCATATCCAAATTCAAATTTTTTTATTTCTATCTGTATCCGACTTTGATCTTATTAGCTAAAACCATGTATAGGTTGATTCGAAGTCAACTTGACCAAATTACTTGATCAAGTTCAGATCATTTTTGACTATTCAACATTTTTTTTTTATTTGTTGTATTTTTTTATTTTATTATTATAATTTATTTATTTTCTAAGAATTCATGTTATATTAAAATAATAGATAAAAAGATATTTTGAAAAATAAAAATAATAATTTTCAAAATAATATATCATTCGAATTTAGGCAGATATAAGGATAGATCCATATTTAACTCGGATTCGACTTAGTTTAGGAGACATCAACCCATATCTGACCCATATTTTTATTTGAATCTACTCCAAGCGTCCATACTCTTTAAATTCGAATTCAGATCACTTGAATTTTGGATAAACTCCAACCTATTTTATATCCTATTCTAATCATCTTATTTCATTAAAAAATTATAATTATTTAAATTGAAATTTAGATTATAAATAATGTAAAGTGAATTGAATGATTTACATATTAGATGACTTTGATGAATTTACTCAATTTTTGGGATTAAAATTTTTTGTCAAAAATTAGAAATCTCACCCACGTAGGTGAGAGTTGTAACTCCTCTTAAAATAGAAATTGAGAACCTTCTTAGAGTTTCAACACCATGAAATTGGTGAACCAACTCAATCAACTCTCACCAACTATCATTGCAACGGTTTTGTTAACGTGCGCTCCTAATTCAATAAAGACAAAGAACAAATATAGAGAGAAAGAAAAGACTAGGTCCAACTTTGAAGAAACCCATCTCGTAATAAGACACGTGGCGTTTTGAGACTTCTATGTTTTCGCCAAAATTTTGAAATACCTCGTTGAAAATGCCACGTGTAATTCAATGGAGCGGATTGCTTCAAAATTTTGAAGCAGCCTGACCGCTTCAAAGTTTTTTCCAAGAAGACTAAAGAGAACACTACCCTAACAGCGTGGTGTGCATTAGAACCATTGACGCTTTTCCTCGAGATACGATACATAGATTGGAGGAAAAGCGATGGTTATCTATATACAGTGTTGAAGGCACGCCTTTAAGATATTACCCTTTTTTTTATAACTTTTACTGCACAGAAATCGAGGTTCATTGATCCAACGGCTTTCATATGTTCTTGCTTTCAGGCGCATTTTAGAAAGAGAGAGAGAGATGGACTTACAGAGCATGAACCCAATGGATGGGAACGTCGAGAGAAGCAATGACGACAAGGTCTGCTTCAACTTTCAGATTCGCTAGAGATCTGAGCATCACACGTGTGGCAACGTAGAACTCATAGTCCCTCGGCGTTCCCATGTACATCATCGCCACGTATGCATTTTTATAACGCTTCCCTTGTTCTTCTTCTTCTTCACCAACACCAACACCAACTACACTTCGAATCGCTAACAACTCCACAACAGCTACAACCAACAACATACCCTTTAAAAACCCTAACTTCCTCTTCTCCATTTCTTCCTAATCTATCTCAGAAACCAAAAGAATCAAAGCACGAAATCCTTCAAAAAACCTTAAATAAATATAAGCTCTAATTACCAAAAAAGAAAATTTTATTTATTTTTTCCTTCTATCTTAAGTATCTCTAGAAGAAAAAAAAAATTGCAAAGAAGAGAGAGGGGAGGGACGAAGGTGTCTTCTGAGTTGTGTGTCTTGGACAAGAGTCGAAGCGAAGAGTAAATAAAGGATGAGAAAATGATACAACCAGGTACAATAGTATTAAAATTTTGTCTGCATAAATATCTTAATTCCCGGGTTATATAAAAAATTCCTGTCGATATCAAATCCTAATAAGTCTTGACTGGCTTTATTATTTTCCTGCCAAGAATAATCTTTTAAACTGTTGGATCTGTCTGTTTGGTGGAATACGTATACACGGTTTCGAACCCGATATTTGACTCGTTTGTGTGTCGGCCGAATCGAAATGTTTAAATCTGTACAAGAAAATAAAACGGTAGACCTCACGGGGCCACTCATTGACTCTCTCAAACGTGCCAGTCAAATCTAACGAGGGTAATTCTGTAAATTGAGGACGCCTTACATTACATGCGGGCTTACGTGATTGGTGCGGATCCCAGATTTTGTGGGTAGTTTAATGTCACAACGGGTATCTTTCCTCTTCCATTTTTTTTCTTAGGATAGCCCCTCCAACTGTACATATTACGTCCCGTCTTATTTGTATTTCTATAATACCCCCTTCAGCTTTATTGACTTTGTACTTCGCCCCTTCTCCAATAACATTCATCCATCTTCATTATTTTTACTCTTTTACCCCCCTCTCCCCTTTAACTCTAAAGGGATGCCATGTGCCTAGAGGCAAACTCTAGTTTATGTTATAAAATGTTTTCCTAACATATGCCCTAAGGACACATACCCATGTTAAGATGCATTAAATACACTTAGAAAATAAGTATTTGAAGATATGTTTTGTAGGGATATATTTTTTTTAATCGTATTTAATGCATCTTGATGTTCAGGTTATATATTAATAGAAGAGTCTAGCTGCCACTAAGGGTTATTTCAGATGGTAAGACGAGATTAGAATTGCTCCCCAGGTCGTGATTTCAAGTCTTTATATGTCCCTCCATATAAAATGACTACTTACATGCAGTAACACGTGACATGGTAAAGCAAGAAAAAAAAAAAAAGAGTTATGCTGGAGTGACTTTAAAATTGACATCGATTCAAATTTTGTTGGCATGGAGGTGTGGCATAGAACTATAAATGCTTTTCACACATGTCTCGTTGAAAAACATCCATGGTTTCGTATACACATCCACATCCACAAAGTGTGAATTGATGTCAATTGTAAAGTCACTGTATTATTTTTCTTAACAAAACTCATAATAAAAGACAATCATTGCCTTCCTCCAATGTTTATCCGTTATAAAGATTTATGGGGTAGTATCTTTCACATATTTTAAAGAATAATTTTCATTTTATTCCATTTTCTCTCTGTAGACACGTGATTTCGTCATTACGATGATCATATCTACAATGGTTTGGAGTCGCCACCATTCATTTTTGTAAGTGGGTGTGAATGGTCACCCGATGTGCATTTTTTAGAAAATGTGACATTTTTGACATTTAGTGACTCTCGATGGATAGGAACTAATCGAGCCTTGAGATTCGGGGTAAGTGGCTCGATTGGAGAAAATGGAAGGTGTTAGGCACCCTTTTCTCCCTACTAAATAGTGGTAACCTCAACTCAACTCGGTCATTTTAATCGAAAATACAATAGTAAAAATAAAGTGTCACGTGTTGATAATGTGTACCCTAAGTAGGGATTTATTTTTTGCTTAATTATAGGATCATCCCATTGAAGGAGATGATCCTTATAAACCTTTGCCTTGAGAAGAGATGAGGGGGATAATAGAAGAGGGAGGAGGAGAGGGTAGAGAGAGAGAGGGGGGAGATTGCCTTGAACCCACCTTGAAGCTTCTTTCTTTTTTTCTTCTTCTTCTTTGATGTCTTCTAAGGTCCTTAGTAGTTTAGGAAAATGTTATTTTTTTTGTGTAATTGAAGGAGTAGAGAAGAGATGAGAGAGGTGAATAGAGTATAGTAATTTTTTGTGAGACTTGGGGAGAGAGAATTATGAGTATTTTTGTAGTGAGAATTGAGAATAATGGTTGGTATTAAGAGTTGGGGAGAATTTTTGTAGTTAAAAGTTGGGGGCCATTTTTGGGAAGAAGATGAGGGTATTTATAGATGTTGAGGAGTTATTTTAGAGATATAATGGGGTGAAGTGAAGAAAAAGGATAGAATGGTTATGAGTTTGAGAGAGAAGTGGGTGTAATTTAGAGGAGATTGGAGGGTATTTAGGTAAGGAGGGTTAAATGGGTGAGTTTTGACCCAAATGGTTTGGATCCTACCCAATCCATTTGGGTGGGGTGTTTGGTGAGGTGAGTTTAAGATGGTGGTTGTGATTAAATGGTATTTGATTTAAGAGAATGAAAGATTTAAAGAGGTGGTTGATAATATTTTGGGAGGGTGAAGGAGATGATGCCAAAGTGGGTGGAAATGAAAGGTTGAGATAAGTTGATAGAAGAGGTTGAGTATTTGACTTGAGAGGATGGTGTAGGTTTAGGTTGTAGATGTGGGTTTTGTAGAGAATGATGAGGGTAGATTAGGGGAGGTATAGGTTAGGGGTGTGGGTAGATGTGTTTGATTTGAGAGAAAAGGTAATGGGTTGATGTGTGGGTAGATGAGATTTAAAGCAAATTAATGGGGTAGGTAGTTGGGTGAGGGAGGTGAGATGGGGTGATAACATGTGTCATCTTTGATTATCAAGATGGTGATTGGTTGATGTGGGTAGTGGTTGATGGGTTAGGGTTGTGGGTTGGAGATGAATTGGATATGGATTTGGGCTTAGGGGCTTTGGAGTGTTTTGGGCTTGGGTTATGAAATGGTTTTAGATTTTAGGAATTGGTTGGGGGTTATTTTAGAATGGATTTTGAGGGTGTAGGTTGGTTTTAGATTTTAGGTGATATGGGATTGATTTTAGGTTATGGGTAAGGTGAGAAATTGATTTAGGAAAGTGTTGAGGGCTTGTGGGTCTTAGGTGGGTTTAGATTTTTTTGGATTCGGAGATGGAACGGTAGAATGTATAAGAGGTGGTAGGCATCTCAAGTCTCATTTTTTTAGTTTTATTTATTTTTTTGAGATTTTTGAAATCATTGGTTTGATCGAGATGCCACGTGTTGGCAAATCGGGCCTTTTAGGCCCGTTGGAGAATTTCATCAAACATTTGGGTATTCTTAGATACAAAGGCGGTGCGGTGATGGTTTAAACAAAATAGAGGATAGGTCAAACCCCTTTGGTAGGTCTTTTAGACCATTGAGAGGTCTCAGGGGCTTCGGTTAAATTAAAACATCACTTTTTAGTGATTTGGGCTTTTGAAGCCCGTTGGCCAATTTTGTCGACAAATCGATGTTTTGAGTGGAACGGGGTAGATGGGAGCATGCCAAATCTTTTTGGTGGACCTGCTAACCCATTGAGAGGTGTTAGAGGCTTTGATTTGTCAAAAAAATTCATATTTCGATTAGTTTGGGCTTTTGAGGCCCGTTGACAATGTGAAAAGTCTGTATTTTTAGGCCCTTTCGAGTTTGGGCCCGTTCAAATTGGGGTGTTTACACTCTCTTCTCCTTTTTAAAAATACCTCTTCAATCATATTGTCTTTTCTCTTTTATTCTATTTTCAATAATACATTTCCAACTTTAATGCACACCTTTACTCTTATAACGTTTTTGTCGTTCCTCTTTTACTTCTTCAATCTCAAAAATGATGATCGTAGCAAGTAAGGATGGATCTAGGATTTTGGCTACGTGGGACAAATAAGACCTTATAAATTAAAAAAAATCAGTGTTATCAGTTGTAGGACATAAATTCTTACAAATTTAAAAAAAAAAAATCTTGTGTGAACAAGTGCTCTCATTGTAAATCTGTCCTTGAATATAAACATGGGCAAACTCTAGGTATATAAGAATATTTATTAAAAAATATTTTTGTAAAATATTTGTTATAATAAGTTGTTTTTGTGAAAAACACTTTTAGTTTTTAAATTAAAAAAATAAAATAATTTCAAAGACAATTAAAGCCATGGATATTGCTAAGGTCACATCAGATCTTGGACTTTTACCATTTTTTTCAAAATATCATCTTGGGCCTCCTCAACTGCGTCAATTGATGGAGACTAATTATCCCTTTCGACAATCTCAAAGTCATGATGATTAGAGACAAGTTTTATTAAGGTGGTGTTTGTTTGTACTATTTTTCGGCGCTTATTGTTAGAAAAAAAATTCAACATTTTTTATCAAAATAATGTATTTGTTTACTCCATATTTTCAACATTTATTGCTGAAAATAAGTGAAAAAAATTCAACACTATATTGATGCTGAAAAAAAGTGTTGAAGCGGTAAGTAGTTCGCTTTTTTCTGCACGGACAAGTATGTCCTTCATTTTTTCTTTTTTGATATGGACAAATATGCCTTTATACTTAAAAGGATATTACCTTTTATATCCCATGAACAAGTACATAAGCATCCCACAAATTAATAAACCCACACCGTGGCCAAATTATTTTATCTTATATGGGTTAAAAGTTTTGGAATGAATTGATTTTTGGTGAGGATGATTCTACAATGAGGAGATCATCCTCACAAAAAATTAGTCCATCCCGAAACTTCTAACCCCAACAAAACAAGTTCAAGAACCGTAAAATTATCCATTATTTTTTGGAAACCATTTTTGACGTCGTTAGAAGTTTTGGAATAGGTTGATTTTTTATGAAGATGATCTTTAGACCATATAGATCATCCTCACCAAAAATTTTCTCATTTCAAAAACTTTAACCCATATAAAACAAAAAAAAAAATTGGCTATGGTGTGGGTTGCCTTATTAATTCATGGGATACTTTTATAATTAGACATCCTTTATTTCCATCGAAAATTATTCATCCAAAATTAAGTTATTGTAATGTTAATTTCAAAATTTTGTGACTTGTATGGCATTATTGTTTTTAATTTGAAATTTGTGGACTTTTAGAAATAAAAATTAGTATTTATAAATTGCACATTTGAGTATTACTTATTATTTAAAAATGAATTGTATTTTAATTTTATAAAAAATAATATATTTTATTGTGTTTGATAAGAAATAGGCATTTGAAACATGCAAACAATGTATGATATGATTGTAAGGGTAAAAAAAGATAAATTATCAATTTCAGCAATGTGTAACAAACATGATTTAGCATCTAAACAAATAACTTTTTCAACACTTATAAGTTTCAGCACTTAAAGCTATTTAGCACTTATTTTTTTTAGTTTAACAAACAACACCTAACTCAATTCGCAAAATCACATATTCTATAAGGCATGAGTTTAAAATGACCATATCAATGTTTAAGGTAAATCGATGATTATTATTATTATTATATATATATTTTTAAATTAATTTTTTTTCGAAAGAGTTTGTAAGTTTTCTCCCATTACAATTCTTCCATGTAAAA
Organism: Akebia trifoliata; assembly: GCF_017979445.1. Lineage (NCBI taxonomy): Eukaryota > Viridiplantae > Streptophyta > Magnoliopsida > Ranunculales > Lardizabalaceae > Akebia > Akebia trifoliata. The sequence continues at coordinate 30,114,972 of NC_141386.1, forward strand.
TTAACTAATAAAGAAAATTTGTTAGAAATATTATTATCCATATTTTCATCATTTCAAGTAAATCAAGTTTCTTCTCTTCGATTTTGGATTGATATTTGGCACTTAACCAAATTGTCACCTACCCTTGACTAGGGCATCACAATCTATAATGTGATTAAATGACCATATCTCTTGTTCATGGTTTTTAAACTTGAATAGATTCAACCCAAATGTTAATTGAGTTAAGTCAAATTGAAAATTCACGACTCAACTCCAATGATTCAAATAAAAATGTATTTTGAAGATATATAAGAAAAAAAATTAATTTTTTATTCTTCACAGAGATATTATATGTAGTTAAATAACCCGATTGAGGTTCTAACCCAGTTCACCAATTCGATGCATCTTGGATTGACTTGATGAGATTGGCAGTTTGATTTTTTTTGTTTTGGGGCGAAGTCACCTCTAAATCCAATCAAGTAGAATCAAATTGTTCGAATTTTCAACTATGCTTTTAAGTAAATAATTGTAAAGGGAAAAAAAGAAAGATAATTTAGGATTATGCTAACTTTGACCAAAAGTCAACATCTCTTTTTTATTATAAACTAAAGGAAAAAATACTTAAAGGACCCTCGTGAAAGGGTTTCTTTCTAAATGGTCCCTAAGTTTTGCGTGTTAGCTTGACAGGACATATAGTAAACTTTTTTCTTTCTTAGTGGTCCCTCGTACTATCGAACTCACCACTATTTACTGCAGAGTTCATCACTTTATATTTACTGTCGAACTCAATGCTTTTTTAATTACTGTCGAGTTCAATGTTTTTTAAAATAAGAAGTGGTGAACTCGACACTGGTAAAATCCACCCACTTTCAATTTTCGAGTTTTTTCAACTAAAATACATGGAAAGATCAACTCAAAACTTGAGATAACGACTTGTTTAAATGATTTCAACTCAAAAGAATCACTATTGATCATTTTTCATCTAAAATTAAGAAAAAAAACCCTAGTTTTTCACATATATCTTCAAAATGTTTGAAAAATCTTAGAAAATAACTAATTCTTCTTAAATCCTTTTTTATAAAATGGAATCTCCAAAAGTTGATTGAGATGTAAAAAATTCAATTTTTGAATGAAAACGTTGAGTTCAAATAGTTCAGACATTTAATCGTTAGAAATGTGGGAGACAAGGTCTAGGGATTATTTAGAAAATCTACAAAATGTCCTGCCAGACAACCACTGAAAACTTAGGGATTATTTAGAAAGAAATCCCTCCACAAGAGTCCTTTAAATAATTTTTCCTAAATTAAAAGTGAAAATTTGATTTTATTCAAATTTTGAAGTAAAAAAAAAAAAAGTGATCTTCAAAAAGTCCTGAATTCAAAACTTACTCAATTTCTTATTCCAAGGCATGGTTTTCAAACTTAATCTCTTTCTCATCACCCACTAATACTAAGTTGACTTCTTTTTTTTTTTTTTATATATAACGAAGGGTATCCAGGCCAGCTTGCACGCACCAAACTAGTCCCTACGCCCCGCACTCAGGCTATACCCGACTACGTGGAGCGGTGCATGGCCACCAAGATTTTTTATGGGTAGTGAGATTTGAACTTAAGACCATAGAAAGAGCAGATTCCTTGGCCCCAAGTTACTACCATTCAACCACCCCCTTGGTGGTTATACTAAGTTGACTCTCAACTCTTAATGAGTTATCTTATCTTACTAAAATCTGTAAATAATTTATTTACTTTTAAATAATATATGGCTGTGACTACTTGTGAGTGACTCACGAAGAATGACTCATGAAAAACAACTGATCCCTTTAAACACGAAAGTCAATATTTAATTCATGTCCTAAAGACATATCTAGAAGATATTTATCCTAAGGACATATGTTAATAATTGTTTAAGATTTATTTTGTATCCCAATGACAGGTAGTTTGAAGATATTTATCCCAAGAATATATCTCAATCGTTGGATCATAAGCTTAGCACTGTCGGATCATGTATTTCTTCCTTGATTTATTCTTCATAAGTCATTGAACCTGACCCATATATTTTATATCTAAAATAATAATAATTTTCTATTATAAATATGATTAATAGATTTTTAATCATAATATTTTGTTATTATTAAAATTTAATTATTTTATATGAAAAATCTATCCGACAAGGGCGGAGCCACATAGGAAAAAAAGTCTCATGCCCCCACAAAATATAAAAAAAAATGTCTTTTTATTATATACGTAACTAACTTGTGGATGGTCTGGCCCCCACAAAATATCTTTATAAATATAATCTTGTTTGCTATTGGCACCCCTAATATTTATTTATTACGGTCCAATTAAAAATAAATAAAATAAGTAAATGATTGAGAATAAATAAAAGTTAGGGTGCCAATAGAATCTTTTTATCTTTTTTATTTTTTTAGATTTAGGATTTTGTACGTGCCTGATCAAATTGTTTGAATGTGTATTATAATATTGAGATTATAATTTGAGCTATATCTTTGTAATATTTGAAGAGTGTGTCTTAATCTTTAATTGGAGTGTGGATAAATAATTAAGAAATTAGTGTGTAATAAGTAAATGTTGGGGTGCCAATAGTAGTTCTCTAAAAATCTCATTCATAGTTGCGTGGATTAAGCTACATTAGGATGAGTATGACCCCTAATAAATAATTTTATATAAAAAAGACACTTACCTTCCTTGGTAAGATTTCCTACAAAGGGTTGTTGAGCACAAATGGATTACCAAATTGGCAATCCAGCATCGCAGCTTTTTAGATTTCATAGAAAAAATCAATTCCAAAAAAAAATTTTAGGGCTCGATCCAAGTTATTAAAAAGGGACAGTCACTGAACTTTCAAATTTAGAATTAAAATTTAATAATAAAAATAACATTTTAAAATTTTTTATTTTTAAAGTTTATAAAAAAAATTTCCTCCACATCCCTGTGGCATGGGATCATGTTTAAGGATGCCAGAAGGTGAATTTAACGTCTCTTAGTAAACTTCGAAATCTTACTTTGTAAGGTTAGACTTACACTTTTATATATAAAATCTTGGGAGAGAATATTCTTTGTAACATGTTATATGCTTCTAACAAATCATAATTTTAAAACTCGCCGAGTTCTTTTATTTAATAAAGATTCTTTTCATCATAAGGGCATAAGACTAATTGTTAGGGTTTGTATTTAGTTCGTCTTTTCCAGTCTTCACTCTGAGAGTTTAAGTTGCAAGAAACCAATAAACCATCATTTCTATATCTTTTTTTTTTTTTTTTTTAATAAAAAATTTTCTTCTAAATATTATTATTTCTAATTTCATCTTCATACTATTAGTTCGATCCTGCAAGTGATTTCTCTGGGTCCATCCCTGTATCCAACTAGATTGAGATTTTCTAAACTTCATCCAAATTTAGAAAATATTTTATGAGTCATCTTAGATCTCGGACGAGTCAATGTGATGAGCGATAAACTAAGATGACATTGTACTTCTATGCTAACATTTGTATTTTATCAAGAGAGATTCTATTGCCAAACCAACTTTTGCTAACACGACAACAATTCATATGTAAATCACAGGGAATCGGCACACATCTTGGGGTGACGTTAGCAAAAGTTGGTGTAACACGACAACAATTCATATGTAAATCACAGGGAATCAGCACACATCTTGGGGTGACGTTAGCAAAAGTTGGTGTGGCAGTAGAAACTCTTTGTTTTAATCAACCGGCCTCATTTTTTGAGATAAGGTTGCTGTGATGGCGATGACCACCTACTTGTAACGGGGGAGGTTGTTTCAAGGTTGACCATTGGATATCCCTCGAGATACACAGATATTAATCTTAGGGGTGATCCAATGATTCATATCATGGGAGGATCTTTGGGCGTGGCTGATAATGTCATCTTCATTGGTTTAAAGTAAATTACATAGGTTTGTTTTATGTAGAGTTCACTTAAAAGCTGGTCAATGAAGGTTTTTTAGTCTCTTTCTTATGTTTTTTTCCTCTTGGAATATCCAATGTGATTTCTTTGTTCTAACATTAAGGTTGTGTTTGGATTGAGAGAAGTGGAGAGAAGAGAAATTCATTAAGAGAAGAGAAGAGAAACTTAATTTCTCTCCTCCATGCTTAGATTGACACGAGAAAACTTAAGACAATTTTGAAATTTTAAAAAATCATAAAAGAGATCTAGAGGCAGAGTTGGAATTGTAAAATATTTTATAAGAGTTTCTCTCCTCTTCTCTCCACTTTTAGAGAGAGAAAACTATTTTTTTCCCTCTTTACTTCAATTTTTCTTCAATCATCTCTCCACATAACAATCCAAATAAGAGAAATAGTGATAAACTCATTTCTCTTCTCTTCTCTCTATTTCTCTCAATCCAAACATAGCATAAATAAAAATATAACCTTCTCCAATTCGACATAAAAGAGATTGGATTTCACAAGCGACCATAGTCACCAAGTCGGAGTACAGGTTTAAAAATTGAAAGAGAAAACTTCATAAAAAAAACAGAGAAAAAGGAAAAGAAACATGAAAAAATTGGGGAAAAAATGATATATATATATATATATATGGGTCGCGTTCCTACGACCTCCATTTCGACCCTCATCGCGACCCCCGATGTCAGCCATTCGATTTCCGTTAGATCTACGGTCCAGATCAATTATTCAATGGTAAAATAACGAGAATTCGTTATTTACAAACGCCTCCCCGTAAAAAATAACAAAACAGTTCAGATTTCTTTTCTCTTCCTCTTCCTCATCTCTTTCTAAAAAACAGATCAGATTTCTTCCTCTTCGTCTTCTTCCAAAGCTCTCTTCCTCTTCGTCTTCTTCCAAAGCTCTCTTCAAACTCACATATGCAACAACCCCCATCGTCGTCTTCCTCATCTCTCTCTCAAAAATATTTCTGATTTTTTCCAAAGCTTTCTTTCTCTTCGTCTTCTTCGTCCTCTTCAAACTCACATTTGCGACAACCCCCATCACCGTCTTCCTCATCTCTCTCTCTCTCTCTAAGTTGTTGCGAAGAAACGAAGAACTCGGCCGAACCCCAGCTCGACAGAAACCCAACTCGTCATCCGTCCCTCTGCTGGAAACGAAGACAGAACCTCCTCGAAGAAACCCAACTCGGCTTCGTCCTCATCTCTCTCCCTCTCTCTCTCTCTCTCCAACAGAAACCCTAAGGTAAACCCTTAAATATTTTTTTATTTCATATTTTTATTTCTTTTTTTTTTTAATGTATCGATTATGACGAATCATGGACAAATTTTGTTTTGAAAGCTGCTTTGTTGGTCAAGGCTCATGGCCCATTGTTGATTGTCTCCAGTAAGGGTTGGATGTCTCCATTGTTGATTCCTAAAGGAGAGGATGGAAATCCATGGTTGATGTTCTGGCCAAGAAAGAAGTTAGGGAAACCAGAAGTGAATGAGACCTCAAAGGGCAAGGAAGTGCAGTTGAGTCTGTGGGTTGAATTCACAAAGCCTCAGCATGTGGAGAAGTTTATAGAATATTGGTAACCCATACTGTCCTTTGTTTGGTTTGGTTCTATTGGCATTTCTGTTTGGTTCAGCTTGCATTTATGTTAAAAACCACGTTCTTAGGCTACATTTGAATCACAAGGAACAAAATTATCTCTGATGTTATTCTGATCACATTCATACTCGTCCTAATCGACATAAATCAGCTAAAATGTTTATAAATTTTACTAATAAAACTAATTTGAAGTGTCTCCACTTCACTAATCATACTAAATATTACATTAGCAATAGCAGATAACTCTAAAATGGTACTTATTATATAGAATAATAGTAAATATTATACTAATTTGAAGTATCTCCAGTTCACTAATCATGGTAAATATTCTATATTGTGGTGGTTTATGCATCAAATCCTGTGATAGTATGTGTTAATACCATAGATTTGCACACGCAATGGATTGGGTTAGGATCGGGTCAGTTTCAATCTGGAATCAAATTGATAATAATTGCATTGGATCCAGAATGGCTCTGATACTTCGGATCAAATTCTTATACAATCTCCGTATTAGGACCAAAATCTGCTCTAATGACAATTTGTTAAGATCCAGGTCCAATCAATCCAATTTAATATATGAAATATGGATACACATCATATTTGGATATTGAAATCAAGGATATTAGTCATATAAAACTCAGTTTTCTTTCCTCGTGGAAATGCCAACTTAACTAAGTTTGTAAGACACCTTTTTCCATATAATTCTTAGTTCTATAAATTTCTCTTTTTCCATATAATTCTATTAGAATTGGAGCATTTAAGATTTTAACATATTGGATACAGGTTGGAAAAGCATATTTTGAGCTGGTAGATTACTTAGAAGCTGATCTGATTCACCAGAGCTTGGCTTCTAGTAACTTTTGAATAAGTTCATAGCCAAATCCTATACCATTCAATTTAGGTTTGTGGACTTACCCCATTGATACCCACAAGGGTAAACTTGGATTTTAAAAGATTTTTCTTACTTCAAATTCTTATTTATGCTAATTTTCCTTAAAGAACATATGTTTCTCTTCCTCCCAGAAGGAAAAAAAAAGGATCAAAATCTTCTAGGCTCTGGTGAGATTTACAGATATACTTCTTCAGTTATCTTATAAGGATTGGATACTTGATACTTGCATGCTTCTAAATTTTTTGTGGGTATCACATTCTTGTTGAGCGGAGAAGTTTTCTGATTTAGATACCTTCAGTTCATTGAGGTTAAATAACTAAATTTTCTTGAGTTTCAGGCATACTTGTCCCTTCCAGAGGGAACGGCAACTGTAGTTGGACTAATAGCAATGATGACTGATCACTACAATATCATGCACCAAATGCATCAATTTCTCTCGTTTTGCCTATTACCCATTTGATAGGAAGCTCGAATATCAATTACCCATTTTTTTATTTTCTCTTTTGTTGGAGTTTCATGTAGATTTTTGTTCCTACTTTGATACCCATATACCGAGTTCTGTATAATCTTTCAAATTTTCATTTTTTTTTTCTTTGATAGGTATAAGTGTGAAGGAATGGTAACATTTCTGCATGTTCAATACTACTCGACTTCAAATCCTTTTCATTCCATTATTTGATGAAGTATCCATTTGATAGGTGTTATTGATTGTGCAAGTGTGCCAACATATATTAGTTTTGTAGAATCTTTGCAAATTTTCTATTTTTCACTCTCACATGAGGTCAGATACCTCTGTATCTATCATTTGGTGAAGTATCTGTATAATTAAGATTGTCCATCTAATAAACAACCATATGGTTTGGCCACGCAGATAGTAAACTTGTACACATCATGCCTGTGCCCTATACTTTGTCCTGTCCTTTTTCCCTGTGTGCAGCGTCCATTTAGTTTTTAGATTTTTTTTTAATAAGTATATTTTTATTAAAAAAGAGAAGAGAAGAACATGAGGATGAAAAAGATGAAAAAGAAAAGAAGAACAAAGAAACCCCAAAAAAGAAAGAAACATCCACGTCCGACTCAATGTACAAAGAACAAAGCTCTTCCCACTTTAATTGTATTATACTTCTATGCTCATTGTTTTGCTGAAAAATTGTTAGTGGTTTCAATGAATTTACAACTACAGGTGGTAACTCAATACAATGGCCTTGATGAGTACTTGAAGGTTGTGGATGCTTTCTTGGATATTATTCTTCAATATCAGATGGTAAGTTTGAGCACTGTTGAACTTGGAATCTATTTTTGGTTTTATGCTTACACTTTCATCCTTGCCAATTTGAAGTTTATGTTCTTGCCTATTGTGTTACTTTGCTTTGGGTCTCATTTCCTCTATTTTTGTTAAGAAAAATCAATTCTTTAAAAGGAAAACAACCATCTACTCATACATTTTTCTCCAACATATTTCTCATTTAGTGTGTTGGTGAGTAACATTAATTCACCTGAATAAAATGGTGAAATCAGGTCGACATATATGGCAGTTATGCTGCATTGCCTTTCTGCTTAAAAATTCAAGATTTGACTATAAACTCTGATTTTTTATACGATAGTCTATAGAAGCATATCCACTAAGGGTTATTGAAAAAGTTTTGAGATTAGTTGGCAAATATAAAAAGGTCTCAGGACTTGCATTCCATAATAAATAAATTCTTCTGAAGTGGTGAATTACAATGACGAGCCAAACATTTTTATCATTTTCATTTTCCAATGCATGTATTGAATTTGTGCAAAGTTCATTTTCACACCCAGCTGTTAACATTCAACAGCATCGCTGTTACTTATCATGCTGTAGTGTCAACAAATGTCATTTTACTATTGAACCATTGTATTTTTTGTTGTTGTTCCTCAAATGTGCTAAAGGTTGAGCATAAAAATGGGTCTAGTCCGAGTACAAATGCAGTTGGCGCACTTTGAAACTAGTCCCTATTGCATTGTAGTTCTGTTAAAAAGCCCCTTAAGTTATGAATTTATGCTAGTTTGTTAGCACTTGCATTTCCTTTCATTAATGGGAAAAATGTTATTATGCTTTGTGATTAGCTTTTTCATGATTGATTTTGCTTATGTTTGGTTCATCGTTTTGCGAGGATTATAGTGTTCTTGATTACTAGGAGAAAGTGGCCGATGGTTTCTATGACATATACAAGCTCTCCATGGATTCTGCAAACCAAGGAAAAATGCCGTCACTTGCAGATCTCCAAAGAAACCTTGGGAGCCCGGGCTTTGAAGTTGTTGTCAATCAAGCCATTGACCATGCTCTTGAAGAGTTGGAGCAATTGCACACTGTCTCACATTTGACTGTCCTGCCACTGAGTTCGGTCTTTTGGTCCAAAGGCTTGCTGACCTTGTTACAGAGCATATGGGTGGGCCAATTAGGGATGCTAATATATGATGGTGAGGTGGATGGAAAGAACTACCGAGTTACGGGCTTCTCTTCACACAAGTATATTGCCTATTGGGTCCGTAAAGATTAGTGTTGTACTTGTGTTTCACTTGAGGACAATTTTATAGTTATTAGGAATTTTGGAACTTTCATGGAATTTAATCTTTTCTGGAGAAGACAATGCTAATGTAAGTAATGAGGATGAAGATGTGAATCTAGAGGAGTTGGGTAGGGCATTCTTTGATCCATTTAGTTGACTAGTAGAGATGGATGGATGTATTCCTTTTTCCATTGTAACTATCAAGTTTTGTTGATGTAAAGGAGATGGATGGATTTATTCACCAATACCTATTAAGTTTTGTTGATATAATGAAAATGGTTTTAATGGGTCATTGGGTAAAGAAGATTCTTTTACCGTCTACAATCCTTTCAAGGCCAGATCTTAAAAAAACACCTCCCTCTCTATCATCAACAAATATGAATTTTTTTTTCTTCTAAGTTTGTTTTGTATTTTCTTTGTTTTTCTCTCTTGAACTACTGCTAGGGATTGTTGGTTATGTGTAAATTATCAAGTTATGTTGTGGTGGGTGGGGTGTGTTGTAGTGTTGTGTTGAGCTTTGAAATGGAGACTCTTTTTATTTTATTTTTTAAATGAATTAGTTCTTCATTTTAATTTAAACAATGCTTGAGTTGATATTTTATCTTCTTTCTTGGTTAAAAATCCTCAAGCCTGAACAACTTGAGTTTTGTTCTCTACAATACGAATCGAAAATGACTTTAAATGCCATTGTTTTTTCTTCCCCAAACTTGGTACAGATAATCCAGAATGAATACCACTGATCACCTCTTTTAGGGCCTTATTAGTTCTATATTCTACGCTGTATTTCTTGACAATCAGAGTCACTCTTAAATGGTTTTAAAAACCTTAAATGTCTTGCAAATCGGTTTACAAGATTCTGTAAAATCTTGGCCAGTTTATGGTTCAATTCATCTAGAGTCTAAATATATGCTAAAACCGAGTGATTAATGAGTCAGTGAAAAGTGTCAAGATGGTTTTAACTCAACTCATGATGCCAACCTTGTAGTGATGCTATGATCACACCCAGTTTAACTTCAATGTGAGAATTAAAAGATAAAATGCCTAATTTCTCTATATACAATGCATAAAGTGAAATGAGAGGATCATAATTTACAAGCATGAGCATCCAATCACTTCATAAAAGAGGTGTCTTACAAACTTAGTTAAGTTGGCATTTCCATGAGGAAAGAAAACTGAGTTTTATATGACTAATATCCTTGATTTCAATATCCAACAATATACCACAAGTGAAACCACAGACCATTTGTGCAGTTTTTATCTTTAATCACCATTGCCTATTCTCTAACCCCACTACTAGGCGCCTTCAACAACAATCTGATTTCTCCATTCAGCTCTCTTTAGACTTATATCTTCAGTCAAGGCTCATCATTTCGTGCTACCTTAATCCACTTCATTATTTCTTTTCCTTTGCTGTTTTAGATCCCTCAAGTTGCATGAAAGAACTCCAGTGCTGTCACTGATACATTGGCTTCGTTGTAATCCAATGAAGTTCCTTTGCCCTTGAAGGGGAGATGCCATGTCTACTAGCCTGTAAAAAACTCAAATCAGTCCAAGCCCCAATATTTTAAATTTACACCATATCATAAGTGTAATAGTATCCCATGTTTATGGGATCAAACCAGACATTGCACATTATGGGTGCATGGTTGATCTGTTAGGCCGTGCGGGTCTGTTTGACAGTGCTTGTAGAATCCATAGAAATGGGTGATCGTGCAAACTATGTCCTGTTACATATATGAGTTGGCTGATAACTAGGATGTGGTTCATAAATCGGGTAAAAATACCATTATTTACCTGCAAGAATAACTTCAGAAAAGGCAACAAAATTGCCCGGTGATCATAGGTAGAAAAAGACCCAAGCTTTGACTCCAATGCCAAGATAGAAATGCCAGTGTGAACAATCTTTGCATCAATTTTGCCGAACTACAAGAATGAAATACAATTTCATTAAAATAAGCAGCATGGACCACAACAGATAAAACTACCAACAGACCCACCTCTACAGAGTACCGTTCCTGGTGTCTCAGAAATGTTGTTTCTACGCAAGTCTCTGATTGATACAGTAAGTCCTGCATTCTCCAATCCTCATCTTTGCCAGTCAAAGATTCCTTGTATCCAGATTGCGAGACTTACAGACGTTTTGCTTCATTGAGAACATTTGACACAGCTTCCAACTCAAGCGTACTACTATCAGACCCCTTCTTTTCTTTCCACTTGTGGAGGACTACCTCATAACTTTGAGAAATGAATTTGGTGGATTGTTCCATTTCTTTACGCTCTCCAAGACAGAGTCTCTTGACTGCTCCAAAGCTACTACATGGTTCTGTTGCTCACGTATCTTCTCACATGAAGCCAGTTGCTCCCCAAACGAAGGACCTTCTAATATCCAGGTTAAGAGTGGATCGTTATCAGCACTATCATCCAAAAAGAGATGTAAAAAATCGAATCATCCTTTCCCCAACAGAAGACCACATTATCAAGATTTCCATGACTGACATCGAATCATCCTTATAAACGCACTTCAGAATTTAGCACAATCTTCCCCAGTGAAGCACGTCACAACAAATAGTATTCTTGGGTCATTCATTGAACCACATAATGAAGGCCATACACCAGCATGAGACTAATATGCAAGCTGAAGTCATTCCTATACTGCAATGATCAAGGACCAGGCCAGGGTAGACATTTAGTTCAGATTGTGTCAAGTAACGAAACATATAACTTTGATGATCACAAAATCCTCCAGAAGAGAAGCAAACCTGGTGAAACAGAACCCATCATGAGATAGGATGTTATATTAGCATCAACAACAAAAGCAACATGAGCAAGGCCTTGGGCTGCCCTGTAATGTTGCAGCCAATTCAGCAACAGTTGCATTCTCACTTGAAACGACAAAAACAGCATATAGTAACCTGAAGAAAGGACTTCAAAATATTAGGATTTCTCTGCAAGCATGACATAATCTGTCACAGGGAAAAGGGAGGAAAGTTTAGTTAATTTTATCAGCAACTCTACATTGATGTTAAGGAACTAATTCTTCAATAAAAGAATAAAAATAAAAAGTTGAAAAATGAAACTTACTCTTCAATAGGATCTTCATGTTAATGTTAAATCTAACAAATACAAATCTAAAACAAAATAAAAAATTTGAGAGTGTATTTCCAAATCTGTGAAGGTTTTGGATAATAAGCTATTCACAATTTATTAGATAGAGAAAAATGCAGCTTACATAAGGCAGATTAACATGAACATGAACAATCATTATAAAAATAAAAAATAAAAACGCATAGGAATTTCCATTCGAACCCATTTCTTCGAATTAAACACATAAGGATTGTAAAATTTTCAGTAAAACATATATAAAACTCAGAATAACCGAAGAAATTTAAAATAAAAAGTAATTAAGGGTTTCTGATTTCGTGGATACTTGGATATTTTGAATTTAGACAAACCCATACGTATAATATACCATAACTCAGTATCAATGAAACAAAGCAGCTTTGAAAACAAAATTTGTCGATGATTCTTCATAATCGATACATAAAAAAAACAAATGAAAAAAAAAATAAGAAAAAAAAAAATTAAGGGTTTACCTTAGGGTTTCTGTTGGAGAGAGAGAGAGAGAGAGAGGGAGAAAGATGAGGACGAAGCCGAGGTTCTGTCTTCGTTTCCAGCAGAGGGAGGGATGACGAGTTGGGTTTCTGTCGAGCTGGGGTTCGGCCGAGCTCTTCGTTTCTTCGCAACGACTTAGAGAGAGAGAGAGAGATGAGGAAGACGGTGATGGGGGTTGTCGCAAATGTGAGTTTGAAGAGGACGAAGAAGACGAAGAGGAAGAAAGTTTTGGAAGAAGACGAAGAGGAAGAAAGCTTTGGAAAAAATCAGAAATATTTTTGAGAGAGAGATGAGGAAGACGGCGATGGGGGTTGTTGCATATGTGAGTTTGAAGAGAGCTTTGGAAGAAGACGAAGAGGAAGAGAGCTTTGGAAGAAGACGAAGAGGAAGAAATCTGATCTGTTTTTGAGAGAGAGATGAGGAAGAGGAAGAGAAAAGAAATCTGAACTGTTTTGTTATTTTTTACGGGGAGGCGTTTGTAAATAACGAATTCTCGTTATTTTACCATTGAATAATTGATCTGGACCGTAGATCTAACGGAAATCGAATGGCTGACATCGGGGGTCGCGATGAGGGTCGAAATGGAGGTCGTAGGAACGCGACCCTATATATATATATAATTTATGATACATTAGACATTTATTCTAATTTTACAATATTTTTTTGAATAAAAAAATATTATTGAATATCTATGTATGATAATATGTTCCCACACATAATTATATATTTTATGATGATAAAAAAAGTCTAACCATCAATGCACCTTTTGAGCAAAATAACAAACTATTGAAATAAACATACATCAAATCCAAGATTAAACAATTATCAAAGAGAAACAACCATAAGGCCAAAGAAATTAATCATAGACACACGAAAGCACATTGTGCTGCGTGGTATATAAAAACGGTTTGTTTAGGAGCCCGATACATCTTAAACTCCTACCAAAACACACCACATAGACATTGTTCCTATGCTATAAGAATGGGACACCGTTCTGGATCTTGACTCATAAAATAATAGTTTACCATACTTTTAATATTTATGATCTGCACTAAATAATATTCTATGATTGATGTCTATTAATTTAATAAGTATCGTATACGATACAAGTATATTTATAAAAATAATTTTAATCAATTTTAATTAGATAACGTGCAAGGAGACTGAGAAACCAAGGCTGTATTATTATTTTATGATCTCAAGATTGTTCGGGTGCTGACAAACTAATTTTAAGAAAAAATATAAAGAAGGATAAGTGGGGAGTGGGGAGTGGGGACGGGACGCCAATATCGGAATAAGAAAATCTCTATGATACTCTATTCTAGTTTCATTTTTTGTTAACTTGTTGGATGGGGTTGATTTCTTAATGTGCTCATGGAGGCCCGATCTGGACATGATTTATCATGGTCACACCTAAGTGGGATAAGATATAGATACCGAGCTTTCAAGTTGTCTTAGATGCCCACCTTAAAACCTTTAATTTATAGCTTTAGATCTCAAATGAACTATTAAAGGAAAATGCTGGACTGCCTTAGTTGGACATTGTGCTTAACACTGTGCTGATGTGGCAGTGTATAGAGAACCATTGATTTTTTTTACTTGTATCACGAGAAAAGATATCTATGATTATTTGTGCACTGCCACTTCAATACAGTGATGAACGCAATGTCCAACGAAGTAGTGTAGTATGACTCTTTATTAAAATAGAGATTACTTAAATTTTTTGCTAATTAATTAATGGGTTTTATTAAGTGCTCTTAGGGCACTAAATAAAGTGTAATAAATATATTTTGGAAGATGGAATCTAAGGGTATTTTGATAAAAAGTAAAATTTTAAAGGTATTTTCGATACAAAATCAAACTTCCAAAGTGTATTTATTGCACTTTAAGGTGTGCCATAGCGCCATAACGTACATGTTAACAAAACCAATTACTGGAGGGGGTGATGTATTAAAGTTCTCTTTAGACCCACAACATGGAAAATGTCTTCTTTGGTTTGCAAAGATGAATGTTAAGTCCAAAGGTTCAAAATCAAACACAAGGAAAGAGTTAGGAAATAGAAGCAAAATTAATGGGGGAGAAAAAAGCTTCACGATACGCGTATTGGCTCACTTTTGAAAGTTAGGACCAACCATAGATGACTTTTTCTATGTAATCTTACAATACAATTTATGGGAGTCTTTTAAGTCCAAATCAGACAACTTCTTGGGATCAGGTTGGGTCATTTTCCATCAATTTTTGAGTTGAATAATAATTTTCTAACCACAAAGTCTTCACTCTACCGATGTGGCACAGTCACGAAACCATAGATCTTTTTCTTTGAGATACACTACTGCTGTTTTTATGGGGATGTGCAGTTGTGCATCCCGAGAAAAAGATCCATTGTTCTATGCCCGTGCCACATCAGCCGAGTGAAGATTTTCTAGTTAGAAAATCAGCACTCTTTTGAGTTTTGTAGTCCTTTTGGGTTAGATCCTTTTTGAATCGATTTTGACTCCATGTTCAAGATAGAGGTTAAGTATGAATCTAGATTTCGGGTTTGGAATCAAGTCATGGAACTAGAAGGTCTTACGACTCGATCTCAACCAAATGGCAACGTAATCATTGTTGAACCAATATAAAATTTGATCAGATAATTGTGCTCTATGACTTTGTATCGGGTTCCAAGCAACTCCTTTTTCAGCTCCTCAATTTCAAGATTCCAATAAAAAATCCATCATAATTATTGGAAAAAGAGGGCAATAAGATAGTGGTCTCAGTTTTTTAAGCAATTCTTTGATTAGAATTGGCCCACTCCCGTTGAGAAATATAAATCTATATGATAAAGTCATAAAACATCTCAATCACTTTTCTCATCTCTTAACCCTCTTTAACATTATTATATTTCCTCTTTTAATTCTTTAACCCATTTTATTATTTTTCATCCTTTATCCTTGTGCTTCAAATTTCTTTTAATAATATCCCCAATTTTATTTTTCTAGCTTTTACCCCCTTTAGTTCCTTTACTCTCCTCCTTTCCTTTTTCAAAAATACGTCTCTAACTTTACTATCTTTCCTCTTTTCTCCTTTCTATAAAAGGATTGCACTAAGAAAATGAAGATTCTTTAGACGACAATCCCCTTTGATATGATGGGCTGTCTAGATAGCAAGGGAAATGAGTTTTTTCGAGAATGTCACAGAAAGCATTGAGGCCATTGTTTTGAAGGTTAAGGTACTCTTTTTTTTTTCAAGAAAATAGGCAAGTTGAACTTGAACCCAAGACCTCGAAGTTGCATTGTAGTGTCCCAACCAACTCAACTATGGGTCCAATCCCCCAAGGCAAGGTACTCCTGTACTCCTAGTTCTTAATGTTGACGGTGTTTCTGTTGTGGTTTGTGGAGCTTGATAGTATTGGTCAACAAAGAGGTACTGTAAATTCCTAGTTAGGTTTACAGTGATATTTATATTTCTCGTTTTTGGTGAAAGGGTGTAATTTGTAACTGAAAGTTTTCTCTTCATAGTGGAATAGATGTGATCCATGGATGTACCTCAATCTTGGGGGAACCACGTAAAATCTCTATGTTTCTTTGTGTGATTGGATTTTGTTTTGTATTTGTTTTTCGATTTATTTTCTTGGTTCAATTGCACCTATTTTTCTTAACAGTTCATGGTTTTCAGGTCAATGATCTTATCATTAGATGGATTTGTTGCTCGGTTTCATGATATTGTGCATCTTCTTTGTTGGGTTCAATACTATCTAGAGATACCCTCATTTACTACTGTGTAGTTTGTATAGGTTTTCAGTTTTGTACTATAAATTTGCATTTTACCAATGTTAAAAAAGAAGAGATTATATTAGGTATCATTCAGTATTACTTGTAGTTCTGGATTTAATGGTTAGTCCAATATATTAACCTCAAACATTGAAATCTTTCAAGAAATATCATATTTTCTCTGAATGCGTAGGTGTAGATCATCGTAGTCTTTTACACGAACGAAAAATTGACTTGAAATGAGATTCTAAACCTTTGATGGTTTTATCATTCAAGAAAACAAAGAGTGAACAAAATGCATTTTCTGATCTGTTTTGTGGTCCTTTTTCTGTGATAGTATGCTAGATAGGGTAACCTTAATCTTATAATTTGAATAACTACACAAGAAGACAGAAGTTGTAAATATTTATCATGAAAGAATTGTTGAGAACGGTAAAAATAAGGTATCATCTTCTCACAATGGCGAGTCAGTTAGTCAGTACAACTTATTGAACCCAGGAAGCTGTGGAGATTCTCCTGATCTCGGCAAGAAGGAATCCGCCCTCTCAAAGGAGACATGCAAGCTTGTCGTCACTTTAACAAGTGATCCCCACACTATTGGTGCACAACAGAAGGCATAAAAGAATACTACGAGGGCTCGCACGATCCCATTAGAGTACCATGACAAGAAGGGTACCCAAAATCCCCAACCAAGGCATCAGGACATGTAGTGCTGGCAGCACGAAGGCATTAATCATGACCGAGCCTAGTGTAGAAGAGCCGAGCAAGTATAGAGCCCAACCGAGGAGTGGGTGCACCGTCCGAGGAATGAGGAAGGCGGGGACAATGTAGACAGCTAGAATTGACAACATGGCTGTCATCTTGAGTCCTGTTTGGAAAGGCAGGCTCTTGTCATGATATCGGTAGCACATCTTGGACAGGTTGGGTCGTGTCAACCGGTTCATTATCATCACTGTTACGTAAATCACTGATTGGATTAAGACCATGGGTATCTCAGCACCGTACCCAAGTGTTTGTAGACGTTGCTCATGCCACGAGAGGCCTAATGGCAGGACAGGCCATGACCACCAATACCAGGGTTTCAACCATGGAGCACTTGGGAAGGTGATCACACTGTTAGGTCCACAAGGTATACTCCACCGAAGCTGAAGATCTGAACACAATGCAGAGAAGTGTTGGAAACATAATGGCGTAGAATCTAAAAAATAAAAGTAAGAAAACAAGAGAAGTTGAACTCAAGGCATGAGATCGTTTCCTTTAAAATGTTATTCGCTTCCTACTCAAGTTTGCAAAATGATTTCCAGCGAGACGTTTCTAGGATACAATGAGCCCAATCTCGTGATCACAATTCGTCGTCTTGCAAAGACGAGCAAAGAGACCACCGAAATCGGAATTTACTTACAGTAATATGAAGCATCCATCTGGTAACCTAAAGGAAGCCTATAGTTGCCATCAAGCTTGGTGCCATTAAGAGGTGGATGGAACATTGGTTGATCAAGCATATCTGAGAAGTAGCTAGCAAGAAAACCCTGATCTGCACCATCCGGGTTATCTCGCCCTATCTTTAATTCATGGAGCATGTTTTTGAACACATTCAATGATGGCTGTGGAGTTCAGGAAAAAAAAGAAGGGGTTGACTTAGCTCACATGTAATGACCCTTTTAAGCATAACTAAAGTGCATTGTCAAAGACATCAGTGGGGCGGGAATACCTGTAAGACGAAGAGGCCAGTGTGGAAGATGCAAGGGTTGATGAAGGCGGCGCAGAACTGACCGCATTGGAAAAGCTCATCGGTTTTTTGGAGGAAAAGGTTGTCTGAATCGAGCATGACGACCCGGTCATAGCTAACCAGGCTCCATGCGTAGAGCTTGTTCAGCGTCAACTTGAACCTGTTGTTGAAGTTGGCTTGCCCTTTGTAGGGGTTATCCATGTTCTGCACTCTCACCACCTTTGCTCCATCTTCCCTTTCACTGCATCAAGAAGCACAATTGCTCACTAAAAAAAATTATAGTTTTCTGTTGTTGTTGTTCTTGCTCAGCTTGCCTTACCATTACTAACCTAGCAATGATAATATTTTGAAATTTGTGTGCATGCATTGATCTGTTCCGGGGGTACCTAATCGATGATGATAACCATTCAATCAAATGCATTCTATTGGATGGTCCAAAAATAGTCAATGTTTTCGACCCTAGGAAGACTTTTCCTCGGGATGATAGTGACTTGGGATTCGGGGGAACCCAGCCCTAAAGAGAGAGGCTGGCTGTGCCTTAGACCAGTCCAAATTCCTATCGGCCCTAATTTAGTAAAGCCCAAGTCCGGACTTAATGGACTCAGGCCAATTCGGGTAGATTTTGGGCTTTTTATATTAAAAAACAAATTCATATGCCATTAAAAGTTGTTTGATGTTATTTTTAATCCAAATAGGGGTTCAATCTACACCTTTAATTGGAAAAGGACTGATTAGAGATGAAAATAAACTTGTTATTTAAATCTAACAATTTGAAACAACAGATATAAATTTTGTAAAATATATTTAAATAAGTAAATTAAATGCAGATATAGTCGTTAAAAATCAAGCAACCAAGTAGATTTCAGCAGAAGTCAGCTATGTAAGTTACCCTTGTGCCCATGAATGATGAACCCATGATGCTAAAGTATAAGAAGTGTGTCTGACTAATGTTATGTCCAACGACCCATGAATGTTCGGCCCACCATTCCACCCATTGAGGAATCTAAATACCAACATATGATTCCTAGCAGAGCATTTTGTGTGGGGCTAAATTATGGAAAAAAAAAATGATCAAATTCAATGGTCAAGAATCATCAATCATGCTTATTTTAATTGCTTTTCTTAGTTCAATCTCTTTCTTTTCTTCATAAGGAAATATTTGTTAGAGACTTAGATCAAGTATGTACAAAAGGGCATTTTAGTCATTTAGCAGTAGTTTATAAGAGAATACTGAGTTCAAGAGACGTGGAAATCAGCAAAAGAATATTACTTCCCACGCGCTGAACAGATAGATGTGACGCGCCGCATTGGCGCGTGTCGAAGAGTTATTATCGTTTAGATATCACACCCACCCACATCTCTAAATCTATTAATGCCACTTTTAAATGCCTTATTATTACACCCGTTTAAGACTTAAGAAAACGTGGATTTTAGCAAGTTTCCTTTAATTCTATTTAATAATCTATCTTTCCAAAAACCAGAGAATGGGGGTGGCTGAATGGTAGTAACTTGGGGCCAAGGAATCTGCTCTTTCTATGGTCTCAAGTTCAAATCCCACTACCCATAAAAAACCTTGGTGGCCACGCACCACTCCACGTAGTGGGGTATAGCCTGAGTGCGGGGCGTAGGGACTAGTCTGGTGCGTGCAAACTGGCCCGGATACCCTTCGTTATCAAAAAAAAAAAAAAAACATCAAAGAAGCAAAAGAGGAAAGAAGAGAGAAACAGAGAAGATTAGTGAGAAAATTAAATTTTTTCCTTTTTTTTTTTTGTTTGTAATTCTTCTACACAGAAATCGAGGTTCATAATTTGAATCCAACGGCTTTCTTATGTTGTTCTTGACTTCAGGCGCATTTTAGCAAAAAGAGATAAGAGAGATTGATAATCTGGACTTACAGAGCTTGAACCCAACGAATGGGAACGTCAAGAGAAGCAATGACGACAAGGTCTGCTTCAACTTTCAGATTCGCTAGAGATCTGAGCATCACACGTGTTGCAACGTAGAACTCATAGTCCCTCGGTGTTCCCATGTACATCATCGCCACGTATGCATTTTTATAACGCTTCCCTTCTTCTTCTTTTTCACCAACACCAACTACACTTCGAATCGCTAACAACTCTACAACAGCTACAACCAAGAACATACCCTTTAAAAACCCTAACTTCCTCTTCTCCATTTCTTCCTAATTTCTCTGAGTTCTCTTCTCAGTTCTCACTCATCAACCCAAAAAAATCAAAGCCAGAAATCCTTCAAAAACCTTAAATAAATATAAGCTCTAATTACCAAAAAAGAAATTTTGATTTATTTTTCTTTCTTTCTATTTCAGTGTCTCGAGAAGCAAAAAATTTTGCAGAGATGAGAGGGTAAAGTAAAAGAGGGAAAACGAGCGAGAAAGAGAGAGAGAGAGAGGTCTTCTGAGTTCTGTGCAGAGAAGTGTCGAACCGAAGCCTTAATAAAGGACAAGAGAATGATACAACCAGGCAGATGGTACGAATCTTTGATATCTCCATCGAGTATATCCTATTGTCCGTCCCAGACCCAGTTCATAGAAAAAATCCTGTCAATATCAATCCTTCCAAGGGTTGACTTGCTTTATTATTTTCTTACCAAAAAAAAAAAAAGTCATGTACACTGATCTGTCGGGCGTACCGCGGATGAACGGTTTTAAAACCCGATATTCGACTCGTTTTCGTGTTGGCCGAGTCAAACTGTCTAAATGGGTTCATAGTTATTTTTATGTTGAAAGACGTTAGCATCTTCCTAATTTTGTTTTTTCAAAATTAGAATTAAATATTTTTATTATTTTATCATTTAGTAAAATAAAATATGGATATTTGAATCATTGAATAATAATATATTTGTGAAAATAGCCATTATATATATATATATATATATATATAGGGTCCCGTTCAGCACCCTAAGTTTTACCACACACTTTAACAAACGCGTTTTGTCCTACATGGGTTAGAAGTTTCGGAATGAGCTGATTTTTGGTGAGGATGATCTCTATGGTGAGGAGATCATCCTCACCAAAAATCAGCTCATTCCAAAACTTATAACCCCATCAAAAATGGTTTACAAAAAATGGACGGTCCACGATTTTTCAACGTGTAAACATGGGGCTAAACATTTCGGAATGGGCTGATTTTTGGGGAGGATGATCTTCTAATCATAGAGATCATCCTCACCAAAAATCAGCCCATTCCAAAAATTCTAACCCATGTAGGACAAAAAACGTTTGTTAAAGTGTGTGGTAAAACTTAGGGTGCTGAACATTTCCCATATATATATATCTCAAGACTAATGATAAATTGACATGGCAAAACATTCGCAATCTATACACAATTTGATGTGGTAAGGGCACAGAACCGTTGATCTTTTCATTGTATATCAACAAAAAAAAAAAAAATCTATGGTTATGTGCCCTAGCCTTGCATATACAACATATATTTTGCCACGGCAATTTATCACAACTCTTATTTTAATGTCATTTTCGTAAAAGAATAATAATAGACTGACTCAAATATAGAAATATTCAACTAACATGAAATGTGCATAGGATCATAGATTTTTTCTTTTGTATCTCGAGAAAAATAAAAAATATATATATATATATATCCATGATTTTGTGCACTAAATATGTCATGTTAGTTGAGTGTTTTTTTTTTTAAGAATTAGTTTATCATGATTTTTTCATAAAATTATTCATTACACAATAATCAAGACCAGGGGCGGAGCTAGTGGGGGCAATTGCCCCCACAGAGCTTTAAGACACCCCTATATTTTCAACTAATTACGTGTCCTAATTGTCACCATTCCCTCGTCTCCCTCCCCATTTGCCCCCACACTCTCATCTCCCTCCAATTTTTGCCCCCATACCCTCACCTCTCTCCAATAGTATTTTTTAGCACAAATAATTTTTCCATCATTCAAGTTCTTCAACTATACAACGAACCATAGTTTGCCCCTAATACAAGAAAATCTTGGCTTCGCCCATGATCAAAACACACTAATTTTTTAAATTAAGAGATAAAATAATAAATACATTTTAAAAACAATCAAAGTTTTGAATAATGCTAACATCAAAAGATATCTTAGACGCTAACATTTCCTAATATACATAAATATATTTATATCCTTAAAAAAAATAATCCAATGGTGTTGACTTTGTTAAAATTTTCATAATTTTAAATGAGTTATTGTGCAACTCAGATGAGCCAATGTGATAGATGATTTGTATTTACTATCCTATCCCCTTCTATAACCTTCGACTCCATGGATGAGTCTTAAAATCATAAACTCAATTCCAAAATGCACACATTCTACATGACATGAGTTTAAATGACAATATCATCCTCCATTTCGATTTTTTAAGATAAAAATATTTGATTTTTTGTATATATATAAAAAAAACCCTTAAAAGAGTTAATTAATATGTTTACCTTTTCAAGTCATCCTTATAAAATTAACTACAAAAAAAATCTATTAGAAATACTATCATCCATAGGAAATTTCTGAAGTGACCTTAGAATTGACATCGATTCTCAGTCACATTGTTGACAGGATATAGGTACGGAATCATAGATTCTTTTCATTGGGATACGAGGGCAAAGCTTTCATGACTACGTGGGTACCTCCATCCACATCAGAGAATCGATGTCAAATGTAATGTTAGTCCAACACGACTTTAAGTCTTATCCAGGGGCGGAGCTAGTAAGGAGCTGGTGGGGGCAATTGCCCCCACAGAACTTTGAGACACCCTTATATTTTCAATTAATTACATGTCCCATTTGTCCCCACTCCCTCATCTCTCTCCTCATTTGCCCCCACACCCTCACCTCCCTCCAATTTTTGCTCCCACACCCTCACCTCACTCCATTCAAAGTTTTTCAACTATACAACTAATCATAGTTTGCCCCCACTACAAGAAAATTCTGGCTCCACCCCTGGTCTTATCCATATCTCTATCTTTTTAAATAAATCGTATTTGTTTAATATTTGTTTTTTGGTTGGTGTTGGCTGTTACCCAAGTTACCACCTACCTCTGTCTAGGATACTTCCCTGATAAAATGATTAAGTAAGCATATCTCTTGTACATGGTTTTAAAACTTCACTCAACCCAAATGTCTATTGAGTTGAGTCAAGTTGAAAATTATCAACTCAACTCAACTCATATAAGTCAAATAAAATATATTAATCTAAAAATATTTAAAAAATACTTTTATTAATTTAAAACACATAAAAAATATTGATTTTTTGTTCTACACAGGGATATTATATGTAGCTGAACAACTCAGTCGAGTTTTTATCCATATTCGATGTCTTTTGGGTTGACTTGACTGATTTGATGATTTAACTTGTCAATTTGGTTTCATCTGAGTTTGGGACCGAGTCACCTCTAAATCCATTCAAGTGTAGTCAAATTGACCAAGTTATCAAAGACACACACATTGACCAAGTGAAGTTGTTGACTTGATATCACCGAGGCCGAACCTGGGGACAAAAATATCCTCAAAAGGATTTATCAAAGCCACACTTACTTGGGGTAGGAGAACGACGCACAGCTTTCAACGAGTCCTGCATTCTATTTTTTAAAATTAAGCTTGACCTTTTACATATTTAGACGCAAAGTATAAATTTTCCCTTATATGACTCGCCAGATGACATACTCAATCGACTCACTGACGTGACAAGTTTGAAACTGTAGATATGTATGCCTCGATATACACAATTGCAGTTCTCCATAAAAAAATGTCTCCCAATGGAGCCATGTACCCTGAGGCGCCACGTCAACGAGTCAATTGAGTATGCCACGGCTATTATTTTTCCTTCTTTTTCCTTTAGAAGAAGAAGAACGCAATACGGATAAATATTGACTCTAATGGAATGGCTTTCAAACTCGATTTAGAGTCTCTGTCTCGTCACCCATCAGTACTGGGTTGGCTCTCAAATCATCTTGTCTCGATGAGTTATCTCACTAGAATTTGTAAATCATTTTGTTTAGAATAACGATGAATGAACACAATTTTGAGTGCACGGCTAATGTGACAAGGGCACAGAACAACAGCTCTTTTTCCTGTTTATTCCAAAGAAAAAGATATATTGTTATGTACCCTTGCCATGTCAGCCACATAATTCAAAATCGCATGCATTCAGCACGACTCTTTTTTTTAATAGCATATATTTAGTGTAGGTTGTTTCAATGACTCACAAAGAATGACTTACCTGTAAAAACACGAAATCCAATTATCAAGATTTATTCATAATCAAATGACGTATCTCAAAGATACTTATCCTAGAGATATATCTTACTTCTTGTTCAAAATTAAGTGCATCCCAGTGACATATATCTTGAAGATACTTTTCCCAAGAATATATCTCAATTGTTCCCCCCCCCCCCCCTCACAAAATGTGTTAGAATCACAAATTTTTTCTTGGGATACGTAATTGTGCATGTTTATGAGGATGTACAATTGTGTATGTCAAGAAAAAAATGTATGATTCTAGCCCATACTACGTTAGGGGGCGTACGGGAGTGTACGTTAGAAGGGGTGTCAAAAATCATGACTCTTATATTTTCATGGTTGGGATCATCTGTTTTTTTTTCAATAAGTTATTCTTTCACATGTCATCAAACTTGACTTATTCATTTATATCTAAAATTATAATTATTATTTTTTATTATACGTAAGATTAATAGATTTTTAATAAAATTTTATTTTATATAGATAATAACTGTTTATATTATTGAAAATTAATTATTTCATATGAAAAATATAGTAGTCTTGATTAAGATTATTGACCCAGATTTTAGGGCTTAAAATAGGTCAGATTCGGATCGGAT
The DNA here is from genome assembly GCF_017979445.1 of Akebia trifoliata. Taxonomy (NCBI): domain Eukaryota; kingdom Viridiplantae; phylum Streptophyta; class Magnoliopsida; order Ranunculales; family Lardizabalaceae; genus Akebia; species Akebia trifoliata. The sequence continues at coordinate 30,139,847 of NC_141386.1, forward strand.
ATGAGTATGTTTGTTCGGTGCAAAACTGCAAGTGCACAATATCGTAATTTTATAGTAAAATGATGAGAAGAGTATCGTCCTTAGGGATTGGTAACTTATTTTTGACAAATACCGACATTATACTAATCTCGACTTTATTTAGAAAAGTCATTAAGATTTTTGTACTTATAATTTAAAATAAAATTAATTCAAAGGAAAAGAAAGATGTTCGAAGATCAAATCAATGGGAAAGAAAACTTCTAGAAAATCGATTTCACCTAATCCCTTACTATGTTTTACTCATCTAACTAATCGAATTTAATTCTCTCTGTTTGTTAACAAATCTCCAATTCATCCAAATGTTTCTTTTGATACTCAATTGAAAATATTCTTGTTCATCATTTTACACAAGAGTATGCAATTTAATAAAACAAGAAAGCATTAAGATCAACGATTTTAATACTACATAGGTTCATACAAGTCTTTCGATTTCTATATTTACCTATGCCGAAATATCTAAGATCTATCCTATAATTCCCTCTTTCGATAGCAAATCACAAGATCAAAACCATCTAATTAATGGCCAGTTAATTAGAAGCAATAAACTCAGAATAAATCAAACAAACATATAAAAGAATTACTTCAAATTAGCATAGAAAAGCAAGCACAGTTCGGAACTAGATTACATCGTTTTCCTAGAATAAAGAAAATTTAGTTCATGCTAAAAATTAAATTAACATAAACGAATTCACTATTAATTTTCTGAAAAAAATTGAAGAAGATGAACACTGAAAAAATACTCTCCTCCTCCTAGCCTCTCAGTCGCAGCATCTTTTAAAACGAAGAAAAAAAAAAATCACTTTTTCGTCCGCTCTATTTCTCTATTTTTGTCCTTGCGTCCCGCAAAAATCCCCCTTCTCCTGTGTAGCACGTTGATTCCTTCAGTTGCATCACTTCCATTCAACACCAACTGGCCCTTATTTCATGTGTTTTTCTCTTTTATTTAGCAGCTCCTATATTCAAATAACATCTTCATTTAAATGAGAGAGTTTCTAAACGATAGGCTTGTAAAATTGGGTCTTCATTTTCTTCAAATCTGAAATAAATTTAAATAATGACATTAAAACCTAAAATCAACACAAATAAATAAAATTAGACTAAAGTTTAAAGTTAAGAAGTGATAAAATATACTCAATTATGCAAGTTATCAATGTTCGTATCCATATCTGAATTTTTTATCCAGATTCAAATTCGACTCGGATCATACTAGTTAAGACTATATCCAAATCATTTTACTTTTAATAAAATCATATCCAGATTCTATCTGACAGAAATAATCGATTCGGATTAGATAATATCAAATCGTTTAAGATTATTTTAAATAAAATTGCTAAAATATGACTTGTATTCAAGTTCTCTTCATTTTGGAGAGAGACATTAACTACTACACCTAGCCATATTGATTGATTAAAGACAACTTCAAAAGTATAATAATATAACTTACAAAGTAATATATCATTTAGATCTTGACAGATATAAAGATGAAATCATATTCGACTCGGATCTGACTCAGTGTAAATGACATCAACCTATATCCAAACCATATTTTAATTCGGATATACTTGATGAAACCAAATCTGTTAAATTCGGATTCGAATCACTCAAATTTCGAATAAAAATATGTACCATTATAAGTCCTACCTGATTATCAAAATATTTGATCAGACATCTTAGATCTCGCATGAATCAATGTGATAGGCCATAAACTGAGATGACGTATTACTTATACGCTAACATTCATTTTTTTAAATCAACCGGCCTCATTTTTTGAGATAAGGCCTGCTGTGATGACGATGACCATCTTCTCGTTAATGGAAAGGTTGTTTCAAATTTGACCATTGGATACCCCTCGAGATACACACTATTTAATTTTGGGGGTGATCCAATGATTAATACCATGGGAAGATGTTAGACGTGGCTGACAATGTCATTTTCACTAGTTTAAATTAAAGTACATGTGTTTGTTTTATGTAGAGGTCACTTAAAGCTGGTGAACAACATAAGTTGAGTCTCTTTCTTAGGTTTTTGTATTTTAATGTGATATGTTGTTATAAGATTAAATAAAAATATAGCCTTCCCCAGCTTGAAAATATATAACCAACCATATATTTGTTGTAATATTTTTAAGAACTCAACTGATGGTCGGTCCAAAAAATTATGAAATTGTTGGGCCTAGGTTGGACCCATGGGTTTATTTTCATTGGACCGGTTTATATTTTTAAGAGACAATTTGTAGAATATAGTATGATTTTTCTTTAATTACTATATTTTTTTTTTCTAGGAGATATTTCACTAATTAATCTTGAGCATGGTTTTAAAACTCTTCGTAATCAAGAGATCACTGGGGTGAAACATCTTATTCTATTTATTTTGTCGATAAGCTGGGATTGTAGGACCTACCCTTTTATTCATTCAACGAGAATAATTACAAGTTACATCGTCATAAATTATTAAAGTCAATGTGAATCATCTTAGTTTTGGAGGCAACCACGTGAGAGAATCAATTTGAATCACCATCACATTAGCTCATCTGAGATGACTCATCCTTTAGTTTAAAAATTGTGGCAACGACTATGAAAACTCATGAATCAATGAGGTTTTTTTTTTTTTTTTTTTTTTTAATATAGAAGAATAATTTGCTACACTTTAAATATTTATGCTTTACATAAAATAAAATTCTATGATTGAATGTCTATCATTTACGTTATGTTTGGATTGAGAGAAATGGAGAGAAGAGAAGAGAAAATAAATGAGTTTCTCTCCATTTCTCTTGTTTGGATTGTTAAGTGAGGAGAGAAGAGAAAATAATTAAAGAGAAGATGAGAGAAAAAAAAAATGAGTTTTCTTTCTCTCCTAAAGTGGAGAGAAGGGAGAGAAATGGAGAGAGACCCTTTTAAAATATTTTATAATTCGATCTCTACCCCTAGATCACTTTTAAGATATTTTAAAATTTTAAAATTATCCCAAGTTCTCACCTGTCAATCAAACATAGTGAAGAGAAATGAGTTTCTATTCTCTCCACTTCTCTCAATTTAAACATAACCTTAAAGAAATTTTAACTAAAGGCATTATTATTATTTTTATGTCCTCAAGATTGTTTGGGTGTCGAGAAATTATTATAAAAAGAGATAAGTGGGCAAGCCAATACCCCTAATAAGAAAATGGGTGTTCGTAACAAGTGTCCTAAGGGGCACAGGTTAAAATGCATTAAATAAACTTTTAAAATTTAATTTTCTATCTAAAATTCCCTACCCAAATTACCCTCAAATGATTATTTCCAAACTGTTTTAAATGCATCTCAACACGTGCTCTTAGGGCACATATTAAAAAAGAGTCATGATAATCTGACTATCCCACGCGGCAAACTCAATCAACTACTTGATGTGACAAAGTTCAGAAACTATAGATCTGTGCTCCTTGGCATGCTCAATTCCCTTAGGACAGAATTGTTTATGGGGAAGTGCAATTTTGTATAACAAGGAGCACAAATCTATGGTTATGAACTTGTCACGTCAAGTTAGTCGATTGAATTTGCCATGTGGGGTAGTCAGATTATCACGATTCATTAAAAAAACCCCAAGAAAATTTCTCCGACCCTACCTTCAACTTTCATTTTTCATTAAGTTGTATGATGAGGTTGATTTTTTTTAAAGTGTTAATATTCTAACTAGAAATTCTTCACTTGGTCAATACTCGACTGACTTGTTACGGACACAGAATCATAAATATATTTTCTTAGGAGACACAAAAATAATCTTTTATGGGGATTTACATTTGTGTATCCCAAGGAAATAGATCTATGGTTTTGTGTCCATAACACATCAGCCGAGTATTGCCAGAGTTAAGGCTTTCCAGTTAGAAAATTATTATTCATTTTTTAAATGTGCTCATGGAGGCCCTAACCGGAAAGGATTTATCATGGCCACACCTAAGTGGGGAAAGAGATATACCAAGCTTTCAAGGTGTCCTAGATGCGCTCCTTAAAACCTTTATTTTATTGCTTTAGATATTAAATTGGTCCTTAGGACAACAACATGGGGTGTCGTCTTTTAGTTCTTAAATCCTAAGGTTGGAAGTCAACACGAGGAAATACAAGCAAAATGTGAAGATAAAATCTTCACTAGCATACGCGTAGTAGCTCACTTTTGAAAATCAGGACCGACCATAGATGGCGTTTTAATACCATACAAATTGGAAGAAAAACAACCAACTTGCAAAGACCCTAAAATCCAAACTAAGGCTTAGATCACCCCCACATAACCCAATCCTAGAAAACTCAATTAGCTTGAACAACCTAGATATAAGACTAACTCATCCTGGAACTTAATTCTCTTCTGAATCCCACTAAGGGACATGGAACCAATACCAAATACCTTGGATGCCCAAATCTTAGATCTAGCAACTTAGATGCACATTCAAAGGTCCAAATGTTCCCAAAACCAAGAGAACAAACAAGCCAAAACTATAAAAATCTCTCTATTAGCCAGACTTGACCACACTGGAGAGGGAAAGAGACAAACCCTTTTCTGAGTCACAAAAATCTCCAAAAATACCACTCTATCATCTAGACTAGCTAGGAATTCTTTAGGAGAAACAAAATAACCTTAGAAGCCTGTAAAGATAAGATATCCAAACTTTCAAGCATGGAAATAATTTTCCAAGCCTTAAGAAATACTTCAGTTATGGCTTGTTCTAGTTAGTTGGTTATTTTATTTATTTATTTATTTATTATAATATTAAGTTTTGGCCACTTTTTTTAGTCCTAAATAGACTAGTTTGGGACAGTTAAATCCCAAAATAGAATAGATGAGTTTTTTTTTTTTCTTTCTAATACATGAATAATATGTTTTTGCCCAAGTGCACCACATAATTTGATTAGACCTGGCCCCTTAGGTCCAATCAGATGCTGCAGTCTATAGACCATGGTCTTGTCCAAAGACTAGTCCCGAGGCATGTGCAACGCCTGCACATCACATACACCCGAGAAGTGATGGTGCACCTTCGTGGGTGGCCCTTGAGGAATTAATGCTCATATTGTATTTCGAACTCACGACGTACGGGCATTAACTACTTCTCGTCTGAAATTGCCATTGAGCCAAGTCCTAGGGTTAAGTATTTTGTTTCATAAATAAATGTTTTTATTTACTATACATAGACGATTGACAAAACCATGAATTGGCCAAATACAAAAACTCTATGTTTCCCTAGAAAAAAAATTTATCATTTGTTTCTTGTTTTCCTGCAGTTCATGTTTGTTTTTTTTTACCGAGCAAAGCCGATTGAACAGCTCTTTTGTTTCCTAAAGAATTCATGCTTGCGTCTTCTATTTTTGTTTCATTAATTCATGTTTGTTGTTTTTTTAGCAGATTCTTTGTAGTGCTACTTTTCTGTTTTTCAAATATATGAATCCTCTACATCCCACATGTTGTCTTATGTTTTAAATTTAATTTCAATTTCCCAATCATACTATGAGATGCCTATCATATTACTGTTAGCTTTAAGCTTGGAATCAAATTATATTAGATCAAACCATGACTAAGCTGGCGTTTGGTTCAAATTGACGCCTAATACCTCGTAGTTCCATAACTTGATTCCTATCTTTAAATCTAAATTCATATCTGACCTCTAGTCAAAGTCGATTAAAAAAGGATCAAAGCCAAGAGGACTATAGAAATAAAAAATTGATAAAAAAATTACATAACCTCATCTCGAGAAGGCATCTAATTTGGACTGACACTATGTGAAAATTGGAGAATTTGACGGGCTAAGGCCAACGAATTTTAGAAAATGAATTTCGATGGCTCAAAATCATTGAAATTTTTAATGCTCCCCAAATTCAATGTCCCAAGGCTGTTGAATTTTTCATTGTAGATTTTTTATTTTTGTCAGACCAAAACTGTCAAATTAATGGAGGATGAGAGAAATTCGACGTCTCTGAGCTGTCGAATCTGGGGAACATAAAAAATTTCAACTGTTCTAAGCTGTCGAATTTCGATTTCTAAAATCTGTAGGCTTTAGCCCGTTGAGTTTTCAGGCAGTGTACATTCTCTATAGAAGATTTTGGATAGGGCATGAAAACTACTCTAGACAATGCTTGGTCTATGAAGAAGTGCTTGAGAGTCTTCATTTTTGAAGGAAGTTTTGTCTCTAGAGAACAACTTGTGAGTTTGATCTTCCGTCGAAGTTAGAGCCCAAGTATTCTATGAGAAAAGGTTGCATGATCTCTTTTAATGGCCTTAACTTTGATGTTTACAGGCCCAAGATAAGAGTGACTTTTTAATTGTGTTATTGACTTAATTGGCCAAAAAGTCAAATTAGTCAGCTTTGATTTGAGCGATTTTAGAGACTTTTGTCGATCCTCCACCCATCCTCTTGGATGTGGGCTACACTATTAGGCTATTTAGTTTTTTGGGCTGATCCGTTTTGATGAATTGGTTGAGCCAACTATGGGTCGACCCATTTTAGTGAGTGAATGGGCCCAATGCCTACTGTTTGGGTCATGGATTTTTTCTACATACAATGACTGATTCATGGAAGACCCATTCCCAACTAGCATGTCCAATATTGACGTGTGGGGTTCATTAATGGTTTCTCAGGACATTCTTGCAATTTCTAAGGATGTTAGAATGTTTCTATAATTAAATTTTCAAGTTTGGCCCTAACACAAATTCATTAGAGAGTATTTGATTGCAAGGCAAACACTCTGGCATACCATTTACTGGGAAAAACTCATATTTTATCATGTTTGACAGCAAAATAAATTATCAAAAACCAATAGAATTTGATTTTGCACAATAGAATTTGATTTTCTAACCTTACCTATTTTCCATCACAATTTTTCCATGGATTTCAAATTCCATGGAAAGTCACTTTCCATGCAATCAAGCATAGTCTTAGTGTTGGGAAGATTAAAAAGAAGAGAAAGATCTAGTTGGATTTTAATTTATTTCTAAGGTTAAAATGGTAAATACATATGTAAAACAAAAAAGGGTATTTTCGGAAAAAAAATTATATTTTATTGTTTTGGTAAAAAAAAATTAATTCTGAAAACGGTAAAATTACCGTTTTGGTAAATTTCTCTTTTTTTAATGTAAAAAATAGATATTTTATGTATTAGATGATAAAATAATATTTTAAAAATATTAAAAATAAAATAATCTATTTTTCGCATTATTTTCCATGATATGCACAAATAGTGGAAAAGGATATGCATGTACAAAGTCAATGAAAATAATATGTAGGAGCTCTTTGTTTTCTCAATGACTATAAAACGATCACAATGAATACAAAACAGAAAGAGCCACCTTAAGCAATAAAGGTATGTCCACAAATTTTTTATTAATCATTCAACTTCCTCATGAATGAGATTTTTCGGGTTACTTGCTCCTTAAGATGCGTGTTGTAATTAATGAGTTAGTAGTACCTTCCGTATTGTGATGGTACTCGAGTAGCTTTACTTGTTATATTTTTCTCATCTCGAATTGATTCTCGATGTCACTCCTCTCGTGTTGCTTAATTGGTAAAATTCACAAGGGAGAATGTAGGAATGTTATTGTAGAGATCCTTCATCTACAGTGAAAGGAAAAGGTGGGAAGTGTAGAGTTCATTCATCCATATATAGTTGAGGGAGAATGAGGGAAATGTAGAGATCATTCATCCTCAATAGAAGGATGAATGATAATGTGTAAGAGAGGTAGACTGCTACAATAAGGCTGAACCACCTATCATGGACATGTCGAGCCCCTTATCTTGGAGAAGCTGAACCTCCTATCTAGAAGAAGGAGAGGGTCCACTACTTCAAAGGGGCCGAGCCTCTGAGAGGACGGAGAAGAAGATATGAGCATAGGGCCGAACCTCCTATCTTTGGGATGGAGAGGGGTTATCCACTACTTTGGGCTGAGCCACTTATGCATGAATAAGAGGGTCGGTCACTTACGTTATGCTCTCCTCGATCGGGTTGGATCAAGTCAGTTTGGGCTGGATTTTGTTCGCATCTCGAGGTAATTATTTTTTATATTTAGGGTTATTTTGTTAATCATGAGGCATGTTTGAATTTGGTTCCTACGATCATCAACTTTATCTGAAACTATTTACTCCAATTTCACAATTAGTTGAATAAAACAGGTTTTCTTGTATGATTTCTGAGATACGATAACTTTTATAGCATTAATATATACCCATGCTTAAAGAGTAAGTAAGGCATAGAGTGTTGATCCCACGACTTAGGTTTAAATCTCAATGAACTCACTTTTTTTTCAGACTTACCGCATTCAGTTCTAACTATTTCTGCACCTTTTGATCGACCTGAACAACAAATACGGATCCCCTCTACCCCTTTTGACATTACTAATGGAATATCCTTCACTATTTTACTAAAAATGGTTAGATGACCAAGATATTGGCGAATACCACATATGATCGAGAAAAGAGTACCTATAATCACATGAAAACCATGAAAGCCAGTTGCTAAGGAAAAGGTAGAACCATAAATACTATCCGAAATAGTGGAGGGTGCTTGGTAATATTCCATTCCTTGAAAGCCAGTGGATACTAGAGCCATGTTTGCCTAGAAAGTAATAATAATAAGGCATAAATCTTAAGTATATTTTTGTCTTTCATGACACATATTAGTGTTTCGTAATTTGAACTATCAATTTGAGCAAGCCCGCTATTTTGATTGGCTCTACAATTAAGAGTTTCGTTAAACAACCTTGAAAAAAGTGGTAAAATGGTATTTTGTAGTGGATATATGACACTGAAACTTGACATATCTAATGCTTATGACAGTATTGAATGGAGTTTTATGGTTAGATAAAAGGAGTGGTCGAATTGATTTTGGTAGTACTTCTATCACTTTATATAAGGGAAAATTACTTAAAGAACCCTGGCAAAGGGATTTCTTTCTTGTAGTTTAGAAGTTTTGGGTGATTTTTTAGTAATCCATTTAGTAAATTTTTCTCTTTTTAAACAGTCCTTGGACATCATCTCTCACATTTCTCGCAATTGAATGCTCTAACCATTCAGACTCGTCACTTTCATCCAAAAAATTATATTTTTGACATCTCAATCGAGTTTTGGAGACTCAATTCTGTCATAAAGGATTTAAGAAGGAAGAAGTCATTTTCAAGACGTTTTTCAAATATTTTTAAGATGTATGTAAAAAATTAGGATTTTTTCACTTTTTTTTTTCTTAGTATTTAGATGAAAATCGATCAAGAATAATTCTTTTGGATTGAAATCATCTAAACAAGTCGTTATCTTATGTTTTTAGTCGATCTTTCCATATATTTTAGTCGAAAAGACTCAAAAATTAAAAATGTGTTGGTTTAATTACTAGTGTCAAGTTCAATAATAAATAAAAAGTGGTGAACTCGATAGTAAATATTAGTGAGTTCGACAATAAAAATTATGAATTCGATAGTAAATAAAAAGACATTGAATTCGACAATAAAAATTGTGATCTCGACAATAATGAGGGATCATTAAAAAAGAAAAAGTTTACTAAATGTCCTAAGCTTCGTGCAAAACTTAGGGAATTTTTAGAAAGAAACCCTTAAGAGAGGTCCTTGTAAATTTTCCTTTACAAAACTAGAGTTGCTGCTACAACAATACCATTTAATTTGTTAGGTCCACCTAGGAGATCATGTATCCCAAACTTCAACACAAGTAAAACCAACACAATTTCCAAAGAAAAGTTATAGAAATCCAAGGAGATTTTTGTTTGCTCACAGCACCCCTACCGTTTGACATGTAGCCGAAAAAAAAATGTCAAAGGAGAGAAAACTTCTCTTGCATACCCACAATGGAAAAAAAAAAGTAGAAATATCTTGATTGCATCACCCGTAACATCCAAAATCAGCAAAATTCTAAGAACTTTGAAAAAAAAAAAATTAAAAGTTATTTTTCACTGTTGTATTTTAATTTTAAATTTAGGAGACTCAAAGTTTCCAGAGCAACTTGACGACCTTACTCTATCCAAATCGTTGTACTTCTTTCCTTCTTTTTTGGTTAGCAACCTCACATTAATTGAACCCCAGAGGCTCAAGATTTCAACAAAGATCTTTCGAAAGTTTGATTAATACGATCATAAGACACTATACAATCATTAAGCTTTACGAATAATAGTAGAAACTCCTCTCTTCTTTCTTCAATAAGCTTGAAATGGAGGATACACAGGAGAATACAACTGTGTATTGAGAGAACTAAGGAGTTAAGAGGCCCGGATACCTAATTTCCAAACCAAAAAAATATATAAATTTTGTTTCTTTTCATAGGAGATAAGGGAACTAGGGAGGTCATGACCTACAATTCCATCGTGGCCAACTATCCATAGATGGAAATCGTTAGATTTTGAACATCACTGCAAATACAATTAAGACCTTTATGACTCCCACAGTAATAATGAAAACTTTTGTATAATTGTGAAACCTACAACATTGTTTCAATGCTCATACATCAATATAAGTATATAAAAAAAAACAAACAGAAAAACTTCAGACTTACTAGATTCACACCTGTGTACTATATTTATAGAGAGAATAGAACGATATCAAATTAGAGAGAAAAAGAGAGAGAGATATTGTTTAAACTTTAAAGTGCAAGCATGGAGATGGCATAGAGGCTATCCTCCTCAGATTGTATGGCGGAAGGCGTTCGTGTGGTCAGTCGGTCACGAAGAAGCCGAAGTGCTCTCTCCCATATCTGGCCATTGTTTGTGTTAGGTTCACCTTCAAAAACAATCAAACTCTCCTTCGGAAAAAGAAGAGCCTTAAAGCCGTGATCACATCGGTGTAGGCTCTAGGCATGTTAATCCTACTGAATGGCATCTTGAGAGCGAAAGGAGCCACGAGAGTAGTGAGATAGGGACTCGAACCATGGGTTGCAGCGGCTAGAAGCTTTAGCTTTGCTAGTATTACAACCAACTCCAACCCCACCGAACCGGAACGGGAACTAGGGAGGTCATGACCTACAATTCCATCGTGGCCAACTATCCATAGATGGAAATCGTTAGATTTTGAACATCACTGCAAATACAATTAAGACCTTTATGACTCCCACAGTAATAATGAAAACTTTGTATAATTGTGAAACCTACAACATTGTTTCAATGCTCAACATCAATATAAAGTATATAAAAAAAAACAAACAGAAAAACTTCAGACTTACTAGATTCACACCTGTGTACTATATTATAGAGAGAATAGAACGATATCAAATTAATTAGAGAGAAAAGAGAGAGAGAGATATTGTTTAAACTTTTAAAGTGCAAGCATGGAGATGGCATGAGGCTATCCTCCTCAGATTGTATGGCGGAAGGCGTTCGTGTGGTCAGTCGGTCACGAAGAAGCCGAAGTGCTCTCTCCCATATCTGGCCATTGTTTTTGTGTTAGGTTCACCTTCAAAAACAATCAAACTCTCCTTCGGAAAAAGAAGAGCCTTAAAGCCGTGATCACATCGGGTGTAGGCTCTAGGCATGTTAATCCTACTGAATGGCATCTTGAGAGCGAAAGGAGCCACGGAGCCACGCGAGTAGTGAGATAGGGACTCGAACCATGGGTTGCAGCGGCTAGCTTTAAGCTTTAGCTTGCTAGTATTACAACCAACTCCAACCCCACCGAACCTTCTAAGCCTTTAGATCAGACTTGGAAATGGAAGGGTGTATGGATTTTAATTTCTTCAGGTACGCATGGAGAGGGAGAAAGAAAGAGCAAATGAATGAATGAAAGATGAACTGATGAAGTCATGAAGAAAGCCAAAGTGATTAAATTTAATTTTGGCTGATTTAGACATTCTCCTTCACGTTTTGGTGAATAATGACATGGTCCTCTATATTTATTTGAAATTACACCCTAATTTTCCAAATTGATGATTTATCCTTTGACTTTGGTCTTCTTTTATAAATCAAGGGAATAATAACTTCAAAACCCAACCCTCGTAATCACCACCGTCATTATCACCATCACCATCACCATTAACATTACTATTATATTATCAAAATTTTTAACTGAAACCGATAATACACATATGAAGCATATTCCCAATATTTTTCATTTATCAAATTTTTGACTGGATTTTTGCAATCCAAAATCAAATAGAACTTAAAATTTTGCCGTTTACTGAATTGCTAACAAGGATAAGATCCCACTAGATCAGTTTGGATTTATTTTTGAGTTTTATAATATTTTTGGATCAAGTCCATTGACTTTGAGTTTAAGATATAAGTCAGTTATGAACCTAATTTTACTGTTTGGGATCAGGTTATGGAACCAGAAGTTGTTAATCATCTAATCAAAGGTCAACCTAGACCACCTTGATCCAATAAGATTTGATTAGGTCATTTAATTTCAAGTATAAACCTGAAAACACCAGAACAGGTATCGTATGGTATCATATGAAAGTTGAAATTAACATTTAAAGATAGGTTATTATTTTTTGAGGTTTAAAATCTTTGTTTCAGGAGCAGATCTTTTTAGTGTATTTTTCCTATGGCACCCAATTTCACTTCTTTCAAGGTTGAGAGCACGTTGAAAAATCGACGGTTAGAAGTTTCAGAATGGGCTGATTTTTTATTATGTTTTTGTGATTCTATTTCTTTTTAGAGGGAGTTTTGTATCAGATAATGACTTGTGAGTTTGATTTTCTTTTAAAGTAAAAAGAGTCGGAGTCCTTTTAAAAAAATGATCCATGATCTCTTATAATGGCCTTAGCTTTGATGTTCATTGGTCGAAGACAAGATTCGTTTTTTAATTGTGCACCTCGCTTAATAGGCTTTTGTTAATCGACTAAAAGATAAAATTGTCGTGCTCCTATTTTAAGGATTTTAGACACTTTTGTTGATCCCCCACCCATCTTGGTTGTGGGCCCAAATATTAAGTTGTTTAGTTTTGATGAGTTATTAGACCCGACCATATGTCAAACCCGTTTTAGTGGGTGTATGGGCCCAAAGCCTGGCATTGAATATTTTTCATGGGTTTAGCTTATCTATGAAAACCCTTGCCCGGTGATAGGAGACTCATTCCCACCTAGCATTTCCAATGTAGATGCGTGGGGATCATTTTAATGGTTTCATAGGACATTCTTGCAATTTCGAGGGATGTAAGGATCATTCTATAAATTTGCAATTCTATGATTGAATGGAAATTCAATTTCCATATATTTTGAAATCGATTAAAAAATGGTGGTGGAACATGGGTAGGGTGGAAAAACAAATAATTTGTATTTGATTATATCTGGAAAAAAATCGGTTGCATTTTAAAGTCCACTTCCTCACAACTTTATCCAAAACTATACATTCCAATTCTACAATTGGTTGGATAATGTAGGTTTTCTTCTATAATTTCTCATACATTATCTATTATGGTGGACTTTCACTCAGCTAAATGCAACTTAAGGTGAGTTTGGATTGAGAGACATGGAAAGAAAAGAAAAGAAAAAAAGTGAACTCCCCATTTCTCTTATTTGGATTGTTAAATGATGAGAGAAAAGAAAAATAATTGAGAGAAAAATGAACTAGTTTTTCCTTTCTTTTTTTTTTTCTTTTTTTATCTTCAAATCGGAGAGAAATGGAGAGAAAAGAAATGCTCATAACTAATTATAAAAGCACTAAAAATTACTACTCTACATTTTTTTATCTCAAAACTTTGGTTTTTCTATCATTAACCAAACAAGATGGAAAGAAACTGGATGTTTTCTTTCTTTTGTTTTCTTTTCTCTTTTTTTAATGAATTTCTTTTCTCTTCATTTCTCTCAATCCAAACAAAACGTTAAAGAATAATTAAGAGATAAGATATAAGGGTCTTTTGTTTTTTGTCGCACATATGGGTATTTTGTAATTTGAATGGTCGAGATCAATTTGAACAAAAACCTACTGTTACAATTGGCCCTACAATCAAGAGGTTAGTTAAACATCCCATTTAAGAAGATGGTAAAATGGTATTCGATGTCTATTTTGAAGAAAAATCATTTTGATGCATTGAGGGATGAATTTTTGCTCTTCCACGGAAGAGCATGAGTTGAGTGAGTGAAGCTCATCTCTTCCCTATCCTTCGATTCTCTCCCTTTGGCAGATCTTCAAGGTAAGAGTTGTGACATTTTAAGGAGTCTATATCAACAAAATTGTGCCGATGAGGAGTTCTATCGTCACTCTATTTAACAATTGATAAGTCATGCTACCACCATTTATTAATAGAAGTATATGGATTTTATTAACATTGGGCACAATCTGAGTCGGAAGAATGTAAGTAAAAGAGCTGATTTAAACTAACAATCTAAACTAAATCAATGGTTGTTTACTGCAACAAAGGAAAGAAAAGTAAAAGCTTGTACATGAGATGAGAAGAATATGGAGATAAATTAGTCAACCGAGAGGAAAGGAGATCAAGACAAAACCCATGTTGCAAAGAGTACTTGTCCATGGTTATTCATGCTTTTATCCCATATGTATCCAAGAAATTAGCAAACTCCTAGAAACAAGCCTTGGGCTTATCCATGTCTTTAGTTAGGAACAGTAGGTAAGGTGTCCAATCAGTAACACCATTGTCATTGTGTCAATCAATGCCGTTAGTTGAGCGCGTAAGGCACGTTACGCTTTTGACGGTGATCACTGGCAGTGATTACTCATTAGATGCGTAAGGGTCCACAACCCTTTGGCATCCAATGGGGTGTGTTCAAGCTAGGGACACCCAACACGACCTCTCCTCATGGCCTCGAAACATAAATTGTGCTTGTAATGCATTAAAACACCAAATGGCGTGGATGCGAGGAATACACACCCTTTGGCCATCCAATGGGGTGTGTTTCAAGCAAGGGACGTCTAATGGGACCTCTCCTCATGGCCTCAAAACATAAATCGTGTTTGTAATGCATTAGAACATCATAGAGCATCACATGTGAGTATTAAGTCGATACTTACGGTCACTTCCTCATCTTATATTTTAATGTGCTTGTAATGCATTAGAACACCTTAGGGCATCACATGTGAGTATTAATTCAATACTTACGGTCAAATCCTCATTTTATATGTTAATTTCTTTCTTTTATACTATATTCACATAATTAATTGAGTTGTGATAATCTGATGTTCTTTGTACGTTCTTTTTACGTTTCCTTCACAGAACTATCCAAAATCATAAATGTTTGTCCTTGTGCATCTCGAAACAATGGATCTACGGTTCTATGAGGGGAACGTACTAAACAGGAGCATAAAATTATCACGATTCTAATTAATATTAGGGGGAATTTATGTTCTTATTAGAGAAAATTGGTTATAGTACCTACCTGTTTTGGCTTTGCTTCATAGTGTTCTAGTTGTTCAATCAGTTCAATCAAAATCGCCATTTTGGATTTGAGCTTCAAACATTATCATTAGTATTTTGCGTTGATTTCTTTCTAATTATTTTAGTGGTGATATTTAGTAATTAGAGCATAGAAGGGATACAATGGTTGGAGGATCCACACAAGAAGATTTACTTAATAGGCCTACAGTTGGAATGTGTTTCTAAATGCACCTGAGTTTTTCGACGGTATCTTAACAACCCAATTAGTAAATTTCTTTATTTCATAATGCCCCCTCACCCAATAAAACGACGAACAGAAATTGTCATTATCGCCAATACAAATGGTCGATCTCGAAAATTCGAATTGCATATCTTGAATATTTGAATCATTGATTTAGACAATTCATGTTCAAAGGTTGAGGTCGACGCTTATAATCATTATTGATTTTGACAGTTATAAAATGTCGGTCTCAACGATTGGAGTGGAGTAAAGGTTGATTTTTGTGATTTGAAATTTTCGATCTCGACAATTTGATTCGTCGATCTCAACCATCAAAAGGAGGGGGCTGAGGGTGCATTCTTGTTTTTTTGGGGGAAGGGGGGGGGGGGCGCTAAAATTAGTGGGTATATAGAAAGAAATCCCTCCGTCTAGAGACTTGAGATAGAGCAACGAACTCAAGGTTGAGATGGGAGGATAATCTTAGGGATTCTCAGAAAATCTATATTTATCTTTATCTCTAAGAAATTGGTGTTTTTTCTCCCCTCACAGCCGTACGCAAACGCGGTTTGGGGGTTAGAAAAGTCATTTAAAATTTAGTTCGTGGATGCCTCAAAGGTTCGACGTGCGCTTAGGTTCACAAGTCTAGAGGAACATGCTCTGCACTCCGCAATCACTAAACTCACATCTCAACGACCCCAATTTGTTATGTGGACCAAAATACCCTTCTAAGTAAATGGACATTTGACATTGCCGACGATACCTATTCAGTGTCTCACGCGGTAGTGCGGTACACACGTTCCTCATTATAACCAATCATTCGGTGGATCCCAACAAATTTTTTTCAGGCATAAAACTATCCTTACTAACTCATTAAGATTTCAAATCTTACTAAGGGTCTTTGAACTCAAATAGATTGCCATATCAATCCAACACCATAGCCCCTAGATTTCAGGGAAAACTAAGATCCAAAATAAAATTAAATTTTTTTTATATGCTTGATCCAAGATTTTGAAAATGGATGGTTACAAAAATTCCACGGAACTCCTAAAATTTAAAATTAAAATTCATCAGTGAAAATTAAGATTTTTTTTTTGGAGAAAAAAAAATCCAAGTTCATAGAATGTTATCCTCTAAAAACCTGTGGCATCGAATCATGTATTTGAATACTACAAGGTGAGCTCAACAATCCTTTGTAAGAGTTGAAATCTTACTAAGTTAATAAATAGGCTTCGTCGGACTCAATTTACAATAACTAAATCATCGGATTTGGATGCTCAGATAATCATTGATAGAAGATCTAATTCAAGCTCACAGCTTCAAATTTGTTTGACTGTGGCGCAAAAGACAAAATGAATAGAGAGAAAATTTCTTCAACCCACACGTTCTTTGTCCAAAAATTTTAATTTTATGATTTCAAATTTTAAAAGGAGTTGTTGAAATAATATATATATATATATATAAAAGATCATAGAATTTTATCCTCTACAATCCTGGGCATCCAATCGTGTTTTTGAATGCAACAAGGTGATCCGATCAAGAACTTTTTTTTTTTTTTTCATTGTGGGCACGACATAAAAATTTTCTCTCTTTTTTTATTTTGTCTTTTTAACTACATGTCAAACTACTGTTGTGTTGTGTTGTGAGCAAAGAAACACTCAATCCAATCCTAAGCGTGCACACACGCGGTCACACACACACAAAGTGTAACACACATATATGATGAGGTTCCACACTCATGGAAAAAAATAAGATCCAAATAATTTAAATACAAAATCTAAACGATTGAGATTTATCTTTGAGATGTGAGTTATCAAGATACGTATAAATCACCATTGGATCAGACCTGAAATCCGAACGGATCACTTCAAGTCTGGATTGAGGATTTAGATTCTGATAAGGATCTGATCCAATATCATTACCAAATCCGATGGTAACCCGATTCCCTAAAATGTGAGAATATATACAATTATATTATATACTGTTTAAATATATGAAGAGTATTTAGAATTTGTATGTCAAATTGAGTTTAGTCTAATCCAAACCCGATGATATTGTTATTGGATCAGGTTTAGATCTTAATATTGAGATCCAATAAAAATCCGATCTGAGAAGAACACTTCTTGGACCATTTATGGGCTGGATCCAATTCTAATTGGATTGGTACCAAACCAACCCAGATTGATACTAGAAATGGATCCAACCCATTTACACAAACTATATATTTAGGGTACTTGGTAAGCAATCGAGCATCAAAACTTAATATATTTTTTTGCTGGAAACATCTTCGGAAGAAATGGAGAACATTCGCAGTCGAAGAAATCAAACTCCAGGAATCCCTCTCTCTCCTCTTCTACTTAGAAGCAAAAGCGGAGCTCCAAAAATCTCATCATCACCTCTTCAGGATCAGATTCTTCCACTGACATCAAACTCCATCATTAGATCGCAATCCACAACAAAAAACAGAATCGTCAACAAAGATGAAGAAAATCTCGTCGGAAAGTTACGACATAACCGGAAATCTGACACATCAAAAAAATTAATTGAAAAAGAGAAAACAAATAGAACAAGATCTGTCTCGAATTCTCCTTCCGCGTGGGCGTTATCTCCTGGAAGGAATTCTTCTTCTCCTTCACCTATTTGGTCAACAATGGACTCTTCGGGTTCTTCTAATGGATCGAAGACGAAATCTGGTGGTGTTATTGGGGTTTTGAAATATTTCCGGTCCAAAAAGGTGAACCCGGTTCATGAAGAAGCGTTTCATCGGTATCGAGTTTTGTATACGAGAATGGTGCAGTGGAGAGTAGTGAATGCTCGAGCAGAAACTGTAATGGCCGCGCAAAAGTCAGTTGCAGAGGTAAGAGTATTTCATTAGGTGCTTTGGTCCGGTTCGTATTGGACCCGGTTTGGGTGATATTACTAGCTTAATAGGCCCGTTTAACTATTGGGCCGGCCTCAGGCTTTGTGGTTAGGCCTATCAATAGGCTCGTCCAGTACGATAAGGTTTTGGAGAATATTTCAGAAGCAATAACATGCCCACATTGAAAATCTTCTTTGATAGATTGGTAAAAAATGACATGAACTTGGGCTGCAACTGGAGTGGGTTTGGTGGCTTGACCCAGGCTCGACTCAAGTAGCATAGACCTCAACCCGAGCATTAAGTCTAAGCTCATTAACCCAAGCTTGTGCTTTTAAATTTGGGTCAAGCTCTAATTATTCCGACTTAGGTAGTTTTGGGTGGGTTGGGCTCGTTGAAGAAGCGTAATTTTATTTTGATTAGCAAATAAATTTTATATCTTAAATAAGAAATAATTAAAAAATACTTTTTAAAAAAATAAAAATATATAATTAATATAAAAATATTATATATTATTATATACCCCAGGTTTGTTTGAGTTGAGTTGCCCGAACCGAAGTTCAACTCATGTTCTACATAACTCGCCCATTAATTGGGTTGAGCTCGAGCCAACCTTCCCAAATTGCAGGCCTAACATGAATACCTACATATTCAACATCTAGTCAAAAGTCCTTGATTTTTGTTCCCAAAACAAGTCATTTGAACCCCTTTCGATTAAAAAAAAGTACACCTATCTTCAATCTCCAGATTCTATGTACTTCGTATTCAAACCTCAAGGCAAGTTAAGATTTTTGGATAGTAAAACACTGTTGGAATCTTGGGTAGAAAAATCTATGATTTTCTACAAAGAACTAAGACAAAGTTGAAAAAGATGGATTGAAGATAAGGCTAACTAGATCAAAAGAAATTTATGATAGATGTTGAAGAGTTTGACGAGGACGAACTTTCAGAGAAAAATCAAGGTTTTTTTTTGTTATAGTTTGAAGTTGAGGGCATTAGGTCTTTTCAAATTACTCTATACGAGAAGACCGGAGTCAAGGGTCTATATCATGTTTGAAAACACGGGATGCATCAAATATTCGCTAAGATGTGGAGGGGTATGCATTAATCACCTTAATTTTATTTAGGGTCTTTTAGACACTCCTTCCACGTTTTGGAGAATATTTGAGATGCTCTCTATGTTTTCAAAATGTTGGCATTATCCCCTTGAACTCAATCTTTTGTGCTGAATATACCCTTTAAAATATTATTTTTACCAAAACACCCCCAGATTCCAATTCCCCAGGTGTATTTATTACTCTTTAACAGCATGTGCTCTTACGGCACACGTTAACAAAATCCTTGAAAATATAGTTCTCAAATATGTACCAAAATGTGAGATAAATACATTATAGCCATATTTATATTACCTGATCTGTAAATGGGACTGAAAACTTGGGCCGCACTGAGCTTGGATTAATAGGTGACATTTATTGGGCCTGGCCCAATCCGTTCATTAGATGGGTCAGATTTGGGCTAGGCTTTTTAGGGCCGATAGGAAAAGATATGAAAATCATCAACTTTTTTTATCATTCTTTTATGAAAAATTAGTCTCCAAAGCTGTTTGATTTAAGTGCTAAGCTGATGAACAAATGACATGACGCCATGTGTATTAAATGAGCAAGAGCGATTGGTCAATAAAGAAAAAATTCGGGTGTACTTTATTTTAAGATTTTTTTTTCAATACATTTGGCGTCATGCCATTAGTTCATCAGGATAGCAGGTAAATTTCGAAATAGCAAATCTATGATTAGGAAATCTATATTAATCATATGGAAACATGTCCACTTTGTTCATCAAATTTAGTTGGAAATTAGAAAGGTCACCTACTTAATATAGCAAATAACATTTAATGACACTGACCTTAAGAAAAACAATAACATTTAATGACACATGGGAGTCATATAAAACAAATCACATTGATGTCTGGCCCACCCCTTAATGGATCTTCATACCTAAATCCACATTTATTCCTGATTTCAAGATATTGGATTTGAGAATGATGAAAATATATATATTTCAAAACACTAATGATAAATCAAAACGGCAAAACATAGGGGATTTGTATATGGTTGACGTGGCAAGGGCACAAAATCATTGATCTTTTTCCTTGTGTATCCCAAAGAAAAAAAAAAGTTTATGGTTCTATGCCCTTGCCACGTTAAAGAGTCGTTATTTTCTGACTCCTCCCTCTAGCATACTCTCCTGTTGTGGCATGTGCTAGGATCATAGATTTTTTTCTTAAGGATACACAACTGCACATCCCCATAAATTTTTTTGTTTTTTTAAATTTTATTGTCTAGAATCGAAATCAATAGGTACCCATGATTCTTGACGATTCCAATTACAGTTTCACTTATTTTAGAGCTGACAAGAATCGGAATTATAAAAAAAAAAATGTAATGGTTATGATTATAATTACCTTAGGTATCGAACAAAAACCGACCCATTGACATACATAACATTTGATGCAGAAAAAAAAAAAAACATAATAGAAAATCAAGTACGGTTAGTTTCATTTTAAGTCTTTAAATTTTCTTACTCAATATTGATTTTTTTTTTTTTTGCAGAAGAAACTCTTCAATGTTTGGTCAAGGATTTTTCAGTTGAGAAATGCAGTAGTAGCAAAGAGAATTCAAGTGCAAAAACTCAGACACGATATTAAACTGATTCGAATTATTAATCTTGAAATTCATCTTCTTAAAGATTTTGCCAAAATCGAAAAAAGAAATTCAGAAGCCGTATCAAAACTGTCAAGAGTTTTATCGGCTTTAACTGTGAGACTCCCCGTAATCCATGGAGCCAAGGTGATATTTATGTTTCGGTTGTGTTTGAAAATAGAGAAAAACTTTTCTGAGAAAAATGATTTACAAACAATGGATTTCGTTAAAAAAAACTTGATTGCACTTAGGAAAATGTTAAACTAATACTAGGATTTTCCTAGCCAATGAGAAAATCATTTTCTTGAAGAGTGTTGATCCCATGACCTAGCCTTTTGAACCCACTTTCACTTTGACCACTTATTTTCTTAGCAAAAATAAATAAATTGAGAGTTTCTATTGCCACATCAACTTTTGCTAAAACCACCCTAAGATGTGTGCTAATTCTTGGACGATTTACATACGAAATGGGGTGGTGTTAGCAAAAGTTGGTGTGGCAATAGAATCTCTAAAAAAACTTATAACCATTTCATTTTCTTGGAAAACACAGTTTCTTTCTCATGCAATCACACAAATCCTTCATGGTTGAACTAATTCAAGTTTTTTATCGGTTGAAGGCGGATACTATATCGGTTTATAAAGCTATGTATATGGCAATTGATGTCATGAGCAATCTTGAAGATACGATCACGAAATTGATCCCTCAGGTTAAATTTTTCTGTTACTAATTTTGTAGTATTTGAATTTTATATGATTTAGTTCTTTTTAGTTTTATTTATAATATTTAATAAAAAAATAATCCCATCAAATATTATCAGGTTGAGGAAACAGATTTATTGCTTAAAGAGCTTAATA
Organism: Akebia trifoliata; assembly: GCF_017979445.1. Lineage (NCBI taxonomy): Eukaryota > Viridiplantae > Streptophyta > Magnoliopsida > Ranunculales > Lardizabalaceae > Akebia > Akebia trifoliata. The sequence continues at coordinate 30,161,789 of NC_141386.1, forward strand.
AGACTGTAAAACAAGAACTAGAGAGCGTAGAGGAGTTGAGGAGGACAATTACAATGGTTGCTTCATTGCAGGTGGGTATTATTGGAATTTGTCCCATTTTCAAATTATTTTGATATTTTAAATAGGTGGTGTGAGTGTGGATTAGATCTATACCGATCAAATTAGATGATGAACAATCATAAGTTCACAACCAGGGCTGAGTCAGGTTCGGTCCAGGCTGAGTCAGGAGCGGATTTAGAGTGGGGGCACTTGCCCCCACAAGAGTTTTCAAATTCTATGGATTAACGTGCTATTAAGGCAGATTTTAGCGGTGGAAAAAAAATCTGTCACTATTGCCCCACAAAAAAAATTTTCACTCTTAATTGCTCCCACAACTATTTTTTTCACTATTAATTGTTTCCACAAAATTTTTTCTATTCTTGGTTGCCCCCACAGGAGAGAAATCCTGGTTCCACCCCTGCATCTAAATATCGGCCCGTCCGAGCTAAACCCATTTTCGAAGACAGTACAAGTTAAGGGGATCGTTATTAATTTATGATAAAATTATTATATATTGTATTTAATTTAGTATAGTGGGCCGGGCCATTCACCGGGTCTGCAGTCAAAATCCAAACCTGATCCTATTATTAAATGGGATTTGCCCGGCCCAATAGCTAAATTGACTTAATGGCTAAATCAAAACCGGTACATGGAGGGCCTGATTGGGTCAAAACCCAGCCCATTGACGGCTCTATACGAAACAATCAAAATCTAGAAAAAAAATAATATCGAAATTTGTATACTGTCAAGATTAGATGAGAGTTTAAGACCCCACAAGTATTTATTTATTTATTTTAGGGGTTAATCTATGATTTATACTTATTTTAATGGCTTTCGTGGGAAATATTTTAAGAAGTTATTAGACTCCCAACTGTTGATATTAAGTTACGTAGTATAATATCCCAATAAGTAAGGGTGCGACTTAGGCGGGTTGGAGGGTTAACTCAGGCTCAACTCAAGTGGCAGATCCCTCAAAGGTTATTTGAATGGCTTGACCAGAGCTTGAGCTTCTAAAGTTGGGTTAGCCCAAGTTACGTAGTTTTGTACTGGTTGGGCTCATAGAACAAGTCTAATTTTATTTTGATTAACAAAAAAAAATAATATCTTTAATAAAAAAATAATTAAAAAACACTTTACAAATAATAAATAAAGATATATATTTCATATTTATATATTATTATGTAGCCTCGGATTCCCCGAATTAAGGTCGGGTGGACTTATTCTAACGCAGGCCCGACTCTTGTTCTACATAACTAAGTCAAGCTTGCCCATCAATCAGGTAGAGCTCGAGCAGGCCCGCCTAAGTTGCAACCCTACCAATAAGCATAGAATTGGACATTGAAGTGAAGGTCAAATTTCATTAATTTTTGTTAGTTATCGATATCACCATTACTGCTAATCTAAACTCGAATTACGCATATAAGCATCCTTGATTTACTTTGACCACTTAGTATCTTAAATTCAAGCTATGTAACATATCATTCTACTATTCTTGTGACTTTAGAAGCTTTATTAATTCAAAGATTTTCCAACAGGCACAGGAAGTAAATCTAAGAGTGTTTCTCATTCAAGCAGCTAAGGAGAAAGTTGTTGCTAGGTAACAAACAGCTATAGCCAATGCGCTATATATGTTCTAGGGATTAAGGCTCCTTTTTTCTATATATCTAACATATACAGATTGCTGTTGTACTCGTTGAACTAATTGTATAATAAACTCAATTATACAAATACATGTATATTATAGTTCTTAATCAAGGAGACAAATACATGTATATTATGTTTCCTAATCATGGAGACTTGAAGTAATGAGATCAAATTTGCTTCCTTTGTGTGTGTATTTGCTTCCTAATAATTCAATTAAATCCAACAACAAAAAACCTTCATGCCTTTTTACCACACACACACACACACACAAAATCAATTAAATAGGACATATGGTAGTTTCCCTATTTGATTTCACCGTCTAAGGGTTAAAATTACTTATACCGGTATCCCAAAATTGCAGAATTCCCATTGATTTCGACTTGAATCACAGAGCTAGGAAGAGAGTCCCCATCCTTTGTGACACTCAATTTATGTATTTTTAAGTGTGTTATACTTTCTAGGTGTACAATACATCCTTGGTGATCACATCTACTATAATAATGCAATTAAAAAATAATACCATCATGTTTCTGAGTACGAATAAAATAGCAATAGAATCCAAGGAAGCCCACATGTCATACTTTGTTCAAAGAAAATAAGTTCCAATGTGAGTAGCTGTGGATTGCACCACGAAGTCTCATGTATCATTCTTTTGGGTCCAATGACCACATCGTGGGATTACCTTCTAATGTTTTGCATATACAAAATCAACTTGATTTTTAGTTTCTCATTGGATTCAGATCATTTTCATATGTAATTTCTAACCATTATGTTTGACCACTCATTTTTTTAACCCCAAGGGGTTGGCTTAGTGGCAAGCCAAACCTTGATAAGCTCCTCAAGAAGGGTAGGTCAAGTGTTTGAAATCGCACTAAGCAATGAATACCTAGGGACGACCCTCCGAGTCCGATTGACCCTCAACTCAGCCAATTGCACATAGGATTTTTCGAGGGCGTGGTGCATGTAACCGTGGGATTAGTCTCACCCGAAGGGTGGGGACAACTACCGTAGATATGAAATTTTTGAGTCTAAAGATCTCTCATACTTGGATATAGAGTCCCCACCATTCTTTTTTAGAAAAGGTGTAAATGGTCACTTGGAAAGTAGTTTTCAAAAAATTATTTTTCATTCATAGTAACTAGTACGGATAAGGGCTATTGGTCCACCTAAAGTCTACGTAATGGGGTCCATATTAGGGAATAGGGAAAGGGTTAGACACCCTACTCCCTCTACCATTGGTGGTAATTTCGGATTCGATTAATTTTTGTAAAATGAAATAAAAGTTAGAAAATCGATTTGTACCTTCGAGTGCGAGGGACTTTGATTTTGACTTAAATCATTGAAGGATTCCTTATTGGGTAAGACCTCATCATGGGCCATGCCTTTAAACAATCTTGAAAAATGTAGACTCTTTGATCAAGGCCCAATTTCCATAAAAAAAAAGGGCCCATATTTGTGGTGTGTGCACTAATACAGGGATTTTTAAGAAATATTTTGAAAAGATTTTTTCAATCCTTACTTTTTAGATCTAGCTAAAGCCCAATCTACCGGAAGTAAAGTAGGGTACACGTTACATCTTAGGGTTGATCTAACATTGATCATGTTCACATCTACTTCCATTAATCAAAATGGACTTAAAGTTTAGCATTTTAAATTTCCAAACCCCTAATGCATATTTAGTTTCACAATTGAAGAACTTTAAAACCCGATGTAAATTGTCTAGCTTTCTTTAAGATCCTGGGCCTAAAGCCTTGTAAACCCAAATCCATAATATTTAACTTAGCACAAGAACACAGATAAGACCAATCCACAACTGTGAACCCAACGAGGTTGTTAATAGGGCCTGATTCCATTCAATGTTAAAGCCGAGTTCAATCCCTACCACTATTTGTGTGAAAATAATGATAATAATAATGCTTATCGATATCATATGTCCAAAGAGCCTTTTGAATCCTCAGTGGTATATTTCAAGAACTCGAATTTCCTCAAACTCACATTGATTATTGATCACCATGAGTTTGAAGTAGGGCATTAGATTATTATAGTATGCATTGTCATTAGGTGTAATACGATAGACCTAATCATGTTCTCTAGAGGATAAAAATGAAGATTTAGATTCTGATTAGGTTAGATTTGAATGCTTAGGTAGAGTTTGTATTTATTTTGGTGATATTGTTTCCTATTATTTTCTAGAAAAAAAGGAATGCATCATTGTTACTTTTGATAAGTACTTCTATTACTTTGTAGAATTGGTGTGTTGAGTTTAGTCCCCCATCAGACACTCATTGCCTTGTCTCTCTCCTTATAAGCTCTTGGACCTCTTCACTCATGCCAATTGATTTTGAGTTGGGCCCCCAAATTTATCATGGTATTAGAGCACTCCTCCACATCACCAAATTCCTATCTCCACGTGCTTGACCTAGTCCAGCCCATACGTGCGGGTGCATGTTGAGTTTAGTCCCACATTGGACAATCATTGCCTTGTCTCTCTCTTATAAGCTCTTGGACCTCTCTACTCTCGCCAATTGGTTTTGAGTTGGACCCCAAACTTATCATGGTGTTATTGCTGTCATGGTTTAAAATATTGGAATGTATAGGTCGATAGGTATCAATATCAGACAAGACCAATACAAAACATTGAATGCATCGGGGTATGTATCGAATGTACCGGCAGATACCAAATTGGTTTTTTCGTTAACCGAAACATTCAATTAATATGATATTTTAAATCATGACCATTAACACTACCATTACTACTATTCATCTCATGATATGTCAGCCCCTTTCCTTCCTGAGCACCACTTGTTAGTTCCACCTAATTAAGAGGTCACGCATCTCACAACACAACTGAACAAGAATATCTCTTCTTCTTCTTCTTCTTTGTTCAAAAGTAATGGAAATCCAGGGAGATTGATTTGGAGCATAGTAGTTACCCTAGGTATCAACTAATGGGGTGCCACTCCCTCACACCAAAACATATATAGCTACAGCTCCAATGCTAATAAATATTTGTTAGGCCCAACATTCTGACCCTAGGAATTGCCCACTCTTATTATTGTTGTTGCTTATTTGATTTATCATTTATTATTGGTTGGTAGGTGTACGTGTAGGTGTAGGTGTGCTATTAAAGATGATTTAGCCATCTCAAGAGTTTCAATAACAATATAGAAGAACCACATTACAAACCCATTAATCCTTTGCACTTCTTTCCTTCTTTTTGGGTTTAGCAACCGTACATTAATTGAACCCCCGAGGCTCACGTTTTCAACAAAGATCTTACAAATCTTTGATTAATATTACAATCAAAACACACTATACACTATATACAATAATTAAGCTTAAGGAATAATAATAGAAACCTTTTTTCTTCTTCAGTTTCAAATCATTAAGCTATTTCACCCTATTCATTAACGAATCGAATCGAGGATACACAAGAGAGAATAAAACTTTTTTCTTTTCTTTTCATAGGGAGATATAAGAGAACAAGGGAGGTCATCTACGATTCCATCGTCACCAATGATGTACATCTTGTAACATTCTGAAACATTCATGAACATCACAACAAATACGATTATGATATTTATTACTCCGACATAAAATAAGGCTTTATGTAGAAACTACAAAATGCAAGTTAGATGAAATATGATCAAAATAATGATATACAAACAAGAACCAATCCCTACGAAAGAAACATTATAAATTGGATTGATAACCACTCCTAGACCTGATCCCAAAAATACAATAATTTGTGAGTTATCTAATCAGGATAAGTAGCTCTCCTAGGCTCATGAAGTAAAAAAATGTATGATTCAGCTTCTATCCAATATTCTCAACTAGAATAATTAATGGAACTTATATATATATATTAAGAAACTTACAACCTTGTTTCAATGCTCACTATATTACATTCACATCATATGTATTAAACCTATAGACATAGAAATTGCCTAAAGTGCAAGCATGGAGACGGCATGGAGGCTATCCTCCTCAGATTGTAAGGTGAAAGGCCTTTGTGTATCGGTCATTCGCTCATGAAGTAGCCGAAGGGTTCTCTCCCATCTCTGGCCATTATTGTTTCTGTTTGGTTCACCTTCAAAAACAATCAAATTCAATCGAAAAAAGAAGAGCCTTAGAGACCCGAGAACATTGGTGTAGACTCTACGCAAGTTCCAACTGAATGGGATCTTGAGAATGAAAGGAAGCACGAGAGCGGTGAGAAACGGACTCGAACCATGGGTTGCAGTAGCTAGAAGCTTTAGCTTTGCTAGTATTGCAACCACCTGCAACCCCATGAACCTTTTGAAGATAAGCTTTTAGATCAGAATTGGATATAGACGGGTGTAGTTTTTTTTCTTCAGGAACACATGGTGGTGAGGGAGAAAGAAAGAGAGAAGATGAATGAGTGATGAACTGATGAAGTCATGAAGATAGCTCAAGTGATTGATTTTTGGATGATTTAGACATACCCCCTCAACATTTTGGTGAATATTTGAGATACCATGTATTTTTAAACTGATGTCATGGCCTCCTTGACCTCAGTCTACTCAGGAAGAATAATAGAAAATGACTTGAATGCTGCCATCTTTAGTATATAACCAAAGATCTTTGATTATTATTTATTTATTTTTAATAAAAATCCATCATCTTCAAATTCATCAATGTCATGGGTAAATTTTTTCTTTTAACACCATATTCAATCTCTTGAACAAAACCCTTGATTTTTCTACTAAAAAATCCTATATTATTTGTGAGATTTGAAGGTAGAAAAAGATAGAATCTTTAAGTTGAAGATGAGAATAGAAATCTTTGAGTAAGGCAAGCCTAACTAATATAGTTCGGCTAGCAAAGTTTATTAAATTTTTTGGTACACCACGTGGAGAAAACTGATTATAGCTCATTACTTGATTTGGGATAACTGGCTTACAATAGATTCTCCCTCTGCATGGTAGGCCGGAAGCCCCTAGCCTAACATAGTCAGGCTAGAGTTTTTCAAAAAAAAAAAAAAAAAAATCTTAGGGGTTGAAGATGATTGGTTTTGAAGGTAAAAATGACAGAGAATTTGAAGAAAAAGGGCATTTAAGTGATTTTATTAGTCTTTCAAAGAAGACGGGGTCAAGCAGCATTTATTCAATTTAGAGAATCAGGGTATCTCAAATATTCACCAAAACGTGGAGGGGTGTGTTTAAATCACCCTTAAAATTATATATTTGACTGATTTTTATTTTGGATATGAGGACAATAGAGGAAGGGATTTTGAAGTTTGAATTAAACTACCTTGGCTTCTTGTCTTTCTTCTATTCGAAATGATGTTGTCGTTATGTGAAGGACGTCCTCTCTTTGTACAAACCGTTGGATTTGTCCTCGAGATTTTGAATAAATTGAATCTTATAGACCATGCAATGATCTAGATTTAAGGAGAACATTTTCCTCAGTACTATAGCAACACTAATCCTCCTGTTGTATCAAAACTACCAAAAAAATTGGATGGAAGGTGAAAGTATACTTTACAATGACCAAAATGCCCTCTTTTAAAGACGATTGTGGATACCTTTTATATTGATAATTTCAGTTATTGACCTGGAAGCATGATTTGAAAACTCAGATTTCGGGTCTCATCTCATCCATGCCAGATATCGAGTCACCTCAGATGAGTTTTTTGATACGTTTGAGACATCTCATTCAAAAAAACTGAAAAATGAATGTAGGGTTCTATATCTTATTCGAAAATTTGACTTGTCTGTCCATCTTGTCCATGCCTGATACCGAAACGACTCGAACGATACGTCTTGATCTCGGATAAGTTTTGAAACCTTATCTGAAAGTGCTTTCGTATTCCCAAAAGAGAGCTAGAAGTAGGTTCTAAATATAAAGTCAACATGGATAGATACTAATATAAAACTTTGCATTAGATGAGGCTAGTAGGGGTGTCAATGGGTACCCATTAAATTGGAATTGAATCATAATCATAATAAAAAAATATTGGTTTCGGTTCCCTTCTTATTGGGGCCAATTAGGGTTGAGTCTAAAATGGAACAGAACCGATAAGAATTGGAATCACTAGATTCAATCTAATAGATACCCAAAACCTTATTTTATCATTTTTAAATTATAGATGATTTTAGATTTTTCTACATTTAAAAATTAATATATATCACATAAAGCTGTTGATTTGATTAAGAAATAATAATAAATAATAATAATAATTCAATTTTTCATATAAACTATCTATTAGAGTTTTAAATGGGTCAAATTTAAAAATTTATTACTTACAAAGAAGATGGGGTTTAATTTTTGAAAAGTAAGTCATTAACTCATATCTTTAGTTGAATACAAAAATTAAAATGATCCAAAATATTTTTTCAAGAATCGAAATCAATGGTTATTTGTGTTTCTTGGAAATTCCGATTCCACTTACTTTAGTGCCAGAATCGGAATCGACGAGATCGAAACAAAAAAAAGAACAGTGATTTTGATTCTAAAGACTTTAGGAATTGAATCGAATAGATCCATTGACACCCCTTAGAAACTAGTAATATTCCCAGAGTTTTCATTTCAAAACCAAACACCTCAAAGAGTTTGAGGGCATGTTGGTCATTTGAAGGGCATTTTAGTCACATGAAATTTTGTGTACAGACACAAACACCACAAGTCAGAAGCGTGGCCCACCGAATATTTTCATGCAACTTCGTGGAACCTTCCTCTCAAGTACATCGGTTTGGATTTTAGGGTATAGGCAAGTGTCTAGACAAGACATGAGTTGGACCTTGGCTGCTTCTCTCTCTCTCTCTCTCTCTGTCTCCTTGATCCATATCCAACCCATTCTACCTTTCATAATAAAATATCGAATCCATTTGTTTCGGGTCGGGTTTAGTTGGTTTGGGCTCACTTTGTTATATGAATAAGGCTGAATCATACCATCCAAGATTCATACCGGGTAAGTTCGATAACACATACCCAACTGAATCTGATTCGGATACTACAAAGATTTGGAACGAATCTGTGGACCAATAATGCACTAAGGGATGGGTTCCATAATGCACACACACTCACATAATGTCATATGGGTAGGACCCAAATGATATCTCATTATCATGTTTAATAGACGAGTAATGCTTGCTTGACCTTGGAATTCACTGATGTTTTCACGTTTCTAACATGGAGGTGAGGTCTTTTTTACTCGTATCTCGGGGAAACACGTATGTGGCAATCACATCAACACAGTGACAAACAAAGAAAAAAAATTCCCCACGATTTTCCTTTTCCTTGCAACATTATTACTACATGGTGACCCCTACACAGGTGATGGAGACAAAAGATAAGGTTGTTAATATGAACCTATCACCACATAATGTATTGTGTATAGTCCAGGAATCTTCAATGAAATATCTATAAGCAGAAGCAGAAACAAAAGCAAAAGTAGGTGATCAATCCAATTTACTTAAAGGAAAAAATTGTCAATGGTAGGTCAAGCATCCCATCGTGTGAACTTCTCGCTGTGTGGGCATTGGATCTAAAAATGAGAAGTTAGAAAATGGAATGGTCTTGCTTTATTATTAATTATTAAATTATTATTAACAAATAATTTCATCATTAAATTTAATATGTCTGGTCCAATATTATTTTTTATATTGTACTCCCCACAATTCTTTAATTACTATTATCAAAAACAAGGGGATGGTTCATGGAACAATAATTGAGACAAAATCTATAGCAATGATATTTATCGTATATGGGTTAAAAGTTTCAGAACGAGCTGTTTTTTTTATTTTTTTTATGAGGATAATCTCCTCATCATAGAGATCATCCTCACCAAAAATCACCTTATTTCGAAACTTGTAACCCCATCAAAAGTAATTTACAAAAAAATTAACAGTCCACGATTCTACTTGTAAATTAGGATAGAAATAATTCTCACCAAAAATCAACTCATTCCAAAACTTCTAACCCCATGAAAAATGATTTACAAAAATATTATTACATAAATTTTATCACAATTATATAATTGTCCCATGAAACACCCCCTCCCACCCCCAAACCAAAACACACGTACACAGATAATGACGCATCAATAATAGAAAGGGTCTTCTAACGTTAATGTGGTGCCCATCCTTACCACGGTATCATGTTGTGACCGAGGAATTACTTTCAATAGTTTACCGGTACAACCGAGTGGTCAGATAGGAGACAAGCTGACAAGGTCAGTGTCAAGACCCTAGTTTACCCGTTTAGGTAGTCTAGTCTTACTATAATGACTTGGTTCAGAAAATTTAAAACGAATGAAAGTTTTCCAAAGGAAACAAAACAAAATAAAACGAATTGTCTATTTTTATTTTTATTTCTGTTTTTGTTTTTGTTTTTTCCGTTTGTCAGCAAACTGTTTGCAGATCGCTGACATGTGATTGCAAATGAAAATTTGTGAAAAACTGAACTAAATTGGATGACAATCATATCTTGAGTCGGCCTTAAATTATTTCGCAAATCAATTTCTCATCCAGTGATGAAAATAAACACAACATCCATTTTGCAAGAAAATAAATTTCCCACATTTTCCAAACTAACAAACAGATAATTATTGTTGAAATTAAAGGTCAACCAAAATCAAGGACAAATAATTATATATATAACATGAATAATTTACAGAAATTGAAACTCGAAATGTAAATGAACTTCAGGAAGAGAGATTACAGTGAAACTTGCTGTCACATGTGGAATTGATCCAACCTGAGAGCGCTAGATTCGGGCATGCTTGTGGACACGGTGGTGACTTTAAAATACATAGAACTCCATATTCTTCCTTGGTGAACTAAGGAAAACAGGAAGAAGATGAAAAAAATCCACCCATTTAATCTCAATTTCAAAGGTGTGATGTTCAACTGCGCCACAAATTATTTGTAAAGATGACAGACCTTAGCACATGCCTGTTGTAGAGAGATTTTGACATTTGGGGTGTACCTGAAAAAGAAAATTTGAAGTGACTTTTTTTTTCCTTCTTCAAAGTGGCTGTTTGGATTGCAGAGTTTTTATCATGATCACATTTATATAAGAAAAATAATGGACATCATATAAAAAATAAATATATGATGATAAACAGGATTAAAAGAGACTAAAAAAATTAATTATCAAAAATAAAGAATCACCAAAGACCACAGTCAGTTACCTTAAATCTGAGAAGATTCGAAATAAAACCCCAGCCATAAATTGGTTTTTCCCTTGACTTGCTAAAAGGCTGAAATAAGAAATCCATGTGAGTCCCGCATTCCATTACAGCGACGGGTTTCTCGACCAACTTTTTTAGGTTAAAGAAAACTTCAAAAAGCAAAATTAGACAGAAAACTTACTAGGAGAAAATGAAACATGTGTGGTAATGGTAAATATAGATTTATTTCAGCTAATAATGATTCCATCATACCTACGGAAAAGGTGGTCCATGGGGTCCACCCAACAGGGGTACCCTGATCCCTCCAAGTAGATTACTGTGAAAAAGTCAACCCAACTTAATGATCAAAACATCCAATAAATTTCCTTTTTGGCGGATAAGGCGAGTGCCTGATAGAATTGATCGGGTCATGTAGGAAAAGGTTCAAGTCTAATGGTCTGTTACGATGCCTCAGCTGCATACATCACTGCACTTCCACTTGAAACCTATCATAATGATAATGGCTCGTCACGCCATGACCTTCTCTTGGATTCTTCATATTCCCAGGATCAATGTAAAACTTTCCCTAGAATCAAAAGAAAAAATTATTGATAAATATGGTTACAAACAATGATGAAACAAATCTGCAATAATGCTTATTATCTTTCTGACTGTCAATAATAAGCATTTTTTTATAGGCATAGGATTAGTGGCTAGCAAATGAAGATGGGTTCAAGAACATGGGAGCAACACTCCACGTGTTTTACCACTTAGCTAAGGGGGCACTTCATAAGCAATCGTTTTGATTGTCAAAAATATGCAATAATCATCCAACCACATCATTTTTTGGCGTAAGAGAACACCTAGATGGTACCCAGCGAATGCATCAGTCCTGCTCCACTGCACATGATATTGCACTGCTGAGTTTCTCCATGTACAATACGATACTAAATAACCCAAAATATTGAAAGTGACAAATGACAGAAACTCAAATGGTGAAGTCAAAATTAGGATAATGCACACTTACTCATCTCCACGTTTTCACCGCTAACACCTAGAAGGTCACCTTGGATAATTAATCCAATATGGTTGCAGGCAAGATGTGTTGGAGCATTCTTCAGTTCCAGTACTCATCTGCCAGGCTTTTCTAACACATTAAAATCTCACCTTGAAGTAATTTTGGCTTTTGGGCGGTCAGAAAACCATCAAAGGAACAAACACTTTGACCTAGACATGCAATAAATTAATCAAATATGTCACATCAACTGCAGTTCATGATTAGATGACAACAAAATGATAATAATACTACAGGCAGAATTTGCTACAAGATGTACAAAGGGTGACTCAGAGACCCACCAGATTTTTAGGATCTCTTTCGTAACCAAAACTTCCTACACATGATGGATACTTGGAATGATTTTTGGAAGTAAAACGTATGGTTCCCTTGTACTTGGATCCCCACTACTAGGAAGGCATGTAAGTTCATTTTCTAGAGTAGAGTATGCATCTGCGAAAGCCTGCACCATGCATTTTTTAAGAATTTAATATAGAGGAAACACAAGGTGATAAACTCAAAAACAAGAGGAAGCTAATAATTTTTTCTTTCTTTCCAAATTTTAAAGGTGACTAGCCTGTCATTTCATGTATGTCAAAAAGCTGTTAGTAGTAGAGGATGAAAATTGATAGATTACAAATCCAAAAGGCATCCTCATTGTTATATGCATAGAATCTGGTTGGGACCTGCCTAACCCCAAGTTTTCTGTTAAAAAAAAATCTTGATTGCAACCATTCCTATGAGAAACAATTTATTGTGCATTTCTATAAATTGAGAATAAATACAAGAACAAATAAGGGCTGACGACCTTGATACATTGATGTATGCGAAAGCAGTTCCTCCCTACGTTATTTGTTGGAAAAAGAGGATCATCAATGTGAATAGGATCAATGCTACAAAAAAAACAAGTAATAGAACCTTGAAGAAATAGCAGAGCAGCAAAGCGCATTTTGAAAGAGTAAGAAATGCTATATTTCAATAAAGAAAGCAACAACATGCTTTTATAACCTGTGCCCTCTTTCTCTATTTACATAAACACCACTTCCTTGGATCGAAATGCGCATTTGGCGTGGATCAAACACATTCCTAAATAGATCATAAACAGGGAATAAGCAATGGTTTTGATTAGTAGGAACCAGATGTCTTTAGGAGATATGGCTACCATTCAACAGTTTTACCATGATGGTAGTGTGAGGCATGAGCACAAAATTGATTGGCGAAAGAGAAACAATGTTAACTCACCAATCAATGGCCATTGACTTACCCGAAGAAGTAAAGAAAATCCATCAAAAGGCTTCCAAGGTTCTGCAACAACATTTATTAAATAGGAAACTTTCAAAAAAAAATGCACACAATTCATTAAACAGTAACTCGCATAGAAATAAATAAAGTAACAATGACAAAAATAAGAAAAATGGCCTCTATGCATGAACAGTTATTGATCAGCCTATGAAAAATTTTTATAAGAACAGGTAAGCCATACCATCTACAAAGATAACACATTTTTTCTCTGTCATTTTTCAGTAGCATAATTATATAAATTGGACATGCAAACTGACTGTGAACCTTGACATGCAAATAAATATAATATGTTCGTAACCTTCTTCCTGTTTTCCCCAAACATTATGCACTTTACAACACGTCCTATGTAAGAGTATATTAGAAATCCAATTTATTAACAATATCCCTAAATATGATTTGAACCACTATAAATTTTGTGGACCTGAGGCTTCACCCACATCCCATGATAATAATTCTGAAGAGTCCCCTTAGATAATACAAATGATCGGCCCTTAAAAAGGTCCCCCAAAGATCTTCAAGTCTTTTAGTAAATTCAGTGCTTCCGACATGGTTCAAACTTCCAAATATCATTTTGCCTCATAATGTTTGGACCAAGATGTCTCAATATCAAGGGTGAGGAAAACGATCCACTGAGAATTTGTTGTCCTGCTATTGTCTCCGTTAGTCTTCTCTAGTCTCAATTTTCCGTTAGTGTACAAAGGACAAACCTTCAGACCATAACTTCGAACCATTTATTCAAATTCCTTAAAGATCCTTAATGCCAAGAGATCTAAAATAGACTGTAGAGTTTGTGCCTTCTCCATCCCTAAAAAGTTCCTTTGATGTCCACCACACTGCAGTTTCCCATGTAGCAACCATCAAAATCCATCTTGATGCTTCCTGCTTCTGGAGATGACCAACTTGGGTTTCCTTGGGCTGCTATCAAGGCCAGTTCCCAAATGTCAGAAGAACTCCATAAAACTTTTAAGCATAGACCCATTTAATACTGAGACTTGTATCTTTGAAAATTTCTGAGCCAGTCATGATCTATTTTTGGATTTCCGTCAATTTCTTTCAAAGCCAACTATTCTAACAAAAGGCATAAGAAGCAATTACCAAGACAATATACCTCTCCCTTAACACAACTCTCGAGGCAAAGACAATTAATATGAACAAGTGATTGGTAGATTCCACATTTTGGCACATGAAGCATATAATGAGAAAAAAAAAACATTTTTTCCAAGCTGGATTTCAACAGATTAATTTTCTTAGACAACTGTCCATGAAAAGAAAACTACTATGCATAGGATTGGCACTTTCCAAATCTCCTGGGAAGGAAAACAAACAGATTGACCCCCATAAGATGGCCATAAAAGGTCCAATTGTAAAAGTTCCAGCTTATCAACCAAGGAGTTAAGTGTATTCACCGTTAAGCTCTGAGGAATTTCGAGAAGAGTTGATTTCTCGTAGTAGTAAAGATGCCTTCTAATACTTATCAAAAAAAAAAAAAAAAGAGTAAAGATGCCTACTAAATCTAGAAGGCCCAATCACCAATACCCAACTATATCCCAATCCTCTACAGCCAACGCAACTCTAAAGAAGAATCCCCAACAATACTCTTACTGAGCCAAAACCTAAAGCAAACTCATTGCTAGTTAAATCACAAAATGATTTGGCTTCTTACAAGGAATAAAAGAAAGGAGCATTGGGTTCATTGCTAAACATGAGCAAATATCACATTATGATTTAGAAAAGAATGAACAGAAGGAAATAAAAAGCATCATATCATTGAATTATATTCATGCTCAAAATTTCACCAAATCAAATAATATTCATCTTAATATGGCATTTGCACAAACTAAAATCTTAACAATGTTAATGCTTTCTAAAATTCCTAGTGTTACTTGGTTAATAGGCCGGCCAAGATGATGCTCATGTTGAAGAAACCGTGTAATTAATAAAACCTGCATAAAGAGCCAAAAGATGCTAATTGGTAGCTGTAATACCCAACATCATATTTTTCACTAGATCTTAGTAAAAGAAAATCAACAAAATTTCCACATAGAGTAAGAAAAAAAAAGTGCAAGATATAGAAAAAATATGTTTTTCTTTCCACGAGATTTCCTTGATCCAAATTGCATCCCAGTGAGGGCATCACTATTTAAAACACCCAAAAGTACTAAATTAATCTGTCCACAAATTACCATAAAGAATGAAGAAACCAAACAAAATTGTAACAAAAAACCAGTCCTTTCTGATTTCATTTTCCTAGTATTATTATTCATCCATTTCAACATGTGCCATCTCTACTATACTCATTCATCGAACATATTTGTTAACTGTGCAACATTTAGCTCCATCAAGCATGACTAAGTGTATTATTTTCGTGTTTCATTTCAAAGTAACATTTCCTAATATTTACAACAATTAGGTGTAATTGCAACACCCCACAATAAGCAAAAAAAAGGTGTCATTGCAACACAGCATTTCTAGAGAATGTCCTAGCCAACCCATGCTCACTTACCCCACACCCAGGTTAAAATCCAAAATCAGAAAACATATTTAAAAAATGTCACTTAAAGATAGATGTGAATATCATGTGGTGGGGAATGCATGGTAATGGAAGTGTCATCTCTCAATTATGAGTTTCTTGGAACTAAGGGCATAATCTTCTTTTTCTTCTTTTTCTTCTTTTTCACTTTTTTTCTTTTTTCTTCTTTTTTTGATAGGTTTAAGTGTAAGGTGGTGTTTTCATCCCAGCTCTGCTGTATTACCATACACAGACTTTACCACTTTGCTGATGTAGAACCTTCACTAGGGTCATAATCTTTAAATGATTTCAAGAGATTTAACCGCATTTTATGCCATCATTTGGTTTGGTGGGTCGCTTCCCTTCTTCAGTGCATGCGCTGTTTGAATCTTGGGTAGTTCGTTCTCAAAGTTGAAATGCATCTTATGGGGCTTGTTACCATTTGCAGTATGTTTGAGCATCTAGAAGGAAAGATATAGCCACATTTTTTAAGGAAATGAGCAATCCTTTCAAGACATTGTCCTGTCAACCTTGGCACTGTTGTTTTTCTGGAGTAAATTATTCAAAGAGTTCAGGGGAATCTTCTTTGAAGCCTTTCTTATAAGACAGGACAAGGTTTGTGATCTTGTTGTGGGCTAGTCGAGTTTGTGTTTGGGTGGCTTTTGGTCGTTTTGTGCTTGTGATGGTCATCTTGACCTCCGCTATTTAATAAAATCGTCTTTACGTGTCCAAAAAATATTCTTTAAATGATTTTTTCTCTGAAAGATGCAGCCCAGCTTAAATTGTACATAAGTTTGATAAACACGGATATCATAGCCCCACTAGCAAGTTAAATACGACCACACCTTAACCCATGCCATCAGATATGTGAATAATGATGTTATAGAAGATATATAATCTAATTATTTCCAAAACCAATAGCATGCCTTCTACTGATATATAATTACCTAACAATGAGGGCTATGATGTCATTGGACATATTTAAAAGCTGATTTGCAAAGATAACGATTAAGGCGTATAAAACAAAATTATATATTTTACTCTGAAAGTAGTATCAGCTATCTAAAAATAAAGCATTCAACAATAAATCATAGAAAAATAGCATGAATTGCATAAAACAATACAATCCTTTTGCAACATAAGATACTACAAAATAGAAAAAGTGAATGCAACGTTTAACTTACCAAACAATATGAGCTTAGGCCACCTGAGTAGGAGTGATCCAGACTACGGTCTGCCAGGAATTGTTTGAGCACCAGAGCAAGGGGTATAACTACAGGAAATTGCTCAGTAAGCTCTCTAACCTGCACATGATAATTCAAAAATAAAGAAATGTAATTAGAAGGGTAAAAAAACTCACTACCCTTTTCTGCCCATAAACTATAGAATTATAAGGAGCCCCCAATGGTAAACCAAGGTACATAGATGGTAAAATCCCCATCTGACAACCCAACATGGCGGCAAGCAACTCAACATTTTGCACATCACCAACAGCAAACACCATACTCTTCTTAAGATTCACCAAGAGACCAAATGCCGCCTCAACGGAGCACAAGACCACATTAAGTATTCTCATCTGAATCAACGATGCATCCAAGAAACAAGCGTGTCATCCGCAAACTGGAGAGGAGAAACAACTATCCCAGCAGGACCTGATATGAAACCACGAAGATCCTCATTCTCAAGCTTTCCTCAACATCCTCCCCAAAGCTTCAGAAACAACAATAAAAAGAAGGGGGGTAATGGGCCCCCCTGCCTCAACCCTCTCGAACCACTGAATGAAATCTTTTAAAAATTGATGGAAGATGTTGTCTTCAACCTCAACAGAAACTAGGTTTTGGATTTGTGAGAGCCACACTCTTCGTCAGTAGGTAGGAAGACCTTCGAAGGTACCATGCTACCACCATTCTTAGCCTCTCAAATCAGTGTAAGAACTCAGTCCATCCTCAAGTCATTGAAGTTCAAATCAGAAGAGTAAGGACATCTCTTCTGATTTCAAGCCTACAGCGACACTAACCCCTTTCCATCACCAAAATGAACTCCAAACCCAAAACCTCAAGCGTAGGCTTTGATTTTCGACTAATTGATTGGGTATGGAGTCTGAGATGGTTCCGAAATAGATCCAGATCACAGATTTGGGTCTGTAAATGAAATTTTTGAAAAAGGATGGTGTGATTATGTGTAGGTGGTGATTGCACATGAGGTGTTTGATGAAATGTCTAATAGAGAGAATAAATGGGTGCAACAGTTTGAAATGGATGAATGGGGTTCCACCGGCAATGCCAACACACTGCCAGCAAAAGGACGGCATGATAGGATTGATGTGCTCAATAGAGCTTTAGCTCTAATAACAGGTGAAAGATTGGATTAGGTTTATAAAGAAAAACAATTACAAATCTTTACTAGAGATGAAATCTCTCTCTTCTAAAACTAACCTAATCTTTAATCTAATCTTCTTGAACATGAATAAGGTGTATCACAATACACCTTATTATCTAACCACTTTAATAAAACACTGTTTAGAAAAAAACGTTGTTAGAACTGAATGATTCATCACTACCTCAATAACAAGTAATGCACTCTTATCTATCAGGAAAAATAAGTAGTGCGTTTTCGAAAATTTTGAAGTATATAGAAAAAATTCCTACGAAATTACCAATTCTGTAGTTTGAAGGCCTGTATGTGACGTGGATTTAAAACTGATGTCCAGACGAACTGATTTCATATCCATGCCCTCATCATTTTTTATCTCTGAGAATGGTTTCTGAGAAGAATTTACCAGAGCCTCCATATCAGAATGTCCAATACTGTTTTCTTGACCAGTCATCAGGGTTGACTCCGCTTTTTGTGTCTGCTCATTGGAAGTATTCACGTTAGAGATAATAAGGTCCTGAGGAACTTCAACCACAAGCATGATAATAGGTATCTGAAAAGAGAAAAGGAAATCGACAAGATGATTAGATACATCAAAACAATGGAGAAAAATTAAAAGAGAATAAACAATTTGGGCGGTCAAAAAAGTAGGAGTCATTACAGCTGTATTTTCAACAGTCTTAAGAGAATCGTTTTTAACCCACTCCTGATTTGCAAGGTACCTAGAAGCATGCTGGAATAACAAACCAGAATGGTGTCAACAGATGTATACGGGAGCACCCAAAAAAATAAGAGAATAATAACACTGAGGCCTACAGGAGTACAAGAAATGCCTGAAAATACATTTTTGGGCCAATTTTGTGGGGTAAAAAGGAAGAAGAAGAAATATAACGATCCAAACATCCGTAAGTTCCATGTATCAAACACATTCCAGTGCAATCAACATTTAGTTGATTATAAAATCGTCATACAAAACTAGAAAGATATCAGTACGACCTTGATTAGGACAGAAGAGCTATGAGAAATAAGATCAATCATGCCAAATTATGAGTCGAGAAGAAAAAGGAAGCGGGAGGACATCCCTTATTAGGTAAAATACGACTCATGGAACAAAATTAGGTATCCCTTATTATTTACTCTTTAAGTTAAGTTGATTATCATTTACATCCCTTCTTCACAATAATCTCAACCCATTTACCTTGAAATTGGATAAGTTATTGGCAAACACAATATAAATCCACTTGTATAACAGATGAAAGTTAAAAGAGTATGAAGTCCATCTATCATCCCTATAGTCATGTACATGAGGAGGATTGGAAATATATGCTTCTAGTAGAAAACACTGAAATTTCCATCCATGAAATAGTAAGCCTGTGAAGTTTCCCACAGAATTGAACCATATTGATAATATGAAAAGTCAATGCTTCCAGAGAACACTTGAGCATTGGCACAACAATATTTAAGGTTTCATAGGGTTTTTGCTAAAAGCAGGAAGACAAATTCATAGAAGCGGTAATATCCAAAACAGAAAGACTAAAAGATCCACGAAGGTACCAAACATGCTACGAATAACGTGTCTTGGGGGCAAAGCACCAAAGTGCACCGCTGCCAACATACCTGAAGGCAAGTTTCTTTAATACCATTACGTCCCTCCAAAATCCCAGCTTCTTTGATAGGTTCCTACAAATAACTCCAGCCATAAGTTTTCATAGAATCAACTGTTCAGAACCAGTATAGGTGATGGAAGTAAACCAGAGCAATTTCATCAAGATCATTCTTACCAAGTTCCTTACAGGAGGGAGACAAACAACAAGATCCACATCACTGGTTGGAAGGGACAAACCAGTTGCATTTGAACCAAAGATGTTTGTCCTCGATCGAGGCCATAGGACTTGGAGAGACCGTGCTACCCTCTTGACAGCCCAAGTAATATAGGGCTTCCTACTTAAATTTTTAGCAGCAACCTTAAATACCAATATAGAAAATGCACCATCAGTGATCTTGGCGAATGTGCTTAGATGAATAACAAAGAAGAAAGCTCAAAAAAGTTGCCGATCTTGTAAATTGCAAACTAAATAAAAAATACAAATCACAGTTATCATGTAGCTTAGTACCTTCTTGCAGAAGGAATCAATTTCATCATGAAGGAGACTATGCATCAAAGAAAGGGACATCTTACGAGCAGGACAGTTCACTAACTCTGGAGGTTGTAGCGGAAATGCAACATCTGGCTGTAGCATATATTCATTATCAATCAACAAAATCCAACAGAACACCATAGTAGAGAATAGATAAGGAACTTTTCAGATGAGATACTTACATGTTCCTTATTGAGAGCTAGCTGGGAAATTGCAATCAAATGGTCCTGTAGTAAAGCTCCTGGTAAAGGCTGAATCATTGGAGTTGCTGAAAGGTGTTTGTTTCTCCATGAAGGCCAAATAACTTCAGCACCATCCACACAAAGGCCGGCTTCTTCAGAGTTAGTTCCATCATGGTACCAACTTCTCATTCCCCAGTGTCTTGGGCTAGAGCTACCAGACCTTGTTGTAGGGAAGCCTCTGCGTCTTCTGGATTCACCAACAGGAGAGGGGGGAGGAGGGCACGGAGCTCGTGGAACACAAAGCACTACTGGTGATGGCGGTCGTTTTATCCGAGGTTGCTCACGCCTAGTAAGAGGAAAACACGGACTTTTATGATCATGACTACGCTTGAACTCAGATCCTGGCACCTTCGATAGGTTTGGAATGATAATTGGCCGCAAAATTGGGTATGGAAGTGAATCTTCATTCCGCCCTTCTACAACACTACCAGATGAATTGACCAAAGATCCGGAGACATTCTCCTCTGTCACTCCATTTGTCACCGTTGATGAGGTATTGAGTACTCCAGGCCCCAAAGGATCAAAGGGAGAACAAAAAGGTCCAGTGGGAGGAGAAGTCAAACCATTAGTACTGTAAGACGAAGAAAAACCTACCATATCATCAATAGCTCTATTTAGATCTGCTTCATGCCATGCCCACGAGCCATCTTCGGAACTAAGAGAAGGGGGGCGGGAAAAACCTTTGCTTGCATGATCAGAAGTATTCCAGTACATCACCCCACCACCAAAGTACTGATTATAATCCCTCCCAGAAAATGCATGCACCTCAAATTCTTCTTCTGATATCCAATGGTTCTCACTGTCATCTGCAAGTTCTTGCGTATTTGTAAAATCATAGGAATCCATAACATCCCCAGAACACTTCCTTTCATCGTCAGGCATTGTTCCATTAATCTGTAGCCCATGAGGTGCAAAACCATGCTGATATGATGGCTGCAGCCTGGGTATGAATCCAGAATCATAGTTACATGTCACCGATGGAGTCAATCTACTAGAATTTCTTATCATTGGAGGCCAATCCAAACTCATAGGCAAAGTTCGCGGCACGATACGGCTGAGTCCACCTTCAATTGACGGATTTATTGTCTGATGCCTCGTGGATATAAAGGATTGGTGGAAGTGGTGACGCCAGTTGCGACCAACATCGAGATGCAATCTATCTGTGGCAGCAGGAAGATGTTGTGAGTTAAAAGATGGGAAATTAATACGTGCCACGCTAGGCCACTCATATGATGTGGATCCCAAGGAATTTGTGGGACCATGAGCATAATAGTTACCACCTCCTAACCTCTGAAATTGGCTAGTTTCTTCATTTAAATCAACAGTTTCAATCGATTTTGGAGTAGAAACTGGCGGTGAAGCAACATCGCTTAACCTCTCAGAGTTTTGACTTTTGAGCTCCTTATTGATATTAGCCTCATCAATCTCTGGTACAGGCACAACAGGGAGTACTATTTTAGAATCTAATTTAAAATTTGAAGGGCTCCCTCTCGAGGCAATAATGCAACTTTCAAGATGACAGCTACCATCAATAGAAGCCCCAACAGAATTCTCTTGGGCATCTTGGGCCACTTCATTGTCATCCTCTGATTTAGGCCTGTCGACGGAACTACAATAATTTGAATTTGCAGTCGAGCTGTTGTCACTAATTGAGGAATCAATTGGTAGGTTGCGTTCGGTTGAAGCATCAGCAAAGCAATTGGATTTTGTAGCCTCACTTTGAAAAGAAATAGACTGGGAGGTAGCTTGTAGGTTACTTAAGTCAGAATTTTCAAGCCTAACCGTTTTCCCACTCTTCTTTCCAACACTTTGGACCTTTCCATCAACCAATCCTTTGATGTGTTCCTAAATGACAAGATATCAGTTATAAACTATTGGAATCATTCATGAGAGAACCCATCACTATGAAAAAAGCTACAGTTACCATCTCAACTCCTGATAATAAGGTCCCCTCCTGAAGCTCCTTCCCCTGAAGTGTACTTATAATCCCATTAGCCTTCGACAGATCTGCAGTCTCTTTATAAGCCAACTCACATCCATGATCCTGGAAGTTCTTCAGAACAATAAAAATTGATTCTTTTTCAAGATTCAACTTCCTATGTACAAGAAGAATTTGTAAAAAAAGGAAATGATACCTCAAGAGGCTTCTCCATTACGATACTAGCCCCAGACAAATTCAGCACAGGATTTAGCTTTTTCAGATTACGTTTCTTCCCTTTTCCTCGCCGGCTCCCTACGCCAAGCTTGTCTTTGGATTTATTTGGAGGAGACTTCAAATTATCTGTGGCTAGAAGCTCGAGTTTTATACAATCACTAGAAACAACCATGAGTAGTCCTCGAAGTTTCCTCAGTATAAAATCTGAAATGGTATGGATAGAATCCAGTGTACTGAAAAATATCTTCTCATTTCCATATTCCTTACGCTGAAATGCTAATATCATAGCAGTGATCTCCTGAAGCACGAGCAAGCTATTGAAAATATCGGACAAGTAAGTTGGTTTCAGGATAATGGATGAGCAAAATTCTGCATCAGCAGCAGAGTCTGCCAGGATGGTCCTTTGATATGATAAGATAGAGCTGTACCTCGGTGGCTGCTCTGCTCTTGTATTGCGGAGGCACTTTTCACCCACCAAAGTGCTACTTGCTCCCCTTACATACTCATTTGTCTGCCAATTCGCAAAGTTAAACGGTTAGGACCACTAAGATCTTAAACAGGGATTTTTAAACGGCTCAAAGAAATCAGTGTAAGCTAATATGAAGATTCAAGATCTCAAAATCATAAACGCGTAAGAAACTTCAACTATATCTGAAATGGAAAAAAAAAAATGGGTAAGTAAAAAATCTCATTAAAAAAGCCGTTAAGGTGACCGACTAAAGATCCACAAAGGATACAAAAGGGCTAAGGCATCAACAAGGAGCACACCCAATCCCATTTACCCATAAAATAATCAAAGAAAACCCCCCTACGACAAGTAAGCCATTTTGCGGGGCACACTCCCACAATTTCTTGGGGATATGGGATTGGGTATGTAGAATTAATTCAGAAAGTGGCCCAATTGCATGGGTGCCCAAAGCCATTACTTTTGAGCAAGAATGAAATTCATGAGTCATACTTGGTGTATTCTGTGGAAGAGACAGGGCATTAATCTTCAATTTTCCAGCATTTATCATCCACAAACCAATTGCCAAATTGAGGTAGTTTACAAGAGATTAGGTAATCTTCTCAGAAGTACCATTACGAATAACATTTGGTCTTTGCTATTCCACGGGACACCATTTGAGGTGCCAACCGGATGTGGTCGATTTATTGTTGTCACCATTCACAAATCCTGCATTGATGAATCTGATGCATTTGTTGAGAATACATAGGACATAAATGCACAGTTACGGTCACATATTCAAAAGGCAAGCAAAAGTATAAGGCTCTTGTGTATGAGCATCAACCAGAACAGGTCTTGGTATACTTGACGCGGGAGAGGTTTCCTTACAGGCACCTACCATTACAATCGAAAGAATGATTATCATATTTTGATTGCCAAATAAGTGATATATATCATTGGTATTTAATGTGGTTGATCCCTACATGAAGGATAATGTGCCAAAAGAGTAGTGGATGAAGCAACTTGATGAGGTAGAATATATGGTAGCCATGAAACACTGGTAACAAGTCATAGGAATAACTATAAGTTTATAGTGATTTGGAAATAAGCAAGAGTTCTAAAAATAGTTGGTAAGAGATTGTGAACAAAAGAAGACATGTGGACAACTTCCAGTTGCATATGATACCGCTAAGTATATAGAATACCGCAAATTCGATCCTAATGAACTATTCAAAACCCAGGAAGGATGAAGTTGTGCATGCTTACATGACCTAGAAGGTTCAGCCTATGAACAAATGCCTATTCGTATGGACACCTATGGATGATCAAGCCCTAGGGCTTTACAAATGCCTGGATTTAGTTTATTTATTTATTTTCCAACTATTTAACAAAGAATAAGAATAGCTTAGGAAGGAACTTCAATGACTGGGAGCTTGAGGCTATTACTCGCCCTATTAGCCAGATCCTTGTCTCTCCCATCCGTCTTTTCGAAGAAGACCATCAGGTTTTGTTAGGAAATTGTGATCGTATCCTCTTAGTTAACATTTGGCATAGCAATGGACTTTCCAGCCGTAGAGGTCCCTTCTGAGGGGATTTCATTCATTTGGTCTATTGCCTTAGAAAGGATTCTGATTGTTGATAATGTCACGTTTAGAATCATCATCTCTGTTAATTTTAGCTTCTTGTATAAAGGTCGGGAGGAATTTGTCAATCATCTTCTCATTTATTTTTCTTTTGCTCAAGAAGTTGGGTATCATTTATAACACCTTTTTAACATCCATTATGCTTTTCCTGAACCTTAATATACCTCCTTCAAAATTGGCAGTCTTTGACCTTTAGACAGTTAAAATGGAAAGGATTAGTAGGGTTTTTCTCAGCCTAAGGAAGAAGCACCCACTACAAGAAATTGTTATTAGCATCATGAGGATTATTTTTTATTGGTGCAAAGCTTCTGGTTTAAGGGATTTTACTTTGTGACTTTTTTACAGGTTGGAAATTGCTTGTGAAGAGAATTATCTCTAGGTGATTGCCTTTTCACTCTGAAGTTTTCTTCTTTTGTTTTCACTTATCTTTGTAGAAGGTAGATCTTCTTGACCTCTTTTACTCTTTTTTTTTTTTTTTATCGATAAGCAGGGGCTATGAAGTTGACCTCCTTTACTTTGCTCTCAAATAAATTCTCTCTCCATCAAGTAAGAATAATAATAATTATAATAATAATACCAAAGGGTTAATTATTGATGAATTTTCATGTAATTTCAAAATATGCCACTCAATGAGGATAGTCTAGGAAGCATTAGTTATTTTTGCCACTTATAGCCAAATAATTGAGGCTGGGAAGGGATTGTTGATTTAGCATTGAAAGAAATCAGAAACTTCCCTTGCATACATATTTAAGTGAGAACTTTTCTAATGCGGAACACAACCGATGATGAGAATTATTACAATTTTATTTCGCCAGTGGCGAAATCTTCCTAGTCGAGGAGAATCAATGGGGATATCAAATCATGAAGAGTAGATTTTAGTTTTTATTTAGATTTTTATTTTAGGGCTTTAATTTTATGATTTTAAAGCTTATTTTCATGTTTTATTAACCCATGGTCTTAGTATAATATTTAGGGCAATTTAATAACTTTACTTTATCTTTTTATTTATGTTTATTAGGGTTTGATAATTAAGAGAGAGAAAGTTACGAAAATTAGGTATTTTAGTTTTATTAGGACTCTCGATTGCTTTTCTTTATATATAGATTGTATTAGGATTTATTTACAGGGAATGAAGAGAAACAAGAAGTTTCTGTTTTCTTTGAATGTGGGTACATTCAACATGGTTGATGCCATGGAAATCATTGGGGGTGATTCCAAGGTAAATATCATTTTTTTTTTGTTCTTTCTTTAATTTTCTTCTTATCCTCTATCTTTTCTTCAATCCATATTTTTCTATTTTTTTATTTACTATATTATTGTGAGAGATCAAGAAACCTTTAATCCTTTCAAGAACCCAACCCATGAATTTTTTTTTCTTGATTTTTTTCAAGAAATCTTGAATTCTTGATTCTTGAAACCCCTTTTTTAATTCTTGACTATTGAAACCTACAAACGCCGTTTTGTTTTTCACTTTAATCCTTCCCCACTTTATTTAACCCTAACTTCATTAATCTTCTAAACCAAATCTATCATATACCCAAAATCCCCTATTTTGCCTAAATCAAATTCCATTTTCTTATCTCCCCTCATCGTCCTACATCATTTACTCTCACTTACTTTTAGTAATCCGGTTTTTTTTCCTACCTACTTTCTTGCTATAGTATTATTTTGTAGCTTGTATTCACTATCAGCATTACCTCTACAACTCGGTATGAAGGGAGTGTTGATGAGGAGTTAACTTCTATCCCATTATCTATGATATATATTACGAGTTTCAGAACTCGGTATTAGGACATTAGGACCCAACTCAAGCATGGCCAAGACAACAAAATCATCTCCATACAGACCCTTCAAAAGTCATATTTAAGTTGATGTCGATGAGTCTCTGCAGAGATTTTAACACTGCGTTATAAGTCAGTGTGCCTATAAACAAAACTAATTGAGTACAGAAATTATTCAACTTTTTGATTGATAGTCAGTGATCTCTTGTTGAAAGAAAGCCAATCCTAAATGCAAACAAAATGATTCTTTTTTCTAATTTACTATTCTTTCCAGAATTCGAGTAAGCATATTAGCTGACATAATTTTCTTTTTCAAGTATAAATAATAATCTTTCTTTGAAGAATCAAATGTAAAAAATTGGAAAACATATTGAAATATATAAATATAAATATCGGAAAAGTACCAAATATTTAGCAGCTTTGCCTAGAACTATCCGAAAGATCTTCTTCTTCATTCCAGGATCCATCGCAACCCACCAATCCAAGCACCCTTTTTTCTTCCAATAAGCATTTGCCGCTATACCTGCAACACTGGCCTTCTCTTTCAATTTTGCTCCCCTTTTCTTCCCACCATTACTATTCAACCACGACAACCTCAACGCGAATTCCAGCTTATTCGCCACAAACGCCTCCACACTGTAATACCCCTTCGCCTTCAACCAAGGCAATTCCTCCCAACCCAAACCCAAAGCACTCTCCTCACCCCGTAAAAAAGACCCATTCGAAACCCCATCCATCGCCGTAACAAACCGATCCAAATCCCCAACAAATTCTTCAGAAACCGTAATAGAATCAAGTTTTTCTTCATCTTCTGATCCAAATAACCTAACTGCACCATAAATTAACCGTTCGGAATCATTCGAAGCGCTGGCTCTCTCTAAGAGACCTCTAGATCTTCGAAAACAAATGCTGGGAAGGTAAGATCGGTCGCAAGAGGGGAGATCAGGGAGAACGATGAAGCATCCATGACCGTGTTCATGGAGCTTGGATTGCATTTCAAGGAGGATCTCGGTGAATTTCGAATCGACAATTGTGAGAGATGATTGGCGTTGGTGAAGTGTGAGAGATGAGAACCATCGAAGAATTGAAGCTCTAGGGTTTGAAGGAGATGAAGAAGTTGAAGGCGTGGAGGCGTGGTATAGAGCGATGTGAGCAGTGAGAGAGTCTATGAGTTGTTTGGAATCCATAGCTGAGTATCCTCCGTGTGTCTGTATATATGTGCGTCGTCGCCAGAAAATTAGGGTTTGTGTGATTTGGAGGAGTTGCAGGAAGACCCCGAACAAGTGGGGGAAAACGAAGGAGGAGAAATTTTGCGAAAATTTGCGGGCGAAAATGTCGGATGGATCGATCAAGCGCGTAAATAATCCTTATTTTGTGAAAAATTTTACGGGCGAAAAAGGATGCCTCACACTTCACATACCGCAGCCAGCGAGAGCGGCTTTGCGCCACATTAAGAGATGACGTGGCCAACATATTTCCATCTGGAAATACTTTAGATTTTGAATTACAAAATCATTACATTAGATTTTTCATGAAAAGGTAGGGGTTTTAGAGCTTTATCCTTGCGAATGATATTTTGCTACGATAGGAATTCCTGCAATTATATTTTAGAGATTTGGAGATTTAGAGATTTATCGAATAGATCTAACTGTGACATTTTAATTACAAAAACTCTCTTAAAGTTCTAGCAACTCCAAGGGATCTTTACGTTTTGAATGAAGTTTGTTACCCATCAAACCTCACTTTATCAAATTTGTTACTTAGCAAACCTTGAAATCGGATTTACATCATAAAATTTGATAAATTTGTTACTTAATATACCTTGGATGGATCCGAATGACATCAATTTGACCCTTAATTGATTTCAAATCTTTCTAAGTTAGTCATGGTAGCCTGATTTATAAAGCAAGTTCATTCTTGTAACAAATTTGACCAAGTAAAGGAGTTTCTGTAATACAATTGCGACCTATAGGTCTGCTTGTAAATCTCTCATTATATTTTATATGGAATGAGTCCATCATCCATGCTAGTATTTTTTTAAATGATGAGGGTTTCAAACCTATAGGCCCAACAAATAAGGACGAGGCAATTGGCCTCTTAAAACACTAGACCTCGTCCAAATCCCTCAAGAACATGCATATCCCACATATCATGTAAGTCAGGATAAATTCTTGTACGTGGCCGACAAGGGGGTTTGAACTCAAGGCCTCTCATTTTTTTGAGAGATGTCTTGATCGCTGTAGCCAATGCTTAGTTAGTGACATTGTTCTTTTATTGATCCGGAGTTTTAATTTTTAAGAAAAATCATGATCATTTTAACTGAAAGGATATCAAATTTTATTTTTTTATTTTTTTGAATGAAATAGCAAAACCTGTTACTTTTAAGAATTGATCATAAAGCTATTATTCAAACCTTCAATTCACATATGTGGATCTTGTACATCTTTACTATTATAAAGAGGGAAGATGGAGTATAAGTGGTTCGACGCCAAATTTTGAGTGGCCATAAATGCACCCATTTTAATATTTAAATTTAATATAATCATGATCATTTTAGTAAAAAAATCAATAAAATTGCAACACACATGTTGCTTAGTTATCAAATTACAAAAGTATCTTTTTTATTATATAGAGTCCGTGATTTTCTAATGGCATGGGCTAGAACAACAGATTTTCTTGAGATACATAATTATACATCTACATATATATATATGCAGTTGTATATCCCGAGAAAAATAATCTATGGTTCTAACATATGCTACATCAGAAAAGGAGTGCATGGGGGTGCATCAAAAAATCATTATTCTATTATATAATCTTCAAAACTCTTTAATTACTATCTTAATAAACAAGTTATGTGTGTTTGCACACGTCACCTTCTAATATAAATGACAACATCATCAATGCAAATACAACATATTCATATTTTCCACGTTATCTCTCACCGCCTATTAACTTATGGCAAACCATGAAAGCTTAGACCTTGTCATACAGTTCACATTTCAAAAATAGAAAAAAAAAGAAATTCTCCGATTTCTTGAGAAAAGCTTTGCGTTCAAAGTCCAGAAGAGTAAAATTTGATCTCCACCCAAAAAATTGCAATTTGAACATTTATTTCTGGCCCATTAATTAACGATATCCATTTCAACTAAAAGTGGTTTAATTAATTTTTAGTGATTCAAACATGCTCCTTCATGCAGTGGTTGATATTAGATATACCCCCTTTACTTTCAAATTGATAATATGCCCCCTTGACCTAGATTTTATTGGAGAGACTGACTAAATGACCTCATCTTCAACATCGACTAAAAACCCCTTAATTCTCCCCTTCAAAACTAGTACAATTATCTTCATCAATTCAATGTTATTGTAAAGTTTTGTTCCCTTGTATTCAATCTTAAGATTCTATCTCTTTCAAGGAGCATCAAGGGTCACGACTTTAAGTCAAAGACAAAGGCATTTAGGTCATTTCCATGAGTCTAATTGCAAATAGGGGTTTGTTATCATTTTGAAAACTCACTCATAGAAAGCATATGACTTGTTTTTTATATTGATCAAATCGTAGAAAGCATATCTAAATCACCCATTATTGTTATTGTTTATTCAATGGCAATTCAACTCACTCATAGACTTTAAAATTGGTTGGATTCAAAATGCATATCAAGTCAAATACTTTTAAAAGAAGTTGTATTATTTTAAAACAATAGTGATAATATGACTTGTCAGGTGGCATAATCAAATAACTCCATGACGTGATAAGTTTAAGTACCCCAGATTTGTATTTCTTGTGATACACGATTGCACATTTTCATAAAAAATGTATCCTAAGATAATTTTATATCTTGAAAGATACAAATCTACTGCTCTCAAACTTATCCACGTGCCATGGAGTCATTTGAGTATGCCACATGGTGTGTCATATTATGAGACTCATTTTAAATAGTCATGATAATTTGATCACCCCCATGTGGCATAGTCAATGGGGTTACTTGACATAATAAGTTTAGGAATCATAATTGGAGTTAAAGCACTTCGAGTTATCAATCAAGCCGTCCACGTAATCTAATTTATTTATTCTCTAATCAAAACATGCCACGTAGACACCGTTCCTATCCTAGATAGTGTTGCCTTGCCAAGTTTGCTAAAATGTTAAAGAATGATGTAAAAATTGTCACTATCTATCTACCTTCCAGTCAGAAGTGAGAACTTGTGTGTTTCATAATCTACCTATCAACTCCACTGAGTCTCTCTTTTCTTCCAAGCCAAGCAAACTTTGTGTTTGTGTGTCTAGCTTTCTATTTAATTTGACAAGGAGGAGAGTTGAAAACAAATTCTAGAATTCAATACATATTAGACGAAGACGATGTCTGCTCATATACTTGTGGTTCCCTTTCATGGACAGGGCCACCTCTTCCCTTCCACCGAGCTTTGCAAACACCTCTCTCACCTGTTAAATTACAAAATCACCCTCGTCATTCCTTCCTTTCTCTCATCCTCTCTTCCTAGTCACTCTCTCTTCCAAATCATCGAGCTCTCATCCGAAAATGACCCACTCGACCACCATCACCATCACCATCACCATCACCATCCAGGTCCTGGCATGGCTCAACCCTTCTCCGATCTCTTAGCTATCCTTTCCAACGGTCCAGATCCTCCGATTTGCGTCATCGTCGATGTTATGATGAACTGGATCAACGATTCTTGCCGCCAATTCAAAATCCCAATCGTTAGTTTCTTCACCTCTAGTGCGTGCTCTGCAGCCATGGAGTTCTCCTTGTGGAAACTTAGACCGGAAAATCTGACACCCGGCGAGACTCGTATGCTTCCTGGCTTACCGGAAGATATGTGTGTCACATTATCCGATCTGGATCATCGGAGGCCACCACCACCTCCGGCTGGAGGATTTCTGCAGCCACCACCAGGACCACCGTATAGACCTGGCGGCCATCGTCCTTGGCTTTCCCAAACAGAGGGATCGGTCGCCTTGATGATCAATACGTGTGATGGTCTGGAGCGTCTATTTATTAACTTCATGGCTAAGGAAACGGGAAAGCGGGTCTTTTGTGTGGGCCCGCTATTACCAGAACAGTACTGGCAATCCACTGACTCACTGGTTCACGATCGCGAGTCGAGGTCCAAACGAGATTCTAACATCAGCGAGGACGATGTTAAGGAATGGTTAGATTCGAAGCCACGTGGATCTGTTTTCTACGTGTCTTTCGGTACTGAAGTTGGTCCCACAGTAGAAGAGTTGGTAGAGTTGGCAGTAGCGTTACAAGAGTCAAACCGGCCTTTCATCTGGGTTCTCCAAGCACACGCTGGTCGACCACGACTAGGACCTCCCGGTCTACCCGGAAACAATCCAGGTTCTTTCATCCCACCAGGTGGTTCACATGAACCGCCCACTCCAAACGAAACAAGCGATTTCTTGCCAGAAGGATTTGCGAACCGGGTTGAAGGGAAGGGTTTAATAATTCGTGGATGGGCTCCACAACTTTTAATCTTGAGCCATCCATCAACGGCTGGATTCGTATCTCACTGTGGCTGGAACTCGATCTTGGAAGCAATTGGGCGTGGCGTGCCATTGCTGACGTGGCCGATACGTGGGGATCAACACTATAATGCCAAGTTGGTTGTAAGCCATCTAAAGGTTGGCTTGAAGATCAAAGTCGATAGTGGTCGAGCCGAGCCGGTTAAAAGGGTCGATATTTTACTAGGGATGGAAAAGCTAATGGCTGATGATGAAACCAGAAAAAGAGCGGCTTCACTCCAAGCCATATTCGATCATGGCTTCCCAGCGAGTTCAATGGCTTCTTTGGAATCGTTTAGGGATTTTATGAACCAGATTGCTCAGCTGGAATAAACGTGATAGATTACAATAAACAAATATATAACAGAATTTTGGGGGTATTGTTGTAGAATGTTTTACCAAATCGGCCTAGTATTTTGTCGAAATTACCATATCAGCCATAGTCTCTATCTCAAGTCCCAAGACAATCTGAATTACATTCTAAAGAAATGGCCGCTCGCAGAATCTCTAATGATGCGTTAAAGTTACCTGTTACCCTCCAAGTACTAAGACGTAAGATTGTCCGGGGTTTTAATAGCTTGCTTTTAACACCCCAACAAGTTAACACGTTGGTAGTTTTTAGATCATAGATTTTTATTTTTTTTTTAACATTAAAATATTAACCCTCTTTCACTAATTTATACCCTGTCTTATAAACAAAATAGAAAAATGATAAACGCAGGCCGTTGGGTACCCAACTGATATACCTAGGGCACGGAATCGGACATCTTTTTCCTGTGTATCCGATGAAAACAATTTATGATTTTGTGCCCTAGACACGAGAGTCGTGTACCCAAGCGCATACCAAGACTGTGTAAATTCATCACGGCTCAAACAAAAAATGACACATCATCTACCATGGGCTCAAGCCTTCTAATTTTCTCCATCAATTGTATATTTTTTGGATGTACTTGTGGAGTTACTTGTGTGATTATCATGTGAATCTAAACTAAAAAATCATATATCTTAAGGGCATAAAAGTAAATTCATCAATAATGGTTGGACATGTAGGTAATCATTTTAGAAGATTAAAAAAAGGATCTATATGTAGGGGGTGTCAATGGGTCGGTTCTAGTTCAGTTCTTAAGAAAATTAGAATCATAATCACTATATATTTTTAGTTTCGAGTCTTGTTGTTTTTTGGGTCTGACTCTAAAATAAGTGGAAGTAGAACTGCCAAAAATCACAAGTATTCGTCATTTTTAATTCTCAAGAATCAAATTTAAAAAAAAAAACATATTATCCGCAAAGGATCAACTTAATAATAAATTTTCCCACCAAAATTATGATTTAATGACTTCTTTTTTTTCAAAAATTAAAAATTTCTTCTTTACAAGTAATAAACTTTAAGAAGAGATGACCCATTTTAAATTTCAATATTTAGTTTATTTGAAAAATTGAACAACTTTATATAATATATGTTAAATTTAAAATATAGAAAAATCTTAAATCATATATAATATAAAAATAAATGATTAAAAAAATCGATTTTGGGTACCCATTAAATAGAACCTAATGATCCTGGCTCCTATCGGTTCGGTTCCACATTAAACCAAACTCTGATCGGTTCCAATATAAAGGAAACCGGAACCAAGATTTTCCATTTTAGTTCTGGCTCTATTTCGGCTAAAAGGTACCCAATTTGACACCCCTAGGTATATGATCATTTTGATAAATATTTTAGAAAGCATGGCTGATCCAATAATTTGGCATGGAAATATTTCTGTGCTGCTAATTTCCCCAATAGATTGATAATATGGTCAATGGTGAAATACATCACATACTTGGTAATTTTTTTGCTATTTTGGCTCATTGGAAATCAAGATATATATAGCTGTAACAAATAATATTTCTTACACTCAATCTCCAATTTTCATAAAAAAGTCATTATATGTTCTTAACCATTATTTTTTTAAGTATATAACAACGTGCACTCTATGGCATTCTACACACGGACTTCTACACAACTCGTATCTACGATTTTAATATAATAACACACTTAGAATAAATTGAGAAGTGCTTTTTTCTTTTTTTAGAAAGATTAAGGCGGATCCAGACCAACTACAACCTCAGGAAGAGAAAACCTCTACAATCCTCTGCAATGTTAGAAATAAAGTTACATCTAACTTAGAACATCCCATAGAGACTTGGTTAGTAGCAAGAAAATCTGCAGCTCTGTTTATTTCCATGAACACGGGCGGATTTAGAGTGGGGGCAATGGGGGCACTTGCCCCCATAAGAATTTTCAAACCTTTTGTGAAGTATTGAGCTATTATGACATATGATAGTGGTGGATAAAGAAATCTGCCGCTATTGCCCTCACAATTTGTTTTACACTCTTAGTTGCCCTCACAAAAAAGTTTCAATTTTTATGTTGCCCCCACAAAAAAAAATCACAATCTTTTTTGCCCTCACAAAAAAATCTCCACACTTATGTTGCCCCCACATGAGTAAAATCCTGACTCTGCCCATGCATGAACACATGGTTAAATGAGCACCCATGGAACCTTTGTAGGATCTCTCTAATGGAAAGAACTAAATGGAGAACATTCCGAGGAGTATTCCATCGGTCATTAAGGGGCATTGATAACCGTAAGTGAGTCAGTGTGAACCTAAATGTTGAGGCATCCTTTGACGATACACAGCTTGAGCCTTTCAAGGATGGTTTGCATCTCGTGAAAAAGGATCGAGAAGTTGCATGAGAATAAATGTCGAGGAGAAGAGTTATTAACCATAACTAATACTGATTTATTCTAACTGTCGATGAACTAAGACTATGTCATGGACGCATTTCAATCTAATTAAAAGAAAATTTTATAAGACTTGAATAAGATCGAGTGTGGTTTATTAAATTGAATGTTGGATAATCAATAAATATATTCATACATTGAGCACATTAGCGATGATGATGTTGAGATGCATGAGTGGAAGGACTGAATTAAAATGAAAGTGCTCTTATAAAAATGTAAGAGCAACTCCAATATACTTAAAGTGGAACTGTTTCGTTACTAACATATTAAGATTTGGAGTCTTCCTAAGGGTCGTTTTGTTCAAATTGATAACCACATCAGAAATCCAACACCACAGCCCTCTAAGTTTCATCGAACAACTTAAATAAAAATAATAATTTTCAAAAAATAATTTTTTTAACTAGATCCAACGTTTTGAAAATTGACGGCTATCAAACTTCCACATAACTCCCAAACTTAAAAAATGAAATTCAACGATGAAAAATAATTTTTTTTTTATTATTATTCAAAATTCATAGAATTTGGCCCTCTACAACCCTTAAGAATCGGATCATGATTTTGGAATCCAGGAGGTGAGCCCAAGGATTCTTGGTACGGCTAGGGGGACTCTACACTGAAATTAGCCAGCACAACTCTTTTCCTTTTTTATCCTTTTCAAATCTTTTTGGGCCTTATTACACTACCCAGCCCAACTCCAATTCCCAAATTATATCCAAATTTTGAGCCCAAAATTAGGTTAAACTCTGTGGGCTCAACCACATCTGCAAAGTAAATGGGATAAAAAAAACCGTATAGCGAATCAATTGGGCCTAGATCCATGGATCCAAATCCATTTGTCCACTTCCATATTATTGGTCTTTGACCATGAGCCATGAGGTCTTACCTCTTCAAATAAAAAATGTGTAACGATTTTCTAACTCCCTCCTCTGACACACGTCCCCGCTCCCATCACAGAACCATAGATCATTTGCATCGGGATACACAAGAAAAATATTTATGATTATGTGAATCCTGATGCAAATGAACCATAAATCATTTAATCAATATTTTAAATTATAAATAAACCCTTTTGATACATGTGTGTTATCAAGTCTAGATCGGATTGAGGTTGATTGGTATTGATCCAATAAGGGATCAAAATGATTCGGGATTGATCTGATAAGTATCAGATTTGACCTTTATCATATTACATTTTTATCGAATTTCAATATTAAGAATCAGAACCAATCCATTAATAATAGGATCAGGCCATCATATATATATATATATATATAATACAATTTGAGATGGATTTATATGGATCACATGTCAACGTGGCACTCAAATACACCATCAGGCTGCCACATGTATATTTAGAGCATAAAATTTTATGAATTCTAAAAAAATAAAATTGAAAAATATATATATTTTCACAGTAGGATTTAAAATGAAGATTTGACGTCAAATTTGTTTATTTATTTATTTTTATTTTTTTGGGTGTGGCGGGGGGAGAGGGTTCAAGCCCAATCTAGACCACAAAGAAGAGGCTGAGTTACCATTTAGACCAATGGGGTAGTCCATGTGGCTCAAATGTGGATCTCATTCCTTGTTCTAACATGGTTCCTTGATCTATCCAACCTATTCCCACACAATTTATATACTTTCGAAGATATTATTGGATTGTGTCCTTGACAGATCCGAACAAGGTTGATTCAAATCTGATCTAATAAGATATTGGATCGCCTTATCAGAATCCAATA
This sequence comes from Akebia trifoliata, assembly GCF_017979445.1. Taxonomy (NCBI): domain Eukaryota; kingdom Viridiplantae; phylum Streptophyta; class Magnoliopsida; order Ranunculales; family Lardizabalaceae; genus Akebia; species Akebia trifoliata. The sequence goes on from NC_141386.1 coordinate 30,198,308, forward strand.
CATCGATCCAGACCCGAAGTTATTCTATTAGAACGGATTGGATTTCGGGTCTAGCCCTAGTTGGCGGGTCCAACAAAGACTTTTCAGAACTGAAGCATCGAATATATGTCGTGTATCTGAACAGCAAATTCTCGCTTTCCATGACGTGTTGATTTGCGTTCACTTCTCATAGTTTTCCTTTACTTTAACAAGAAGAAATACTTAGAATAATCCAGATAAGTGTGACACGTGTTTTAATCCTAACGGGATGTGAAGTTTTAACAAGAAGAAATACCTAGAAGGGAGAGCCTATAAATACCTCCGTTTAGGTCCTTTTTCACTAACTTTGCTCATCGATTCAGTTTTGTTTTAGAATTTTGGTGCGCCTTATTTCGTTCGTTCTTCCACAGATTATCAAGGTAGGTTTTCTTTTCTTCTGAAAATTAGGGTTTAGTATGTTTCAATGTGTGAATCTTGAATCTAAGTTCATCGATTTCTCTGAATCTAATATTTATTTTGTTTCTTGTTTGATCTTTGATCCTCGTTTTATTCCTTTGGCAATCGAGATTTTGTTTATTTTCTGTTTTCTTGGCATCGTTATCTGATCTGGATTTGCGATTTGTCTTTATTTCGATCTGTTTTTCTTATTTATTTGAACGCATGAGGATCAAAGGCTTTTCTTTCCTTCAAGATTTTATAGAACTTAATCGTGCTTTTAGTTTCGTTTCGGTTTCGATGCCCTGGATTGCAATTTTTGTTTGTTCGGCTGTTCAATTTCTTTGAATTTATTGCTTTTACGTAAGATGTAATCTTCTTACGTAAGTTTCTAGTTGTTTTGGTTATTTAATTGTTAAATTATTACACTTTCTCCTTCGAAATTGAACTTAGTTTCTTGAGTGATCTTATTGGTAACTGTACTCTTTTTTTTTTTCTTTTTTAAAGGTTTTCTGGTGATTACGTTGGATTGATATATCTATTATTCTCTTAATCGTTAATTTATCTTTTTATCTAAGATAGATTTTCAGCTATGTGAGAACCTCGGGTTTTATCTGAATGATTCTTTATGGTTATTTCATGGCCTATTTTATGTTGGATGAAGGGTTTTACGTGCTTTTTTATTTTCCTTTTGTCATATATATAATATATGGAAAATCCTGGAATGCACAAACGGAGACACAAAGTTGACAAAAGTGATGTGGTGGAGCGCACACATAACCGTAGACAAAGTTGACAAAAGTGATGTGGGTGGAGCGCACACATAACCGTAGATGCTTTTTACTCGTATCTCGTGGAAAAGCATCTATGGTAATGTGACCGACACCTCATCATTTTGTCACCTTTGTGTCTCCGTTTGTGTCACCCCAGCACGACTCATAATATATATAGGGTCAGGATCCGTAGACGCATAAAAGTACTCATAAAATAAAGCTACTCATAAAGCTACAACGTTTTTGTCTCATATGGGCAAAAAGGTTCGGAATGGGCTGATTTTTTGTGAGGATGATCTCTATGGTGAGGGGGTCATCATTGCAAAAAATCAGCCAATTCCAAAACTTCTAACCCCATCAAAAGTGATTTACAAAAAATGGATGGTCAGGAATTCTTCAACTTGTAAACATGGAGCTAGAACGTTCGGAATGGACTGATTTTTGGCAAGGATGATCTCCTCATCATAGAGATCATCCTCACAAAAAATATCCCATTCCGAACCTTTTTGCCCATATAAGACAAAACACGTTGTAGCTTTATGTGTATGCGGATCTTGATCCATATATATATATATATATATATATATATATATGGGTCAGGATCCATGTACACATATATCTAGAACGTGTTTTGTCCTATGTGGGCTAAAAGTTTTGGATTGAGCTGATTTTTGGTGAGGATGATCTCTATGATGAGGAGATCATCATCACCAAAAATAAGCTCAATCCGAAACATTTAATCTCGTAAAAAGTGATTTACAAAAAATGGACGGTCCACGATTCTTCAACTCATAAATATGGGGTTAGAAGTTTTAGAATTAGCTGATTTTTGGTGAGGATGATCTCATCATCACCAAAAATCAGCTCAATCCAAAACTTTTAGCCCATATAGGATGAAACACGTTGTAGATATATGTGTACACAGATCTTGACCCTATATATATAGGGTGCCGTTCTTTTGACAAAATCCTAGACAACATTCTAGACAAACCATTTTGTCTTATATGGGCTAAATTTTTTAGAATGGGCTGATTTTTTGTGAGGATGATTTCTATGGTGAGAAAATCATCCTCACAAAAAATCAGCCAATTCTGAAATTTCTAACCCTAGTTTATAAGATGAAGAATCGTGAGCCGTCAATTTTTACCATTAGTTTGTAACCACTTTTCATGGGGTTAGAAGTTTCAAAATTGGCTGATTTTTTGTGAGGATGATCTACTGACTATACAGATCATCCTCACAAAAAACCAGTCCATTCCAAAACCTTTTAGCCATATAAGACAAAACTTTCTAGAATTTTGTCGAAAGAACGCCACCTATATATATGGACAGTGTCCCATAGAATGGTAAAACATTCTAGACAACGTTTTGTCTTATATGATAAAATAGTTTCATGGGATGATTTTTTGTGAGGATGATCTCTATGCTGAGGAGATCAGCCTCACAAAAAATCAGCCTATTCTAAGACTTCTAACAAAATGAAAAATGGTTACAAACTAACCATAAAAATGAACGGTCCACGATTCTTCAACTTGTAAAGTGGGGCTAGCAATTTCAGAATGGGTGATTTTTTCTGGGGATGATCCCCTTATCATAGAAATCATCCTCACAAAAAATCAGCCCATTCCGAAACTTTTTGCCCATATAGGACAAAACATGTTGTCTATGGAACCCGACCCTATATATATATGTATGTCTCAATGAGATAATTGACCCGACCCTATATATATATATGTGTGTGTGTGTGTGTGTGTGTGTATCAATGAGAGAATTGGGAAATATTACATGAGATTCTATTTTGATACTTTGATCAATATTTATTCTTTGGAGTTTGGCTATTAATTTTTATTTTTAGTTTACTATTTGATCTCAGTTGTGAGAGCCTGACACTTTTCCTGAATGATTTTTATTGTTATATATGATTCCCTTATTGTTTTTTTTTTTTTAATGGATTTTATTGTCTTAATATCACATTGTATATTACCTTCACTTTTGTTTCTAGGTTTCTCAATCTTTCTGTTTACCTTCTGTTGTTTTAGATGCAAATCTTTGTCAAGACTCTCACTGGAAAGACCATTACCCTTGAAGTTGAAAGCTCTGACACGATCGACAATGTCAAGACTAAGATCCAGGATAAGGAAGGGATCCCACCAGATCAACAAAGGCTTATCTTTGCTGGGAAACAGCTCGAGGATGGTCGTACGCTTGCAGATTACAACATCCAAAAGGAATCCACTCTTCATCTTGTTCTCCGCCTGAGAGGTGGGATGCAAATATTTGTGAAGACCTTGACTGGCAAGACAATCACTCTTGAAGTCGAGAGTTCCGACACCATCGACAATGTCAAGACTAAGATTCAGGACAAGGAGGGCATCCCTCCTGACCAGCAGAGGCTTATCTTTGCTGGTAAGCAGCTTGAGGATGGCCGAACACTTGCCGATTACAATATTCAGAAGGAATCAACCTTACATTTGGTTCTTCGGTTGAGGGGTGGTATGCAGATCTTTGTTAAGACCCTAACAGGAAAAACCATCACTCTCGAGGTTGAGAGTTCAGACACTATTGACAATGTCAAGGCTAAGATACAGGACAAGGAGGGGATCCCTCCTGACCAGCAGAGGCTTATCTTTGCTGGAAAACAGCTCGAGGATGGCCGCACCTTGGCTGACTATAACATCCAAAAAGAATCCACCCTACACCTTGTCCTACGACTCCGAGGTGGCATGCAAATTTTTTTAAAAACACTCACTGGAGAGACAAGAACCCTCGAAGTCGAGAGCTCTGATACGGTTGATAGTCTGAAGGCCAAAATCCAAGATTTGGAAGGAGTCCCTCATGATGAGCAGAGGATTATCTTTGCTGGGAAGCAACTTGAAGATGACAAAACACTGGGTTACTACACCATTCGAAAGGAGTCTACACTTCACTTGATCCTTCGTCTTCGTGGTGGCATGCAGATATTTGTGAAGACTCTTACTGGGAAAACGATTACGTTGGAGGTGGAGAGCTCAGATACCATAGATAATGTGAAGGCCAAGATACAGGATAAAGAGGGGATTCCTCCAGATCAGCAGAGGCTCATCTTTGCTGGGAAACAGCTTGAAGATGGAAGGACACTTGCTGATTACAACATTCAAAAGGAGTCTACTCTGCATTTGGTTCTTCGCCTACGTGGTGGGATGCAGATATTTGTCAAGACTCTTACTGGGAAGACCATCACCCTTGAGGTGGAGAGCTCAGACACCATAGACAATGTGAAAACCAAGATTCAAGATAAGGAGGGCATTCCTCCAGATCAGCAGAGGCTTATCTTTGCTGGCAAGCAACTCGAGGATGGAAGGACTCTGGCGGATTATAACATTCAGAAGGAGTCGACTCTGCATCTTGTCCTTCGCCTTCGTGGTGGTGGTACCTGCTGAAACATTTTGGTGTCTGCTGCTCTCACTTCTTTCCGTATTTGGGTTTTAATTTGAAGTTGAATTAGACTTAAATAGTATAATAATCTACTGTTAGTGTTTGATGACGTCTTTCCGTGTTTGGGTTTTAGGGGTTTTAGTTTGAAGTTGAATGAATTAGACTTAAATAGTATAATAATCTACTGTTACTGTCTGGTTGAAGATATGTGGCAATGTTCTTTGCTTTTAGGTAGTTTAGTTACTTTTCTTGATTCTTTATTGGATGACTGTGTTGCTTCCATTCTTTAGATGGTATAATAATGTCTAGTTTAATTCTAATTTCTATGTTGGATTACTGCTTCATTGTGTGGATTTGGTTTTATAATTTGCTCTATTTTGTGTGCAATCTTGGTGGTGTATCAGATTAGCTTCTACCTACCACAAGAGCCCTGCACGAACAATTGTGTCCATCATTAGGTTAGCTTTGGGGGGATCCCGTTCTAATGCTTCTTAGGTGAAGGAATAAATCTTTGAATCATCATGAACTTTACAAGTGTTAGTGAAAGGTACTGCAATGCTCTATTCATTAGGTTTGGTCATGTGAAACAAGGACCGGCATCAGTCTCAATTGTAGGTTTTGAAAAAAAAAAAAAAAGAGGAAGACCGAAAAAGAAGTGGATTGAGAAATTAAGAACGAGTACAGAGTCGTATGATTTTAGATGAAACTCTTCAAAAATAAGGCAGGCTTCTATGATGATGGCTGAAATTGCAGGGGAGATCTTCCTCGCCAGTCACGATGCTCCGAATTCAGCTTTTACCCGTGGTATCTTTTATATATTCCGGACTCCTAGGTAGTTTTTTCTCGAAGATTCTATGGTGGCTTTCACTTTAGTCCCCTTTTGATCCCTCAGGTAGGTCATTCCCCCCCTCCCCTCTCCTCTTCCACTACTATTGCTCTCCCTCCCTGCCCATTATGTGGTGGTTTTCACTCTTGGACCCTTGTCTCTAGGCTCCTGCCTAGGCTTCCTCCCAAGATTTTAACATTAGAAGTGGTATTATTGTATTGGATCCCAAATGCTTTGAACCCGACCAATACACCAAAAGCACTTGAATGTGAGTTGAATGTTAAAGCTTTTACAATACCTATTATTCTCTATAGTACATAATGCTGAGGCTACTCATATCAGGGGGAAAAAAGAAACCCAGGTTACAAGTGTAGAACAAATACTAAAAATTTAAGATCTATTAATTGATGCTGCGGCAAGATTGTCGTACTTCTCCCGTGGTATCTTCTTTAACATCAAGCAACCCCATTTTCACCATTGCTTGTGAGAAATCAAAGAAAAACACGGCTTGGTTCATGGCATAACCGTTCACAATGGCTCTCGTTCTGGGGCTTGTGAATAAAATCTGATCCGAGCTAAGGAGCCCAGAATTTCTCCATAGTGCATTGTAATATGCATTATCGAACATATTTCTTGTACCATCAAATGTTGCCTCAGCAGTGTCACTTGCACTGCATGTTTTTTTCAATGTCTTTGCAAGGTTTGAATCTAGAGTTGGATCCACATCGTGCGTGGTGTCGAAGTTGCTCAATCGGTTCTTGAATGAAGAGCACCTCGCCACGCCTAAAGTATGCCCTCCTATGGAATCGATAGAAGAGTTATTGCTAAATAAATAATGTTTCTCTATTCAATTATATCTCAAAGTCTTTCTTTGTTAGTTTAGGCAACTTTTATATGGGCATGACATTTTTTTCTTATAAAACACTAAACAATGAAATAAAATCTGGTGTCTAGGGGCAGAGATAGCCATTCTATCTTTTTAATGATTGCACCCTAGAGCCACTACTTGGGTGTGAAGAAGGCTCTTTGAGTTTTAAAGAGGCTGGTTATGAGCGAGGGAGTAAGATCAAGAAAGAAATCGAAGATAGCTGCTCCTTTCTTTCTCTTTTTTTCTCCACCTCATTTGGTGTCTATTTATCTTCATACTTGAGTTCGCCCGTGTCGTAGGCATAGACATTCTCTTTCGGGGTTAAGGGAGGCAAAAGAGGGATGTATTATTAAAAAATCTTTGAGATTAAAAGAGTAAAAGAGGGAAACTAGTTTTTAGAGGGATATTATTGAAAAAGGGAGGGGGGAGGAGAGGAAAGATAATAAAGTTGAAGGGGTGAAAAGAGAATGTAATACAATCGGACACACACAAAGGGATGAATGAGACATTTATCCCCCCATACCAATAGTAAATGGTGGGCTCTGTAATTGTATTTTATTATATAATTGGTACGTTACGTACAATTAATTATTTTGCTATTAAAAGTTTGGTCTTTTAATTTATGTGTTAATATCAGTTTCAACACCTTAATCTATATCAATTTTATTTTCCTCTTGAATCTTATGAGAGAGAAGTAATATTTAAAAAGAAAAAAAAAAAAGAAGAGATCTAAGGGATATATATATTGGAAAATGCTGAAGAAACAATAACATGGACATTGATTCTCACATTGCTGACGTGGATGTATTTTCGGAATCATAGATGCATTTCATCGAGATATGAGTGAAAAGCATCTATGACTATGTGTGCACCTCCACATCAGCAATATGAGAATCAATGTCAATTTTAATGTTACTCCAGCACCACGACTCTTTTTTTAAAATACCTTTACATAACCTTCTAAATCTATGAATATTAACCATATACATGAGCATAAAAAAAATTTACCTGACAAAGCCACCATTTCTTGAGCACTAAAACCATGTTGACCAAATATCCTCATGAGTTCTGAAATATTGAATAAGGGAGAGGGGAGTTTAACTGTGTCTTCCATTTTAGACTTCTTTCCATCTTTTCTTCCTTTGGGTATGTTGTATAAGGGACCTCCAGCCTGAACCCAAAATCACCATTAGAAACAAATATTTGCATCCAAATGCACGCGTGTGAAGTTTTAGAATCATAGAAAGTTGCATTATTTTTCGTACCCGAAGTACTGCATCTCTAGCTGCCATTGCAAGAATGTCGGCACAAGAAACAACTCCTGGGCATTGATCTTCAATTTTTTCCTTGGCATCGTCGATGATTTCATAGCCTCGTAAGCTTAAATTTGCCGGAGAGTCCTTTTCTGCTTTGTTATCCTCTGTAGAGTCGAGAAGAACTGATCCATCGCATCCCTACATAACAAAAGGAAATCTCAACTCCAAGAATAAAATAAACATTTAATATTTATATTGGTTAATACATAAGATGACTCTTAATCAAGATTTTACCAAATGAAACTAATTTGTTCTTAAAATAAAATCAGGAAAAATAATAATATATAAGGCTAATGGTCAAAGACCTCCGTCGTTATTTAGGGGGTGTCAATTGTTCTAATTATAGATCTATTGGTTTCTGATTTTGGTTCTGATTATGATTTGATTATAGAACAACCAAATTTCTCAATGGTTATCTGCACGACGCACTCATTTGTGGTATAAAAACCTTCTATTGGGGGTGTCGCTCCCATTCTAAATGTGTGGTCCAGATTTTGAAGTTGTTCCTTGTTTGAATCACTCCAGAATGTTCGACCCCTTCTCCCACACACCCACTCCTAAACGATGAAAAACACATCTCATGTCAATTGAATATTCTTCAAATTGGGGCTTCAATCAACTTTGTTAAACATGTCCCAACCATCCCAATTTTCTCTTAATTTAACATTTATTGGTATTATTCCTTCTTTTTTTTTCTGCCAATGTGTATGTATTCTAATTTTATTTTTCCTAATCTTTTTATTCATCCATCTTAATTCTCAACATTCTCATCTTGTCACAATCACATTCATTTATTTCTTATGAATGTTGTCCAATTTTAGAAGTAGAAGGAAAAAAATTGTAACGTTAATTTCTTAATTTATAATAGTAATGTTGGAGTAGGTGGGGCACATAGTGGTCCATGACTAACAAGCATGGTTTCAAAATACGGTTTGACGTCTGGTGGTGAAATTATCCATTTAACTTGGTTTATATTGATTGATTTATATATATTTAAATTAAAATAATTATAATTTTCTAATAAAATAATATAGATTAGAAATTGTTTAATGATACAATCATGTTTTATTTATATAATAAATATTTAAATTCTAAAAATATTAATTATTTTAACCAAAATCTAAAAACTCCTGGTTAATTCAACTGAGTTTTTCAAAATATCATCCCAGACATCTCGTTTATCTCGTGAGATGATGTGAATGTTTAGACACCGTGTAAATTCGTATAGTTGTTAAATGGACCGATGACTCGGACGAGTTATCTCAGTCCCAGACGAGATTTAAAACCATGCAAACAAGTTGACTTTAAAGTGAGATAAAAAAAAATTAGCTACCAGAAGAGGTCAGATTTGGTTGAACCCAAGAAAAAACTTGATCCCAACAGTATAAACATGAAATTGAACAGTTGGGATATATACATATCTTCATAATATGCTAATATTAATCTCGAAGATAAATTCCGGTAAAATTTGAAAAGTAACTAATAGTTAATTTTCTATTATACACCAATTACAAGATTTGAGAGATTTATCAAAAAATAAAAATAATAATAATAATAATAATTAATTTTCTATTATACACCTGTTACAAAACTAGAGATTTATCATCCAAACTTTCTGTGGTTGAATTTATCTTAACTTATACTGTCTATCACCTTTTGAGATAGATTTTTGAGCAATATTCTCTCTATCGATCGATCTTTTCCATTTTTACAACTAAAATAAGATCATTTAAATTTTACAAGTTCATATATGAGGGTATAAGAGGTATTTAAAAAAAAAATAAAAACTTACCGTTTTGGAAAAAAACAAGTTGATCGACAAAATGATTAAGAAACCATTTTGATAAATATTTTGAAAACACAATTGGAATGGTAATTTACTAATCTTTCTCTACCATTTTGATAAAATATACTAAATAAGTTTCTTTTCAGATAATGAAATAAAAAATAAAAAATTAAAAATTAAAAAGGAGAAAAACTGATAGATACTAAAGATCAACATTTGCAAGTGACAGTACCTCTATAAAGCAATCATGGAAGTGCATTCTGAGAAGTCCTGCTGCAAGAGTTGGATCTGAATCCAAAGCTCTATTAACTGTATGCCTCACCATAATTTCAACTAATGGGCAACTCATATCATAGTAATTCATACTTAGACCATTTACATCAAATCTAACACCACTTATAATTTCTATAACTAAAAATAACCCAAACAAACTAGAAATCATCACCATCTTTATAAGATCAAAAACCAAGAAATACTCAAAAAAAAAAAAAAAAAAAAAAAAAAATCTATAAAACAAAGATACAAGAAATTTAGAGTGAGAAGAGAGGGCGAAACAAGAGAAAGAAAGTGAGGACACTTGATAGACAATGAAGTGAAGGCAACATGTGTATATGTTATGTCTACATATGCATTTGGTCTAGATAAGTCATAAATGGTGGGGAATTAAGGGAGGAATAGTGAAAGTTTAGTGCCCATCATTTTCTTACCTAAAACATAAGAATAATATAATTTTATTTAAAATCGTATACAATATTTGCATATGGCCGACATGTACCAATAAAATATCAACATATTTGCATGGAGATCGAATCAAGGATGTAACATCATTTGAGACAGATAATTGTAGTCTGACGGGGCAAGCAATAACAGCCAATTATTTATAGGAGGTGACACTATATTAAAACAATAATTGTTAGACTTAAAATGCAAGCAAATTTGTGAGGTTAGAAAGCTGTAATCCATGAACTAGGGGGCGGTATGGATACGAAGAAGGAAATTGTAGGCTCCATATTTTTGGTTTCTTTTCATGAGATTTGATTCCAATTTTTGAAGTTTCTTTTCACGAGACTCTCCCTTAAAAATCGACTTCGGTCTGGGCTTTGATCAATTGACTGAGAAAGGGGCATAGCCCTTATAAAGAAATGGAGGGAGCCCCGAACTAGCAGCTGGTGGATCACCACCCAAAGACCCTTTCTTGAGATATGGGGACTAAGAAAGGGCCAATGCGCGGCCATCCTTTCCAACAGTCTTGGCTCAGGATGGTCTCTGGTCGGTAGTACGAGATATACTTGACAGGTTGGCGTAAGGTGGTAATGGGTAGGGTGGTCCAGGCGATGAAGCAAGGGCTACTTGATCCAAGCAGCCCGTGAGGGAGAGACAATCGGAGTAAGGGAGATACGATAGTAGACGAGAGTTTACTTTATTTGGTTCTGAGTCAACCCGGGAAGGACTACTTGCTTTTTCCCTTTATAAATTAGGGTGAACTCAATAGTACTACTGGTAGTTATGGAATCATATTAGTTATACATCAGTATTGCGCCTGGTTCCTCTTCAGTCAAGTATAGTGTTTTCTATCCCATCCCCTTCCCCTTACAGACAGTAAGTCAATGGCCAGGGCTTTGGATGCCCATTAAGACAGTGTTTCAAAAACTTGCAGTTATGATTCATACTCTGCTCATGAAGTAGTGACCGATTGACCAGATCATTACGCCGGTCCCAACAAGTAAGTCATTAAAAGTCATTTAGAACCTGGGCGCACAGCCCTTGTTGGTGATTGGTGAATAGCACTCTGACTTGGCAACCTCCCTTGACTTCTTGTTGTGCTTAGCCAATTATGGAAATGCGCACCGCGTAGTACAAGTACACTTATCAATGCTAATCTTTCACGTAATAATGAGCGGCAAAGAAACAACCCAGTGGAGAAGCCTGCCTTTCAAAAGGTGCAAAAGGGCTTTCTACTCTTTATATATGGGAACTCTTGCCTGAAGTTCTTCATATGCCAATCAATGATTAAACGTATACCCCTTTTTCTTTTAATTGGCTGGCCTTTTCCCTGCCATTATTCCGCTGAAAGCAAACCAGTTGCACTTCGCGCTTTTCCACTCCTTAGTGGGACGCTTGAGATTTTCTTTGTTGGGTTTTAATTTTCTCTTTTTTGAAGTTTCTTATTTTTGATTAAGGGAGTCTCATTTAAAGAGCTCTCCCGAGTGATTTGTTTCCTCTCCTCTCGTAGAATGTTGGACAAACCCACATGTAGAATGATTGAATACACGCCTTCCAAATATGCACCCTACCCGGTACTAGTCCGATGGACCTATTTGTCGAGATCTATGTTACCTGGTTCGTTGGTTCACTTGGTTCAAATTTAGGTTTGTGGGTCGCCACTCTTGAATGAACTCAATTTGTAGAGGTAATTTGTAATAAATATTTAAGTCATTTATGTTAATCTTATAGAAGGAGACTCAGGTCAAGGTGGCATAAAATTAGTTTAAAAACAAAGAGGTGTCCTAAATGTTGATCAAATCTTGTGATTTCTAAAATAAGGATTATCTTTAATATTGACCAAACCATGGGCATCTTTTAAATTTAACAAAATAAGGGGTTTGTTATGTACAATATTTTTAACGAACCCACTACGAATTAAACCTCGAACTAGTTCGATCTGTACTAGGGCTGCAACTTGGACGGATTGGAGGGTAAACCCAAGCTCAACCCGATTATAAAATCTGGTTGAGTTCGGGTTAGCCTAAGTTTAGATAATTTTGGATAGATTGATCGGGTTGGACTCGTTGAATAACATAGTTTTATTTTGATTAGTAAATAAATTTAATATTAAAAATAAAAAGATATAGAAAATAAAAAATAAAAGTACTAGAAAATTAAATTGCATACAACCTTCAAATTCATCTTTGAGAGAATATTTAGACAAATCATACTAAACCAAAGTTCTTATTAATATTAACTAATTGTCTACAAGTCATAATAATAAAATTGAGTAAAAAAGATACATAAAAAATATATATAATTAATATAAAAATATTTATATATCAATATATGGCATCGGGTTGCTTGTACCCTCAACTCGAATTGAAATCGGGTTAAGATATTCTAATCTAAGCTCAACTCATTTTTTACATAACTCGACTCAGGCTCACCCATCTATTAGGTTGAGCCCGGGTTGAGTTTGGGCCAGCCTGCCCAGTTTGCAACCTTAGTTTGTACTAGTTCACGGTTCGCTACTATATTAGCGAGCCAAAGAACATAAATCAGGTTGACTGTCACCGAACCACCTCGTGACTTCTATGTTCAAATGACAATACAAGCGATCCAAGGGATCGGCATGTGTCACCATCCCAAAGATGTGTTAGAACTTGAGAGATGATGATCTATAAATAAGTAATCAACGAAGACAAATGCATTCAATCTTAACTAGTTTACATTTATACCTTATTGAATTAAAAACCAACTTGATTACTGGAATGTTTGATGTGAGAAGATCGAGAAACAATAATCAAGTAAGATTAATGACTCAAAAATATTGTATAACGTGCATAGAAACTCTATTTCTTTTCAAATATAGTACTACACCATAAGAGAACAAAACAAATAATAATTTTAATTTGACTTTTCAAAGTTTTCACTAAAAATCTTAACAAAAAAAGAAGAAGAAAGAGATAGAAGATTGTAATTTAAAGTCTAAGCAATGGCAATACATGGAACTGAAATCAAATTATTTTTATAAATAAAAAAAAAAAATTTGTACAGAACTATCTATATAAAAATTTATTTTGAAAAATAATCACTATCAACATTTAATTAAAAATAATTTATGCATGATGATGAGTCCGACTTTGAAACAGGCAGCCCGTTTCAAATTTTTACAAGACACGTTGAGTTTTAAATTTATTTCACGCCGCTACATTTCCATCCAAATTTGAAACACCTCCTTGAAAATGCCACGTGTATGTCAAGACAGAACGAGGACAACTGGATCCTTGCATGATTATTTATCAAACGATAGGTGCCGCTTAGTGCCCACTAATATATTTTCATATATAAGGGTTGACTCATTTTTATTTATTATTAAACCATTCCACTAGGATCGAGTATATATGATCACCAGATGAAGTGAACCTGATTGGCATTTTTTTAGCCAACTAACTCGAATATTTTTCATTAAGTGTAAAGGTCCATTAATAAATAAATATTAGATTTCAAGCCTATCTTGAAATGTAAACTTAATTTAAGTCATAAATCATGGATCAAAAGACTAGGGTCAATAAACAACCTAAAAAATGAAAAACCAAGTGGCATTTTTAAAATGAGGTCAGGTGTTATCAGGCCATTATCCTTGATAAAATGCTTGTTGGAGTTGACTTTGCAAACCAATCCTCTTTTATGATCTACATCATTTTTTCCATTAGAGATTCACCTGTGGCCTAAGAGCACTGATTTGTTTATTGTTATTGTTATTATTATTATTATTTTTTTTTTTAATTTTTATCAAAGTTTTTAGAGGTGTAGTCCACGAGATTTTGATTTCTAAAAAATACTTGGATTCTGTAAATTATAATCCTAATGAAAAATCCATTACAAGTTTCGAAAAGAAATAAAGAGTTCTGTTATTTATAGTATTCTTAACAAGTTTTAGAAAATAAAATTGGAACATAAATGATTGATTTTCTTCAATTCTACACTCCCCTAAATAAAAGCGATTGGATTATTCATCATCATCAAGAAAACCTGTCCTGATGTAATTTTAGGAGGAGAAAATTGTGAATCGAGAGAATACAAGTCATTAACAAACTTAGGATGACACTGAATTGCAATATTCAACAAGGAACAAAGATTTATTGATCAAGCTAAAAAAAGATTTTTTTTTTTAATCTAAGTTTTTCTATGAAGTCTAGAAGGTTGTAGTGTTGAATTGCCAATGTTAGGGGTGACAATCTTAACATGACCCATGAACACGACTGGAAAACGACACAAAAGTAGTGGGTTTGGGTCATAATAGTGTCAACCTGTTTAACATGATTATTAAATGGGTTGGATTCAGGGTGTTGCATCAACCCACTTTTAGTTATTTTGTCATTAGCTTGTAGTTTTAAATATATCAACGATTATTTAAGAATTTTTTATGTTACATTTTTTTTTACAAGAATTTTTTAGAAATTTTCATAATACAATTTCTAAGTTATTTATTTATCTTTATATTTTTTTTAATCTTTTTTTTTAAATTGACATGTAAAGGAATGTAGTGTTTGATTCCTAATATGGTGATCCGTATGGTCAAAACAACCCTTACTAAGTAAGGTTAGTGTTTCTATGTGATAATGATATACACTTTGCTTAGTCAAAATAATAATAATGAAAAACACTTCCTTTGCTAAGTTAGGAAGAAAATTTTGCTGAGCACATCACCTTAAATATGATTTGATACCACATGATTGTAAATGATAAAATTATATGAAGTTTGAAAAAAAATCAAAAGAAAATTATTTTACCATTAAACTTAGTTTATGGTTGTGTGACTTTATTTTTAGTTATGGTATTTTATTTTTGGTGATGGAAATGTAACTTATTTTTTCTAATAAATATTATAATTTTATTAAATAGATTACATATGGGTTGAATTTGGATTTAAGTTTGGTAAATTTTCATAATACTCTTACCTCAACATGACATAATCCGACCCATTGCCACCTCTAGCCAATGTGATATAAACGACTCTTAGTAAAATTTGAAATCTTATTAAGGCAACTAGCCCTCTTAAAAAGAAAAGTTTGTTGAGTAACAAAGTTGATGGTGTAATAAAAGTGCAATAGACTCGTTAGCTCAGTAAATCTCTCCTTATTAAAAAAGGAAGCACATAAATAAAATAACTATTAGTGTGTGTTTGGTAACACTTCTAAAGTCTGAATGGAGGTGGTCCATGTTTAAAATCCAGACTCCAAAATTTTATTTTTATTTGTTTTTTTCAGATTTCAGAATCGAAATTCAAAAGTTTTTAACTAGCAATGGGGAGATGTTGATGAAAATTCTGAAGTCTAATTTCTAGTTTTCAGATTTCAGAAGTATTACCAAACACAACTTACTTTAGTGTATATTTTTTTAATAGTAAAAAAGTTAAGTTTTGTAGCGATCTCGACCAGAGATTTCTAGTGACAATATTTTCACAACAAAAGAATTATATTCAATTATATTGCACTTTGAAAATCCTCACCAAAAAAAAAAAAAAAAACATAATTACTTTTTAAGATATATGAAAAATCATCACCTCCTCATTTCTATATCTTCAAAATAGATGATCAACGTCTGTTTTATGAGGTTCATCAAAACTTCGATTGAATTATGGTTAATTGGGTGGATTCCACTATATTTAATATTTGATTAGGTGACAGTTTTTACTTGCTTTCCTTTGTTACCACTTATTTTCAAGAGTTCTTATACTTTTTATGGGCCTACACCAGTAAATAGGCTTTATTTATCGTCCCGAGGACCTTGCACTTATGGGCCATGTAAGGCTGTCAATGGGCGGGTTTTTTTCCATACTCGTCATGGATTGGGTAGGCAGTATAATCGGCCTGCTTCATTATTGGAAGGGTCGACTCATGTTTAGGGCTGGGCTCAATCTTGGAAGCGAGGCTAGTGGGGTGGCCTAGCCCAGCTTGATAATTTTTATATTTTATATTTTATATTTTGGGCCAAGTTTTGTTGACTTAAAAAAAAAAAAAAAAGCACACTCCCAACAATTTAATTACGAAATCCAATTATTTGCATTTATACGTATCTCAATAAGATACATTCTGTTGATAACTACTCAAAGATAAATCTCCAGGCCATTGGCTCTTGCAGTTACATAAGACAAATTTTGGCTCCCTAACGTTGGCTGCCGAATGCCACCCATATATATATATATTAGTTATTTAGCTCAAAAATCAACCCAAATGCAAGAGGGCCAGGGTTGGGCCTAGCAAAATTTTTATTCAGAATGTTGAGGCTCATTTAGTACCAGCCCATTCAAGGTCCGGTCCATTGATAGCCATCCATGCATGTCGACTCGAGACTTACATGAAGAAGGTTCTGGCAACTTTTGATGGTTCCCAAGCTAGAGGTACATACACACACACCTTAAAGATTCTGGGAATGTGTTGGGCGCTCAACTCTTACTCGACACACCAATCCTTTTGATGGGTACCCTATCGCAGTTGAATATGATGAAATTCCAAATTTGATATACTATTCATTTTAATTCTCAAAACATGTTTTCAAGTGAATTCGTCATTTTTATTATCTACAAATTCATGAATTCAATACTTTTATTATCAATAAATTCACTGATAAAAAACGAACGTTTCTACCATATTAGTGATCTCGTTGATTATAAAAATGACGAATTCACTAAAAAAAAATGTTTTGAAAATTAAAATGAACAACATATCGAAATTAGAATTTTGATGTGAATCATACTAACCTTACTAAGTCTCATCCATCTTCGGAAGGCCTCGAGATTTGTGAGACCTTTTTCCTCACAACTTAACAAGTAAAAATTTGTGAGATCTTTGCGAAAATTTGGTGTGTTATAAGTAAAAATTGACGTGTTAATAGCAGCTCCCTTAACGAAACGCATCACATGCCAATGTCCAAACCCTCACTGGCCGGTTTAGCCCCCAATTTCCTACAAAAACCCTAAATACCACAAATTCCTACCAAATTCACAAATTTTATCGTATCTCCAGTATTTGTCCCATCATCTCCAGGGTTTATTTCTGATTTCTCCGCAAGTTTGCTATTTTTCTGATTCGAAACTTTCTTTGCTTTTTCTCTTCCATCAAAACCCTTTGTGGAAATTTAGTTCAGATTACTTTCCCCTATTTCAAACATGGATGCTCAGAGAGCTCTACTAGACGAACTCATGGGTGCAGGTATCTCTCCATTCCTTTCTATTTTATTTCTATCTACCTGGCTTTGTCTTGATTCAAGTAGTTTGACTTTGATCTGATCTTTAAGTAAAACATTACTTTCTCATTTAAAAAAAACAAAAAAAAAATCATAATTTGATATCAAAACCTAAGAACTGTTCAATCCGTTCAAATTTTAGATTTTCTATCATTTTTGTTAATTGATGTTTGGGTTTGGTGTTTGTTAGCTCGTAATCTCACAGAAGAGGAGAAAAAAGGGTACAAAGAAATTTGCTGGGATGATAAGGAGGTTTGCGGATCCTACATGGTTAGGTTTTGCCCTCACGATCTGTTTGTTAACACTCGGAGTGATCTTGGTGTGTCCCCATTGTCCCCCCCCTATGAAAATTTCTTCAATTTTGTTTACTTTTAGTTTTTGAGGTGAACTTCAATGTTTTGCCAATTATATTAATTATGTCTTCCATTGTATTAGGTCTGTGCCCTAAAATTCATGATCAGAAACTAAAAGAAAGGTAATTAAATTATGTTTGCTTGATTTCTATCATTCAATGGTTGTTAGAGGATTCTGCTTGAATTGGATTTGTAGGGTTAATTTTCATTCTTCAAGGATTTCTCTAGATATCATGTAATTAGAAAGAACATTCATTTTTCGTACTTTGAGAATTTCTCTAGATGTCATGTAAGTAGAAACAAACATTGATCATGATTTTGCCCATTTCATGATTTTTGAATTGTATCTTTGTGAGACTTGTAAACCCGAACAACAATGGCTTTATTGATTAAAAAAACTTAGCTTTACTTGTGTGGTTCAAAAAAAAAATTCCACTCATTCTTTGAGCGTGTATGTGTTTTTTTTAAATAAATACCCCTTTGAAGTTACCTGCTTTATATGTGTGGTGTAGGATTGAACTTAATATGACTTACAAGCGTGGTATGATAAATAAGATCTTTGGACTTTTGGAGTTCTGGCTGTTGCAGGTTTTTTTCTTTTGAGGTAACTGATTTAAAGGGAGAGAGAATTATAATTCCCTCCCTTCCGAAGCATTGAGTTGATTTCATGGGTTGTTACCTCTCATTAGTCTTGAGCTTTCTGTCTTTTGTCTGACTCATGCGTATGCATGTATGTAAGATACCAAGGATGGAAGTTTGATCAAAACCTAGATTTCTTACACTACACAGTGATCAGTACAGTTGATGGCTGTCTATAGCCTGAATGCCTGATGTTTAGCTTTGAGGGGAATTATCATTGAGACTGTTAAGTCTTCTTTTATTGGTAAGAATTTCGACCATGAAACGATCAGTGGCAGGTCTTGAAACAATTCTATTGAAAAGTGAAGGCTTCTTTTGCACACAGAAGGTGACCCATCTCTCTTAAGAGCTTTCGAGGTTATTAGCAAACGGTGTTTCTAGTGTTAATAACTGTTTATAGTTTGTGAAACATTTGCATTTGTTCTTTCTCTGTTTGTAGTGGCTTGTTAAAATGATTCCATTTCACAGTTAAGTCCCAAAACATGGTATACAAGTATACATTCAAGGTTTAATTCTTTTAAATTTAGTGAAAATTTGATTATTGAATTTTGTTCATTCATTGTAGCTTGAAGTTACCACTTACCATGTAGCTCTTACATATTAAAATATTGAATGATGTTTCTGTCTAAAACTAAATATGCATTCACACAGTGTTAGAACACTTTGTGGGTGGGTGCAGTCTAGAAAATAAACACTATAACAATAAAACATTCTAATATGAGATCAATCATAGTAATTCTTTGCATTCTGATCTTGTTCTATGTTCTATATCTCTAGTTTTTTCCATCTGTAGATCCTTCACATGTTGAAGTTGACTTTTATTTTTTTATTTTATGATTTTGAGCAAATTTGAGGCCTCGAAGTAGCAATCCCCTGATCAATTTTTTTTAAGCAATCCTTGTTCTTGCATAAATTCCCTGTTGATGCTTGTTAACTATTCTTCTGCACATTTCTAACCTTTTGAATTAATATGTTTCATCAATTATTAAACTTGAATCCGTGAACAAAAAAAGTTGGTTACCTAACGGATCTGTTTGCTATTGTTCTTGGTCTACACTATTTGCTACTTCTTGGTTGTCATCATCTATTCCTTTTCTCGAATATCAGGGTTGGTAAAATGAATCCTATGTCAACAGTCAACTTTATCATGAGCCGTATCTTCATTCAAGACATGTCTTCAAATCTTTTCTTGCTGCCTTTATTCACATGCTTTTCAGTCTTGCCTCGCCACCAAACAACACTTTCTCATAGGTGTTTCATTGATCTTTGTTAACATTTATAAACAGTGTTGTCAAATGATGCAATCACATATGCTATTTTCTATGAGGAATATGTGATTTAGGGTTTCTGGTTCATTATGCCATGTCATGCAAAAGTATGCGATGGCATATTACTCCAATGGGCAATGATTTGACTATTGGAGCATTAAATTCAAGTTTTTTTAAATCTATCTTCTCCTACAACTTCCCTATTTTCACCTTCTATTCATGCATTATTCTAAGCTATTTCTTTTATTCTTTCACTTGCATACATTCTCTTTAAATCTTATTTTTTAATTTATTTTTTCAAAATATTGAGTTTATGCATTCTAAATTTTTTTTGAACGATTATGCATTCTAACATAAGATCATAGTATACAATGATTAGACTATTAAAGTTCAAAAAAAAAAAAAAGAATCCACTTTAATTATCTAGAACTAGAACTTGATAATTAAAGTAGGCCACATTCGTATCATGAATAGTTTATATATTATTGACTATTTAGCTCCTTGAGTTCTTTTATTCTTGTTACTAAATGACCACATATAATCAATTTATTCAATTTGAAAAATGAATGCTATCCAAAATCCAAATATATTGTTATAGGTTTGCTTTTATTTTCTTATATTTTTCTATTTTTTAAATATTTCCCCCCCTTTTTCATAATTTTTACTGTTTTTATTTATTTTAAATAAAAAATATTTTGTGCAATATGCGACCGCATATGCCATATGCTATTTCGCATATGGTCGCATATGCTATTTGATAACATTGTTTATAAACACCTTTACCAAAATCTTGGGATTAGGAGCATGAATCCTATTTTGAAGTTCAACAGATCTCGACCCACATATATTGGTCAAAATATTATGACACACGCTGATGGGGCCCATGGAGATGTGTGAAGTTTATTTATTTATTTATAATTTCTGGTAAAAATTTCCTCTAGTTCGATCAGTATCGTATTTCATATAATAAACGTGAAGCACTCCACCTTATGCACTTGACACTAATTATGGGTCACATTCTCACCAATTTGTTTATTTCTTTGGATAATTCAATTTAAATAACAGTTGTGATTTTTTTAGGGTGTTTCTTGCTCGTCAATCTTTCTTAGTGTTTCATTCCTAGGAGTGTCCATACCAAAGTTGCATTGACTATATTTTGTCTTGGTCCTACTCCCTAAAAAGCCTTGGTTTCTAAGGTACAATTATGAGTGCGTGCCTGCACGCCCATGTGTGCACAATGATCATCCAACTTATTAATCTGATGTCAATGTTGCTATTTTTTAGAGTTTAATTTGTTCCTTTTTTTAGTTTTGAGAAGTCACCCAGACATGACTCATATGTGCCGAAGTTTGAAGCTGAACTTGCCCACTTTTGTGAGAAATTGGTAAGCTTTGTTCTACGTACCTACTTTGTTCATAGTTACCAGTTACAATGGTTTCAAATTTAGTTGTCATTATTCCGTACCCTTTGCAGGTGATGGATTTGGATAGAAAAGTTAGGCGGGGTCGGGAGCGCCTAGCCCAAGAGGTTGAAGTTACACCCACTGCCCCAATTTCAACTGAGAAATCTGAGCAGCTCTCTGTGTTGGAGGAGAAGATTAAGAAACTGTTGGAGCAAGTAGAGACCCTTGGCGAATCTGGGAAGGTTGATGAAGCTGAGGCACTCATGAGGAAGGTGTGGCAATGATTCCACCACTTTATATTCCTTTAGTTTCATTTCGAAAAGAAGTTTTAATTTGGTGAATTTTGGGACCCTCTGTTATAGGTGGACATACTAAATGCCGAGAAGACAGCCTTGACTCAACAACCACTAAATGACAAAATGTTGATTACACAAGAGAAGAAGATGGCACTATGTGAGATATGTGGTTCTTTTCTTGTGGCAAATGATGCTGCAGAGAGGACACAGTCTCATGTGACTGGCAAGCAACATATTGGTTATGGTATGGTCCGGGATTTCATCAGCGAGTATAAGGTAAAATATTTGTTCTGTGGACATGCAGAAATTAACTGCGTCATATTTTGGTATATAAGGGACATGGAATTTTATTTTACAGGAAGCCAAGGAGAAAGCAAAGGAAGCGGAAAGGCTAGCAAGGGAGAAAGAAGCAGAAGAACGCAAAAAACAAAAGGAGAAGGAAAGTGAGAATAGAGGTAGAGGAAATAATTCGGGGGAGAGAGAGAGGCGATCCCGAGAACGAGATTGGGAACGGGAAAGGTCTAGAGAGTGGAGTGGGAGAGGGAGCCGAGATGGGGGAAGAGGGGCGGATTGGAAGCACAACCATTACAGGAATGGAAGAGATGGGGGCAGGGACAGGTATCATGGCCGAAATGGGAGCATGGATATGCCACGAGAGAAGGGTCGGGAGAGGAGTCGGTCACGTTCCCCTGTTAGGTATGGTCACAGGAGGTCATCAAGAAGTCCAGTTCACCCATATTAGTGGATAGTGTAGATGGATGACCGAGCTTGGAAACTAAAAGAGGTAGACATTATCTATCTCATACTTCAGAATTGTACTTGCCTGGAATCTCTAGTAAACATGACATCATGGGTGAACTTTTCTTCTTCTTCTTCTTTTGTTATCTCACAGCTATGTTGAGACTATAATGCTATACCATCTCCCTATCAATCAATATTTTTAGACGAAAAAAGGGTTGAGGTAGGTATAATTTCATCACTGTTAGTTATTTTCAATATTCTATTTAAGTTTGACTTGAACTAAATCTCTCTTTTATTCATTATCTCTGAATTTTTTCGTGCTTCTTTTGTGCATTATCACATTCTTGGATAATTAAGATAACAGATCTATTATATTTGCTTGAGTGAAGCTGCTGATGAGGGAGATGGTGGTTGTTTCTCAACTTCTAGAAGGTAACATATAAATCTGAACCTTTTCATATCCGGATCAGTGGATGTGAATTTCCCAGTTGTCATGATTTAGGTCTCTGGTCTTTCATTTGTCTTTTTATGTTGCACCACATGCCACTTTTTGAACAATGGCACGCATGTCCAAATGGCACAAATGCAGGAAGCAATGTAGAGCCTTCCTGTGACTTGTTTTATCTATGGAAATTTTCCAGGCCATACCCACTTGGATGATTGTCATCACTCACTTTAGTTGTCCCTTTGACATTATTTGTGGGAAGAAAGATCTCTTGTAGTCCTGTTGTTGTTGGTTTTGCCCATATCCTATAGTTGTTATGGCAACGTTGTCATTTGTCCAAAATGCCGAGAAAAAAATAATTGGCAGGATGTTTTGATCCCTTTAATCAGTATTTGGGATAAATTTCCCGGTGGAACACAGAATTGCACATCTTGACACCTACATGTGTACCCAATGTACTGGTATGTGAAACACAGCTTCTGTACCTGTTTGGTGATATAGGGAAGAAAATTTTGGCATAAATTCCTCTTGACAGGTTACTCCAGGGATGGGACTGTGAACAGGTCATGTCCATGCACCTCGTGAAGATCTATTACAGGTAGGAAGGCTTCTCCTTCCTCATTTGATATTTATATATGTATTTTTTTTAATAGTTAAATGCAAATTATATTAAAAGTGGTTGAGATGACCAACAAAAACAACATACAAGAGGCTCCTATACAAAGATTCATGCCAAATTACAAACCCAATCCCGTCTCCCCATGAAGTCATTAAATAAACTCCCTTGAATTCATCAAAAGCTTTACACCATATGTGTACTTCTAGAAATAATATCTGGGGATAATATTTCTGAAGGCATACATCTATGTGATATTAAGTGGCATGTTAAGTCATCGGTGGACTACATACATTTTGTATTCAAAAGAAATGGTTCTACGATACAAGACCCATGAGTATTGCAAGCATTTCTCTTCAAAACAAAGTGGTTATTGCAGATTAGAATTTAATAGTCATGCTGCAATCTTTTATGTATTGTGTTCAGGGGGTCTGATATAAGACATCCATGATTTGGGTTGTGGCTTTGACGGTCACGCCTAAAAAACTCAACATGAATTCCCATGATTCCTAAGTTGAATCCAAAGGCATGATATATAACTCATATTATGATAATTAATATATAGACGTAAATGACAAATAAATAACTATATGTCATACCTGATCATTATCCAAGAGAATAGATATGTATCCTCAAACATCAACACACTTGACATATATACATAAAACAGTAACGACATGATACTGTGTTCATAGTTATATAAGAAAACGATAGCAAAATACTTAAATCTAACTCTAATTCAAGACTCGTTAATAGTACTCATGCTTTTATCTTGAAAGTTTGGACTGATCATCTATGAAGTCCTAGTACTGAGCCTTCTCGGAAGGATCATTTAAACCACGTGTGCCTGAAATTTGTGATATCGTAGGGGTGAGTAACAAGGGAGTTACCCAATATGAAAATTCCACAATTCTAAGTAATAGCATCATATATGTAGTTTAAACATTCTAAGCTTTCGTAAATCATTCAACTTTTGATAATCATAATATAACTAGAAACATAAACATTGAAGTCGTAAAACAGAGTAAATAATTGTAACACTTTTCAAATATCTGAAAAGTAATAACAATTCATAATATAACAACAAATGACAGAGTACTATAATAGAGAGTTGAGTAGTCACGACTGATGTGAACATCTCAGTCAAGATACGATTATTTTAATACTTCACCGGTATGAAATTCTATCGTTAGTTTCTGATTCTATGGCCAGTCTGTCACATTTGAGTAACTGTTTTTCAATTTAGGTTGGCTGTTGATCAATGTCTTAAAAAAACATGTTAAATTAAGTAAGTTATTCTTTCTTGACTACTCTAGACTATTAATGATCATTAACTGATCATTTTCATCTATGCCAATCTGGCGTGTATGTGATCCTTAATGTACTCTTATCATTTATACACTATCTTTACAATTTGTTTTCTATTAAAGATATAAATGAAATTTTTGGATTTTTGTTGTGATGTTATGTTCTTATACATCCCATAATATATAAGAACTCAAACAACACAACTGCTATCTTAGAATAACGACTCGTTCCGAAAATGTTACAATCCGTTATTCTTTTTCACTTTAATAAATCACTAAAATATTACATATAGGTATTTGTTTTCTTTTCAAAATTTATAGAAAACAAAACATATAAATGTCTTTAAATACCCGGTCCACTTTTAAATGTAAATCATTACTTTTTTTTTTTCCTTTTTCTTTCTTTCGTGCCTTACACGACCATTAGTCGAAGTATCTTTCTCATTCGTGTCTTATACAACAATTAATCGAAACATCTTTCGTTTGTACCTTATTTGACATAAGTCAAGCATTTATTTCATTCGTGTCTTATACAAACTATGACTGAAGCATCACTTCTTTCGTGGTTTACATGGCATACGCTGATGCATCTCACTAATTGAGTATTCTAAACAACAAACACTCCAATGGAGAATTTATTCTTACATTTCATTCCAATAAAGTACTTTTCTTGTCTAAAATTTTAATTTGAAAAGTACAACATATAAAAATCAGCAAGTTAAAATTTTAAAATTTAATCATATACAAAAATCAATAAGTTTTACTTGAAATTAAATTCCATGCATACTTTTGAAAATAATAGAACATATGTAAAATGTGAAAAAAAAACAGGCTTTGCTTTTGTAAATAAATTATATTCATAATTTCGAAATACTAAAATACATGTAAAACATAAAATAAAATAAAAAAATAAAATACTTGGATTTTTTTTGTACAGATGAAATATGGAATAAAATATGTATAAATGTGTATAAAACATGTAAAAATAGTAACTTCATTAGTATTTCATTCTAGCATAAAAAAGATGTAATAAAATGCAAAAACAATAACTTCTATAATTTTTTTTTTGTATGAATAATTAATGTACTGCTTTTGGAAGTAACTACAAAAAAAATTTGTTTTAGAATTACAAAATCAGAGATATTTTAGAACTACAAAATAAATTATGTTTTACAACTATAAATTTAATAAATTATTTTCTTAAAATATTCTTAAGACTATCACCAAGAATTGAAATGGCCTACTTCATTATTCTTATCTTTTCTTTTTCTTCTTTTCTTTCTCTTCTTTCTTTCAATGTGTGAAGAAGTTGAAATACAAATCAACTAAAACAAAAATATATAAATATTACCAAAATATCTATATATTTATTAAAAATCTAATTCTATTATAATCTTTTAAGCAAAATAAACTTTAATCAATTTGACTTAGTCAAAATTGGTTGACCAAAGTTTGACCAGGTTGACTTGACTTGAGTCAACAATGGTTGACTCGATCAACCTTAGTTGATTCGGTCAATTTTATTATTATTATTATTATTATTATTGGACATTACATCGATCGCCTCAGTTTCTTGCTTCGTTTGCTTTCTTTTGCCCATATTTTTTTTCCAGCATTTCCCAGATTCTGTAGAACTCAAGTCATAATACTTCACTTGGTTATCAACACTGTATTTTGTAGATGTATTTTCATTTAGTAGTAGGAAAATTGTCAGATTTTCTCGAACTTTGTTATAGAGATGGTCCCAAGCAAGACGATAATTTCATATGGAGGTTTGTATAGAAGAAATTTTTGTAGATCATTGTTGCAGGATGAAGTACAATGCCTTGGATGAGAGGACTCCAATTGTCCGAATTCTAAGGAAAGCATGGATGCAAAAGGATTTGAAAGAAACAAGAGATTCTCAATTTTTGCCTAACTTTCATCTGTCCAAACATAATCAACTTGTGGATAGAAGTATTTTGAAAATTTTCTGCAATGAATGTTGCAATCAAATTTTGGGATGTGCATTTGATAATGTCATAAATTTGCTAATCATCTACTCAAATTTGCAACTATTTTCCAAGTAAAGCACATTCATGTAGTTTAAATATCTGAGCCAGAGACTACCCAACTTTCTCCATGGAACATTATTCTACTGTTGAAATATGGAAGAGTTGAAATCTTAGATCAAAACATACTGTATGGATGGTATGAATTGCCTAAACAAGATTTTTTGCTAAATAATGTTTCTTGAACTTGGAACAACCATATCCTATTACTCACTAAATAAAATAAAATAAAATAAAATTCACAAATGAAACATGTAAATCCATTATTACTCACTACATGATATTATTTTTTTCTATTAATGAAACATGTAACTTTATTGGAAAATAAAAGATGTGCATGTCCCATAGAATTTGAACAACTCCTTGATGTAAAAGAAATCTCTCACCGGTTTAGCCAATATGTTTGGTCGTTTTTATAAGAATGAAAATTCAGTAAAGAAATTAGCAAATTAAACAGAGTATTTCTCATAATGAGTACTTTTCCCCTTTAGAAAGTTAATATCGCTTCCATTGGTCGTATTTGGAATCCTATGATGGTGAGGAGCGTCCTTGTATACTTTGTATAGCAAAAAATGATCAATGCCATACTATTGTCCAATGCTTCCCACAAATGATTCATCTTTGTTAGTACATAATAACGAAATTGAATGTCCCACAAGGAATTTTGATCTTTTGATAAGCAAATGAAGATTGGGTCTTGATCTTAGGTATATATGACAATATTACCACTTGAAACACAAAATCTAGTAAAAGTAGGTGTGGCAATAGCAGCTCTGTAAAACCTATATTCCAAGGATATATCGCGCATCCCTAAGATATATGATGACTGTTGAGATTTCATGTTTTTCCACGAGTCAAACTGGTGAAACTCAGAATATTTTTTCACTTAGATTAGTAAATGTGCCTCTCTACACCATTTGAGCTATTTAGGAACGGCCTAGTAAAGTACCCTCAGCTTGAAGGGACTGGATCCTCTGTAGTGCGTTTTCCCTGCAATACCGTATTAGTGATATTTGACGGTTGAAGAAGAGCCACGTCACATCTCCACAAAATCTATTTCATTAAAAAGATTGAAGGTCATGGACTGCCCATTTTCAAAGCTTTCATTAGACTTAAGTATTTTTATTTTTTAAAATCTGATCTATACCATGATCCATACAAGGCTGAGTTGTTAGATTTTATTTTCAAGAAGTCAATCTCTACTAGTTAAATGGCACTACAGGGTACTCCAGGGAAAACATAAACTTGAGGCTTATGCTTATATTGAAGACATAGAAATGCGACAAACAACGATCGAGACTTACATTAATAATGAAAAATGAATGATAATTTTTTTTCAGACATTAATTTTATGTAGTTTTTTACTTCCCCACCTCACTTGGACTTTGATTGATTACTCCATCTTTAGAGCTTGAAAACCTCAAATCAATGAGTGATTCGAACCACCCGATCAAGCGATTCTCCATTTCGCCTCTAGCCGAGTGAGTCCCAGATTTAGTTTTGGCTTTCGCTTCGAATCCCCCACTATTTCTCCATCATATTACAGAAGGGTTATCCCCTTGTCTTGCATCGAAGTACATTAGCTTGGGAGGATGATTCTGGTTATGTGACAAGTACTCGTTTTCTCGAGATGCTTGTTCTTTTACTTCTCACCCTCCAAAACGAATACAATGTCATTTTATTTGGAACCATCGAACATGCAGGTACCCTTGAGGCTCATGCTTCCACTGATGACAAAGAAATGCCAGGAACAACGATCAAGAACCACGTTAACATGTACAAATCACAAAAGGAAATTCACAAGAGACATATAACATATAAAGATAGATGAACAAAAGAAACCTTATAACAGTTTTCATGCTACAAAGGTTAGGTAGGGTGGGGTTTATATAGAAAAAAACTGTTACAAAATTTAGTAAATCTAGAGGCCAAGAATATACGATATTTAAGCCACCAAACATATAGATATTTATTGTGTCCAACCAAGAATATACGATATTTAAACCACCAAACATATAGATATTTATTGTGTCCAACAATGCTGGACACAGAAAGCATCCCATATCAATAAGTTACATTTGAACAACCTATAAAGCTTCTTAACCAGTTCCCAGTCCTTTCTTTTTCTCCCAAATTTTTTAAGGAATGGGACCGGTATTGTCGGTAACCCATAATTCTATTGTATGGCATTATCTTATTCGTGTTGGACGCTTTTCCGTGTCCAACGAACCATGATATTAGGAATATCCAAAAGATTTTTACAAGATTTTGCAACCTACCAACTTTCTCTTATAAATAACTCTGCTATTTTGTTTGTGACAGATTGTGAACCACATATGAACATTAATAAAATTTCTTTTTTTGATATTTTCATACCCGATGTGCACTTAATGATTAGATCCTTTCTTTAAGTAAGTCGCTCCTGATCTCAAACCTCGTTTTGACAATTTAAGATTTGATCGTACCCCAAATGCTACTTCCAAAATATTGGACCCTACTTCTTTGTCTCAATAATTATACCTTTACAAAATCATAATAGAGTGGGCCTACCGATGTGTTTTATTATATTAATATAAAAAATATATGCATTTGTATTTTGATTTATTTTTGAAGTATTCTTTTATTATTTATTATTACTTATATTTGCTGTAAGGAAATTTTGAGGAATTTTTTAACACTGCATTTCTTATTAGTTGTTGCCTATGAGTTCATTGCTATAATTCATTAGACTTGCTCAATGAGCCCAACCCTATCAAAATTACTTAGTTTGCTCTATCTCAAGTACAAACTGAGTTTAGAAGCTCAAAGCTCGGGCTGAACTTGAATTAATGAATTTGGGCTTGAGGTTCGAATTGAGTTGAGCTCGGACTGAAGGCTCTACTATTACCCTCCGAATCGCCCAACACTCCCGGGTTGCAGCTCTAGTGCTTAATATGTCTTTGTTTGCGATTGATAAACAAGAAGCAACAACTCAACTTTTTTGACTCACAAAGAACTAGGTTTTAAATACTTCTTTCACTTTTGAAAGATGAGAGAGAAATATTACTTCCAATACACTTGGATTTCCAAACGCCTTACTAACTGCCAATTGAACATGTTATGGTTTGTTACTAAAGACCATTTTGAAAGTAATATCTAGGTGGACTAGATGTTTCATTTGAGAGAGGTGGCCCATCTTGCTTGGAACAGTCATGTTTGATTGGCTTACATTGCAATATGAATATTGAAATTCAAAACAAGTGGCAACAACAAGAGAGAAATTGGATTTGAATGGTTATAGTTATAAGAGATCAAATCTTTTGATTATCAAAGAGCAAAAGAAAGGATGAAAGAAAAAAAAAAAAAACATTAATTGACGATTCATGAGGAAATAAAGAAATAGATCACCCTTCTAAGGAATTGAAACAAATTACATATATAATATATTTTTTTTTAACAAATAAATCAGCAACCATTGATGTTTTCCAAGAGTTTTTCGTAGATAGTCTTTTCTGTTCGATTCCAAATGTAAAGTAAGTCTCCGTATCTTTATTGGACCATGAAATTTGCACTCACTATTTATGCTCACTGCACCCACCTCAAAGCACATTTCAGAGTGGGATGTATCAAAGAAAGTGGGTGTAGTGAGCATAGAGGTGGGTGCAAATAGAATGACTCATATTGAAAAGGCCAAAAGAAAAACAAAAATACAAATCTGAATCAAGATCTCATCCGTCAAGTAAATCATGGTACCTGAGATTGGTTCCACCAATTAAACAATCAGGAATATTGAGTTGCCAAAATCTGACCTGTCTGATTGATCATGATGGGCTTATCTTCGTGTATGGTCAGAAAAATGGGGACGCTTAATAGAACAAGTATTTAATTAATTTTACAAAAGCAAAAATATTCTGTAATGGAGATGCGGGGTATCGATCCCCGTACCTCTCGCATGCTAAGCGAGCGCTCTACCATCTGAGCTACATCCCCATATACGTATAACTATCAGAAATTTACGATATTAAAACTATAATTTCTTGAAGGTAAATGGATAATTACGCTTTCTGCCTTACAATATTAATTGGATTGAAGGTAAAATAAACTACAATTTATTTTTACCTGTCTCGTTTTGAGTTTTAAAATTAAAATTAAAAAATGAGGCAACTTGTACCGATGGATTTCAAAAATGTAATGTGGTCACATGGTGACTCTTCAGTTTGAAGCATGGTTTTTAAACTCGTCCAAGACCGAGACGTATCGCTCGAGTTAACTCGGTATCAGATCTGAACGAGACCAACTCACAAAGTCATTTTTTGACTGAGTTTTACATCTCACAGTATAATTTTTTGAGTTATCTCATGAGACGTCTCAAACGTATCGGAAAACTCGTCCGAGACGACTCGATATCAGAGCTGAATGAGACGAGACGCGATACCAAGTTTAAAAACCATGGTTTGAAGAGAGACCTTGAGTGCACTAATGGGACAAGTTGTCTCGGTTTCAGATGAGATTTAAAACCATGTTCCATACAATTCGATAGGCCTGTCTGCACTCAATAAAGATTCTACAATATAGCTCTAGTAGAGAACCTTTTGCCTTGGTTCACCAACGCATCAAATATCAACCTGATTGATAATACATAAGTGTGGAATTTGAACATTTTCTCTTATATTTATAAAAACAGCCAGAGTTCAGTATTTTGGCTGACTTTTTGCTAGGATCCTTTTATAAGTTTTCTATTTTATTTAGTTTCCTAGTTGTATTAGTTTTCTAATTAAATTTAGTATCATTTTAAAGAGTTTCTATTTTAAATTTATTAGGAGTTTAGTATGAGTCTAATTATGTTTTATAATTAAATTAGGAATTGCTATTGTAGTCAAATTGACAAGTTAACCATCTATATATACAAGCGGAGTTTTTATTATTATGAATAAGCAATAATAGTAGATTTGTATTTCCCTCATCTCAAGAAATTCTTTTTCTTTTATTTTCTCTTTTTCTTGATCTAAGAACCCTAACATATGGAATCAGTGCATCTCTCGTGATCTTCACTATGACAGTTAAGGAGCTAAAAGTTTAAGTTTTATCTCTCACCCAATGAGACATTAAACCGATGTCAATTAATGAGTTGGCTATGTTGGAGTGAATGTGGCAACGCTTGGAGCAATTGACATCGATACCACCAAGGCTACAACCAAAGATACAAGACCGTCCAAATCAAGGCGGGTCTATAATTTAAGGCCGCACCATTCTCATTAATTTTCCATTGTTTAATTGAAACAATCCAATGGATTGGGTTTTTCGTGTGGAGCAATATAAAAAAAAAATCACTAACATCACTGATAAACAAATGGTGACCTTGGCATCGGTTCATCTTATGGGAGATGCGATTCCATAGTGCCAATAGTTAGAATGCACTTTAGGCGATTTGAATTGGACACAATTTACTTAGGCATTGTGTACACGATTTAGCTCGCTAGATCAGAATGATCCCAGTGTAGCACTTTCCAAATTGCGTCAAATTGTAGTTTGAGCAGGTGACTAATAGAATAAGAGAATTACCAAAAGATTTCTTGATTAGTTACTTCATTTCAGGGTTGCGTGATGAACTATGAGTAGGAGTTCAGATGTTGAAGCCTATTACTCTTATACAAGCTTTTGAACTAGTAAAATTTCAAGATGAAGTTGTAACTGTTTCAACGGTAAAGTAGACCTCTCAAGTGTACTCCAACCATCCAGTCCTTCTACTTGTTCCTATTGTACCAGAAACTCTTGAGCCCACAAGATTATTACTTGGGCCAACCCCTCATGGGCTTCCTCCCATTCAACGAATTTCCTTTTACAGAGTAAGTGGACCGATGAGCCAAGGGCCTTTATTTCGATTGTGATGAACAATTCAAACCCGGGCATCATTGTAAAAAATCTCAACTACTCATTTTTTATGCCGATATTCCTTCCACTGAGAATCGTGCAGACATACTTAAGAACGATGTTGTTATAGAAGTTTTCCCGACTTGAGGACAAGTCATTTCAAAGGTGGAGGGGATGTTAGGATCCTTATTTTAGTTTCCAATTTATAAACATTACATCAATCTAAGATATATAGAAACTAGTCTAATACAAATAATCTAGACTATCGTGATTGATGTATTCCAAATAAAAATAAATATTCTAGAATATCCTAATTGATATATTCTAAATATAAATAAATATTCTAGAATATCTTGATTGATATATTCTAAATACTATCCTCCATTACAATCTTCCATTTGTGATGAGATACATTAGAAATGATACAGTGCATCTAATGCACCTTAATACAATGCTTTTTATTCTCTAATAGCCGTTGCAGCCGCAAAGAGGGAATGAAAGTTTGATGAAACATTGTCTTTAAAGTCAACTACAATTAATGTGCTGAACAAAACTTTCTTGAATTGGCTAATTGAGTCAATTCTTTGGCCTTTTTTTTTTTTTTTTTGCAACAATAGAACCGAATCTTGTGAGCATTGTGGGTGGTTCTGTTGGCTATAATGGTGGGTAATGGAGATGGTGTAAAAAAAAGATAAAGATCTGATAAATTCAATCTGATGCACATGGGATATTTGATGAAACTCTTATAAGAGGAATTGATATATGGGGGTCGTGGTATTGAATCAATCATGGTTGGATTGATGATTTACTGGAACAAAAACACAACAATAAAAATTGAACAGGCTGCAATAGCACCACCATCCGGAGGACACCAGGATATTAGTTATTGATTAGAAGATTAATAACTCTGATACCATAGAAGAATAAGATTCTATTGATTTTCTTGATTTTCTATGATTTATAATCAATCTTCTTAGGATTTATATAGAAAAACAAATCCAACAGATCTAATAGTTTATTATCCTAATCCATATAGATAATGATTTGATGTATCACATTACTCCTTATTCCGGTGAATCATGACTATTACTCTACATGAAAGATAATAGTGAAATGTAGTTAAGATTGGAAGAATAGGCATTAACAGAGTTGAGAGCACATTACTCAGGTATGCAATGTGAGTTGACAACTGTTGTGCTCCCCGATCATTTATATACTGATTTCCTCGCAACTGTTCCACATAAAGAGCCGTGGCACTCTCCGCAACCTTTTAAGTTCAAACAACATCAACAGAAAAAAAAAATGGTTTCTATTAGTAGTCTATTTGTCCCTAGGTTGACAATATGTGGAAGAGTAACCTTACCGAATTTTTCCAGAACCCTAACTTTTTTAACCATGTTAGGTAAAGAGGAATGGGGTTGTTAATTGAAGGAAAAATTCTTGGGAACTTTATTATAGATAGATATAGAGCATGAATTGATCACTCATATTAATAAGGTACAATTATGTACTTAATGCAGAATCTGTAATTTTACGTAAATGTGTTCGAGTCTTTTGCATCAAGAAAGAACAAAGATCACGATGCTTCTCTTGTCGTGAAAATAGTATTATAGATGTACCACTTTACCGTACCATCAAACTGATGGGAGCATAAAACTAACGTGTATTGAATTATTTTGCTTTTCTTTAATTAGAGGAAAAAAATGCAATGAAATTTTGAATTCACAAGACTATATATCCAACTCCATTGTTTGAAGCATCAACAAAAGTGTGCTTAGTAATTCTTTATTGTGTGATTATGTTATGGAAACAATGCAGGTGAATTCTATAGCTATTGAATTTGATCATTTTTCACAGGTTAAAAAAAACATTTTGTAATCTCTGATCCATGATGAAAACTGATTAAATCCAACATCCAGATTTTCAGCGTTTTGGCTGACTTTTCCAGTAGGTCAACCAAGAGTGAGACATGGGTTGGTGAGCCTGAAAGACTTCCATGTAGCAATTCTAGGGTATGACTATGAGACGATTGAATTCTCCAGAGTCCACACAAGCAGAACTAGGGTTTGTCCCTGAACTGTATCTTTGGCTGGCGGCACTCTAGCATCTGCCATGGGTCGATATTAACACACCTCGTTCAAAGCTAATTGTACACTAATGAACTGTGATACAAAGCCAATACAAAATTCACAAATGTCCAATAGTAGACATGCAAATATGAAATCTACCAAAGGTATTAAAAAGGGCATGCTGAGATTGGAAAAATCATAATTCATATCTGGTTAAACCAAGAAAAGAAAATCCGCCCATATCTGCAGCAGAATTTTATGAAGCAACGAAACATTATTGATCTAGAGTCACACGGCGAATCTTGCAGACAAGGTGGGCAGTTGGAAGATCAAGCTGACTACCCGCATCTGATTTCACAAGATCCCGAAGCTGGTCTCTTGAAGTCGAAAGACAAGAGTGAAATGTAGCTAAGATTGGAGGAATAGGCATTGACAGAGCTGAGAGCACATTACTCAGGTATTCGATGTCAGCAGACAGCTGCTGTGCTCCCCGATCAGTTATATACTGAATTCCCTGCAACTGTTCCACATAAAGAGCCGTGGCACCCTCCGCAACCTTTCAAGTTCAAACAACATCAACAAAAGAAATGGTTACTATCAATAATTTATTTGGTCCAAGGCTAACAATATGTGGAAGGGTAAAATTTTGGCCATTAAAAAGGCAGGTGTATTATGATTTCAAGTCAAATGAGGAATTGGAAGAAAAAAAAAGTGATAATGTCAAATGAGCAGTGAGAGAGAAGTTTGGATTAAACATGATTTTAACCAAGAATTATGAAGCAAATATTTAGAGAAATTTTATTCACACTAACTTTTTTTTTTTGATAGGTAAAGATGGGTTAGTGGTTAGCATAAGAAGTAAGGGTTAAGGGGGTTTGAACCTAGGATGTGGGAAAAACTCTCCACACGTCTTATCACTTAGCTAAGTGGCACTTCTTTGTCACACCAACGTTTCCTAAAAGCACACCAATTCATATGTATCATAGAAGCTCTCTATATTTAAAGACAAAATCGGTGATCTCTGTTATAAAAAAGGGATTTTCTAACTTTTAAGCCAAAAAACAAAAACTATGTTTGTAAGGCATCGGAAAATTTTTAAATACCAAGTTGTTTCGGATCTTTGAATATCTCATGTTTCTCTTTTTTATTTTGACAATTGTTTTGATTTTGAAAACACCATGGTTTCCCACACCCCAAAAATACATGTTTTGAACGAGTTTTGCTACCAATCGCTAGGCATAGATATATAAAGCTTTCTAAACAACTTGTGAAGACATATCTAGAAAGAATGGAGTGAAAATGGTGAAGCCATTGGTACCTTGAACATCCATTCGGTTGCAAAGAATTGTGCTTCATCAGTATTAGTATCACTGGTAGAGATGCCCTCTGCAAGAGGCTCCAACTGTTGGGGTAAAGTAAGTAGATATTCACCAACACTGGTCACATAGGACTGGGGATAAGCACTGAAACTTGGGAGATGGAAAGCACTGGGCTCCTCTACTGCAGACCAGATTGGCAACCGTGCAACATCACTCAGGCGTTGCCGTACTTTGGATATGAGAACATCATAGACAAGATCGTTCACTGTTTCTGCAAATGCTGATACTCTTTGAGACGCAAGTGGAAGGGCATGAAACCGGGGATCTTTTGACTGCACAATATTATAAATAGTGTTAGTCGAAGAAATGAAATTTAGTTTTCCACAAAACAGAAGGTTGTGATGACCAAACAATGAACAAATAAGAAAAAGGCATAATTAGAATTAGATAATCAAGTCTGCTCAATTTGGGCTTAGGTCAGTTTCAGCTGGATATAGATAGCTGCAAACTGTTCTTGGCTCAGCTTTCTGACTAATGAATCCACAACCGTAAACCTTTCTCATCAACCGGTTGAGATTTTGAGTCAATTAAAGTAAATTTATATCAAGTAGGAGCAGCAGTTATGACAAAATTTCAGAAAAAAAGGAAATACCATAATAGTTTCGAAACCTTGGAAAAAGCATCCTACTTTGAATGTCACAATAGAAATCAACACTACTTACATCGTTACCAATCAAAGAAACAAAATAAATAAATAAAAGATATTTTAGAAATACCCCCTGTTAAATTGGTGATATTAGGTTTACCCCTTGCAAAATGGAAGATTAGGTTTACCTCCCTTGACCTTATGTCAACGTTGCGTTTTCTTGATGATTTAATGGCAAAATTTTGATTTTTGTATTACTGAATCAAAATTTCACTGTTCCTTTTGCTATTTATAAAATTTTAGACTAACTAAAAAAAATTCACTGTTAAATTATCAAGAAAAAGCAATGTTGACTTACGGTCAAGGGGGACAAGCCTAATCTTGAATTTTGCAATGGGAAAAATCTAATATCACAAATTTAACCAGGGGAGGGGAGGGGGGGGGGGGGGGGGGAGTTTCTAAAATACCCATAAATAAACTGCATATAGACTGTAAAACAGTAAGGTATATATAGCTCTACCCTGGCATAAGCTAGAACCTTGAGAAAAATAAGAAACAAGATATCAGATTCCATCACACCTGATCTAAAAGGTTAAATAATCTCCTAGCTTTCTCGGGAGCATCAATAAGGCGCAGAGCAGCAACATCCAAGGCAGCTCGTCCTGCCAAAGATATTTCTCCATTTCCATCATTACTGGAAGCATGTGATTGGTTTTGATCCAGAGTTGAACCGAATATTGAAAGAGACAAACTTGTACTGAGCCTGGCAAGAGTAGCTTTTAAAGAAGCTTCAAAGACTGAGGCCCTGCTTGTTAGACAATCTGCAACAGTTAGAATCTGCAATGCTCCTTGAACAATGGACCACTCCTCCTCATCCGATACCATATCCACTTTACGTGCATTGTGAGTTCCTTCCTTTTTCTCTGATCCTATTTCCTTCTTTGGACCAACACTATCGCTAGTAATATCAACTCCACATATGGTTCTCAAGGATTTTAAAGTTTCTTGCAGAGTAGAAATATATTGCAACATAATATCGTCAAGAGCAAGAATAAGCTCATCCGCTTCAGAACCTCTTGTAAAGCTGATGCATCTTTCAACAGCTGCTTCAAGAAGAACAATGACTAGTGGGATAGATTCCTCCATTCTTCGAACTGTTTCACTGAGTTCAATACCTTGGGCCCCCACACCACGAGTAACAGCTCCCCTAAGGTCTATTCCTGCAATCTCAAAAGATAGGATGGCACGTTCCATATGTCCATACCTAGAAACCAAAGTTTAAATACTTAAGTCATATTACACCAGTCAGGGATTGTTGATCCTGTATTAATTTAAAAGAAAAAGGAATGGCCAGAGATTAAAAACTGTTCACTAGATTAAGGACTACGAAAGTGAAAACAATTTTTTTCCCTTGAACTAGAAAACCCTTATAGTAAATCAGGATAAGTTTAAATCAAACTATAAACATCAACAGCTTAAAAAACCTGATCTTTGCCAGTTTCCACGAAAGTGGAATAATATTATGTCTTAATGAGAAATAGTCACCACACAAAAGGAATATATATATATATATATATATAGAGAGAGAGAGAGAGAGAGAGAGAGAGAGAGAGAAAGTTTCTGATAATGAATGATTATGAGTTTGCTGTTTGAAATCTTTTTTCTTTTGTTTTTTTGTCTTTCTTTCTTCTTATTCTTCTTCCTTTTCTTGCTTTTCTTGTTTTTTTTTTTTTTTAAAGTTTAGTTTTATGTAAAAGGAGAAGAGGTGGTTGAGGGAACTCGAGTGACTAGCAAGTAACAAACAAGGACCCTTACCCATCTACATAACAAATCTTCAGAAAAACAAAACAAAAAAGCCCTTGAACCCTTTGATCACTTTACTCCAAATATGTATACAAAACATCTAGGAGAAAGTGCTCAATTCCATCGAAAAGTCTACAAGGCCCCTTTGCTATTTGTGACCCTATTAAAAGGGAAACAAAAGTTTTGCATGTTAAAGATATTAAAGGCATTCCAAACCACAAAATTTAAATGTGTTCCCACAACAAAAAGAAGTAAAACAGATTCCTAATTGTTCATGCATACATTTTGCAAACAAAATATGATCAGAGAAAATTACAAGCATAAAGTAGAGATTTAAGTGAGAACTTGACTAAATGGAAAAGGGAAAGGAAGTTTTTTCCAACACAATGAGGCAACATATACTATGCAAAAATAAACAAAAACTATTTATAACAGGTCGATATAAATGCACCATGCCATTTATCGACTACACAGCCATTAACGAAACAATGATGCCCTCTGTTGAGTGTATGTGTTTACCTTTGTTTGTATGATTCATAAGGAGAATAGACGGCCTTTAATGTATCCAATAAAACTTGAAGATCAGATTCTGAAAACAAGTGTTGAATATTCCTTGCAAAAGCACCCGTCATATTGTGCAATTCTATGAGTGCCTCGAGATGCTTAGTCTGTACCTTAGTACCTTTAGGCATATCCCCAGACAGGATATCCAGTATACCTGAAATTTTCCAGATACATGCAGAACTTCAGGACAAGATGGATAAGGAGTTAGGACCACTTTTCAGTTGAAACAAAATAACCTTGTCATGGACAATATTTAAAACGCCACCAATTGTAAGTGTAAAACCACAAAATCAGACTTTCAAATTATTTAAGAACTAGTGAAGTTTGGAATGCAAGTAATACAGTATGATGTGTTAGATCCACATTAATGGGCATGGAAGTGTGACAGAAAAAATAATTATCCAAATAAAAGCATATATTATCCTGAAGTTTTCAGGCATACTTTTAAGGGATTCAAGAACCTTTCAGTAAAACCATGGATGTCAACCAAGATAATTTTTTTTTTAAATAAATAAATAAATTACATAAGCATCTTATCATGCAAAACCAAATATTATTGATGCCCAATGGCAGACTTCAATAAAAAATTGGAAATTTTGCAACATGTTAAAGGTGCTACCTTTAGCTAACGCTCTGGTTTCAGGAACAACATCTCCAGTTGCAAGGTTGATATGGGAAATAAAACTTGAACACAGTGTCGCCATTGTCTCGATCAGTAGCTTTGGAACAAGAGTTCTATAATCATCAGGAAAAGCAATCATACACCTGCAGATATTAGTGTGGCGAAGTAACACTTAAATTCCAGGATGGAGAAACATAGATTTTTAATGGCATGAAATAATCCAAGAAGTTAGCACTTTTGTAATATTATTTAACACGAATAAATCTTGAGAGGTGGAGGTTTAGGAGAAACTATTCCGAGAGTTACAAGATTGAAAAGAACAAGGTAAAAACTTACCACTTCCATTCTTGTTCAAGATAGAGTAGCACTTCATCATAGAAACTTGGCAACCAACTTGAAAATGAAATTGTGGACTCACTAGATGACGACTCAGTGATGCTTGCTAGCCTTTCTCCTTCATGCTTCTCACTTGCAAGTTTATTTGCTCGTTGTCTAGACTCAAAATCTTCCCAAAGTTTTCTTATAGGTTTTAAGTGAATTTTTGTGTAGTGCAGCTCTAAAGATTTGAACCTCCCAATTCTAATCAGGATTTTCCGTAAATCTTGAACAGCATCAACCTATGTAATAGAAACTACAAACATATTAAAGTACCTAACCATAATACAAATCAAATTGAGAATTGATTGGGGGTTATCGGTAATTAATTAGTACAAAATATAAAATCACCTTGCGATTAGATAAAGCATTTGAAAGACGAGGCTGAACCATTTCTTCTAACCTATCTTCTAAGACTTCAAGCTGCTTTCTAACATTTGCAAACTCCGCAACCTGAAAAGCAAGGGGTTATAAATAAATTTAGACTAAAAAATTTTAAAATTCCAGGAAGACTAAACCTTGAAGATTGTCTTAAAGTGGTCAATAGAATAGATTACCTCACCGACAGCAGACAAGCAGTGCCTCATATTGGCCAAGGTTTCAGCAGCCCGTGGAAGATCTCCACTAGCAAATACATCCTCCACACTAGCACTTAATTGTGTTAATCCTGCAGCATCCTGTTTATCAAGTGAAAGTAAGATAAAAGTACCAAGTAAAAACTCACATCTATATAATAAAACACTACGGTGAGTCCCACTCCTTTTGTCTCAAGATTTATACCCCATAAACACAGTATCTCAAGGATGGTTGTCCCTCCGCCTTTGTCTTCTCTCTTCTTCCCCTTCCCAAGAATACCCCAAATTTTATTGTCTTTTCTCTTCTACCCTTTTTCAAAAAACACCCCTACAACTTTCTATATTACTTTTCCTCTTTTCTCCTTTTCCAATAATACCCTTCCAAATTTATTGTTTTTCCTCTTTCACCCACTAAAACTCAAAGAGGATGCCCGTGCCGTAGGCACATGCAAACTCTAGTATCTGATATGCCAAAAGCCAGCGCAAATACTACCTGTAAAGTCTCATAGGCTGCTTCCATTCTCTGTTTGACCATATCAACTTTAGCAAGGGCAGCAATAGATTCAGCCGAGGAGCCCTCCGCCTGCAATTGAAATTAAAGAAGTGAAGGAACATTTATAACATTGTTTTTTAAGTGTTTAGAATCCCATTCAAAAGCTGATCAACAGGTCGGTGGATTGAACTTGAAGTAATCTATTCCTATTCACTATGGCAACCAAAATTTAGTGTGCAAGCATTTTTATGATCATTCTTAAAGAAGAACCATGAAAAAGAGAAATAGATAAATACAGAGGTGAGGGAATAGAATAACGAGATAACAATTCTTGCTATCTGTATTAAGGTTCTTCCAATATAGTAGAAAAAGAAGGTAAAGACGTCCATCTAAGTTCTGCCTAAATCCAATTCCCACTGTTTTTACCTCAATCTGTCAATCCAAACTAACTTGGCCTTTCAGCTATTCCATATAAATTCAGCTTGAAATTTCTTTACCAAAATAAAATTTTCATGTGGTGGCAGTTTATTGCCTTGATTTAAATCCACATATCATGACACCTTTATGCCTACATTGTTCTTCTCACCTGAACTCTATTCTAAAATTAACTTTTTTCTGCCTACATTTTTTTAATTACTTATAAATAAAAAAAATTCACTTTTTTATTTGATTAGTTTTTAATATATTTATTTTTACCTATAAAAAAATTACTCTGACAAAGCACGAGAAACCGAAGGGACAAGGTAGCTAGAAAAATCAAGATGTAATTGCTTGGGGATTTCTAAAGTCATTGGCCGGCCAAGCAATCACCTGGCTGGGTTGACAAATGTGGGCGAGTCCCTATTGCATCCCTACGTTACACTTCCACTCATCCGTGAACTGATCAAAAACATGTTTTGTGATCTGCTTTGAATCTTTATATCTATATATATTACTTTACAATTGGCACCACTGCTAATCAAAAAAATAATGTTCATTACTTCAATGATTTGTGGGATATCATTTGCAAATTATGGTTTAAG
Source organism: Akebia trifoliata (assembly GCF_017979445.1). Classification (NCBI taxonomy): domain Eukaryota; kingdom Viridiplantae; phylum Streptophyta; class Magnoliopsida; order Ranunculales; family Lardizabalaceae; genus Akebia; species Akebia trifoliata. The sequence goes on from NC_141386.1 coordinate 30,240,120, forward strand.
GTCTTCCGATTCTCATAGACATCACTAAATTAAAAGGAAATCAGGTTATGCATCATCGTCAATGCTTTATCCCAATTACATTGGCCTACAACATGATTCTCTATTTACCTCTATCATGAACCATATCTTTAGTCAAAGCACATTCCTTAATCTTTTCTTAATCTTTCTCTTGCCCTTTTAAAGCCCTCAACTTGCACCAAAGTGCTCATTCCTATTGGCGTTAAACGTCTCAAACAACTTTTCCTTATTTTATCTCCCTCTTGGAGATATTCCTAAATTTCCTTGAAACATTATTTTGATAAGTAAATGAGTTAGTACTAAGTAATTCGTAGGTGAAGGTGGGTTTTGAATCCAAGTCGGGGTATCAACACTCATAGACTTTAACTAGGGCTGCAACTTGGGCGGGCAAAACCTGAACCCATTGGGTTGAACCCGACCTTGGGTCATGTCTGGGCATAGTTAACTTGGGTTCGGCCTTTGGTTCGAGCAACAACAAAAAATGCCTGACTTAAATCGGGTTGGGTGAGGGCATAGGTATCGGCCAACCTGAACTTAATATGATTATAATTTAAAAATATTTCTTATCTCAAATTCTTTCACTCATAATTCATATTTCAATATGTATCAAAACTAATGTGTGATTATTTTCATTAGATAAATAATCAATCTTTGTTATTAATGCTTTGTTTTAAGTGTAACTCTATATCGTCATACAATGATTATATTACAACTTTAAATGATTTCTTTTCCTGAAAATAGTGATTATTAATAAAAAATAATTATTTTAGTTAATCTTATTATTTATTCTTTTCTTTTAAATTTGCTTATAATTTTATGTATATAAACTTTTGAAACACATTTTTAGGAAAAATAATTGTAAATTTTAAGTTCCTTTTACACGCCACTTATCTTTATATAAACCCTTACCAATACTAAATTACTTAATATTAATGAGGAATATTAACCCGACTTGGGTAGGGTTTGGGTTGGGAAAGGGCGCAGGTTGATCGCCAACCTGCCCGAGTTGCAGCCCTAACTTTAACTTAGCAAACTGACACTCCTCACGTATATTCATTTTTTTATTTTGTCTTCCCTAATCTTACCACTCATCCATCTCAACATCCCCATTTCTGCACTAATTATATGGGTTGCATCCTCACCAATTTCTCAATCTTTATGTATGATCAAGCTTCAAGCACCATTGGGTGGCATAGTTCTATTCAAATTTTATAAATTATTTTCATAATTATCGGCCCACTACGCAGAATGTTATCAATGTGATCTATGAGTTACCCAATTCGAATTGACCCAACACATTAAGGATCTCAGCAATTCTTCAATCCATACCAAAAGAAAAATGTAGAAACTTTTATATAAGTAATTAATTCGAGACGTAGAAATTGATCTGAAATACCTTTTTGAGTTTGAGAAGGATCCCAGAAACGGAAGTCCGGAGAGAGATGGCGTCGTCGCGGAGGCGAATAACGTCGCGGCTGGCTCGAGGGACTCGCAGGAGAGCAGCGCTGCTCTGCTCCTCCAGAGATGCCGAGATCTCTTCGGACATCATCTGAAGCTTCATCTCCAGATCTGCCAAATATTTCTCCAGTGATTCTTGTGGGTGCCGAGATTGGCACGCAGAATTGATCCATTTCTTCGCATCGAATTTCTCATCTGAAAAAGATCCCAAATCGATCATCATCTCTTCTGCAAAACCCTAGTTCCTTTTCTTCGTTTTTTATTCTTTCAGAATTTGGTGTAGAATGATGTCTCTGTCTCCTCTCTGAACTTGGGCATCGTTGTTCTGCGAGGAAGTGAATTTCAAGTTTCCTCCATTTTTAAGCTAAGGTGTTGTTCGGGCAGATCGTAAAGATGGTTTGCTATCAACGGAACCACAATAACTGATATCGTTGTGCCAGCTAAGGTGCACGATTTCCATTAGAACGAATCCCAAGGATCAATTAATTTCTATACAGTTTGGGCGGCCTACCTAGTTTGGCGGACTTTTTGAACGCAGATACAATCATACCACGTGGCATAATCATTGAGGCTCACCTATTGTTATGAATATCTGTTTGAGTTAGGCTAGCCTCAGTAACTTTTTTTTATTTTATTGGTAAAAGTGAAGGATCTAGGTGACTCATCCGAAACAGAGTACGAACAACAGTTTAAAAAAAAAAAAAAAAAATACAAACCCAACAAAGACAAGCAACTAACGATCAGATATAATGCAACAGCTTTCCCATCGAACTCAAAGAAAAACCTTTTTAGCTCCTTGAAAAAATTCATCAAATGTAGAGGATACTAAGAATCGAAATGAAAATCTCTTGGTTTGATTGAATCTTTTCTTCGAAAATTCTTGTATTTCTTTCTTTTCAAACATTCTAACTAATTGCAAAAGACGTTAAACTCCAAATCAACCTTTTAGAGAGAAGGAAGCTCACCCCCAACTAGATCCATTCTTTGAAAACCCCTCTAATGTTGTGATATGTGGAACTTGATGATACTAGTCAACAAGGAGGTATCTCAATGCAAGTTTTCTCTTCATGCTAGAATTGGTGTGATTCATAGCTGTATCTCAATATTGAAGGAACCACGTAAAAATTATGTGTTTCTGTGAGTGATTTGTGTTTTATTTCGATTGTTCATCTTTTTCTCAACATCTAATTGTGCTTGAAAAACACCAATCCACTTTAAAATGAGAAAGGAAAATTACCAACACTTTCTTAGTAATTTTACAATGAAGAAGCAAATGGTTTGCCAATTCCTTGTCCTCCCCACACATACAACAATAATTTGGGTCACAAAAATCCCTTTTCCTCAATCGATCTAGTGTAAGAATTCTTTTTTGAACTGTTGTCTAAACGAAAAAAAAAAAAAAAAAAAGGCACCTTGGACCCTAAACTACAAAGTGAGGAAAAATAGGATCCTCGACCTTGTTGAGGTCATTCTAAAACTCTTTTACTAAAAACAAACATTTGGATTTAGTGTTCCAAATTCTCAAATCCTTGCCATTCAAACTTCTTGACTCACTATTAAGGCAAAGCAACATCTCCATGACCTCTGATACCTCCCAATCGTTCAATGACCACCAAAAACCCAAGTCTCACCATGTGCCTTCCGGAGTTGAAGACTCGAAAACTAGCTACGTGAAGATTTTCCTTTCTTGAAATTGCAAAAACTGATGATAATTTTTCCTTCAATTGACCCACACTGCACCATCCTCCCAAAATCTAACTTTGTGCCCTTCCCAACCTTAAAGGTCACCTTCTTATTGAATTGAGGAAGAACTTTTAGAATCCCTTTCCAAATTTCACACCCATATTTATTTTTTGCCTCTCCACTTTCCCAACCAAAGTGATCCTCCTCAAACTTAGCCATTATAACATTTTGTCAAAATCATTCCTGTTATACTACAAACCTCCAAAGCCATTTTCCCAATAAAACCCTAGTCAACAAACCCAAATTCCTAAACCTAGGACCACCCAAACTCTTCATCGTGCAAATGTTCCTCCAACTCACCAAATGAATCTTACTTTTTTACCTTCCTTATCATGCCATAATAAGTCTTTAAATAATAAGTCCATTATCAACTCTACAAACTTAGGAATTGAGAAGAGGGAGAAGTAATAAATCGAGATACTAAAGAGAACGCTTTTGATTAAAATTAACTTACCTCCCCTCGAAAAGTATTTGACTTGCCAAGAACACATTCTTCTCAACCACTAAATCCTATAAACTTTTATTTTTGTAGGGAGCTCCTAAGGGTAAACCCAAATAAGAGGAGGGAAGTGAGCTTGCTAGACAACCTAGGGAAGTGGTTAAAATGTCCACATTTAACACTTGTCTTACCGGAAATACTTTGCTTTTGTGAAGATTAATAGGTAACTTGATCATAGCTTCAAAGTAACAAAGCAAACCTCTATGGAATTTAATTGAGCAACATCCACGTCTAAGAAAACCAATGTGTTATCTGCAAACTACAATTGAGTGACCAAAGGACCCTCGAGGCTTGGCCTGAAACCTCTCAATTCTCCATTGTCCATTGTTTTACCAATTATCCTACCCAAAGCTTTAACAACCACCAAAAACAAAAACGAGGAGAGTGGGTCGCCTTGATGCAGCCCCCTAATGCTTTTAAAGAACCCTTCAGAAGAGCCATTACTAAAATGGAGAAGGAAGAAGAAGATAGACACCTCTTAATCTAGTATATCCATCTATACTCCAAATCCCATATGACTTAGAAGGTATCTTAAATAATTCCAACTTATGTGGTCGTAGGATTTTTTCAAGTCTATCTTGCGCAGAAGACCTGACTCATGAGATTTAAACCTTGAATCCAAGCGCTCATTTGCAATCGGAACCCCATCCATCATTTATTTCATGCTTACAAATGCCCCTTGACTTATGCATATGATCCAGGACAACACCTTCATTCTCGTCACAAGCATCTTCAAAATGATTTTATAGGTAGATCCCACCAAACTTATGGGTCTAAGATTAGCAATCTCTTCTACCTACTAGATGCAATCCTCACCATGTAAAATTTCCAAGTTGGGGGATTGGCCTTGTAAATGAAGATCTGAGAGTCAAGTTAGAAATCAAAATGAATTTAACCAAAGTTTTTGGATCAATCCAGCATACCTTTTCTCTTCGTGTTGTAACTATTTATAATTCTAGTTTACATTGGTTACACGTTCATCAATGTGATTAGTTTGATTATAGAATTGTTTGGACTAATGTAGATAGTTTGCTAATGATCATGAGATATGGCTGATTGTGCACTTTAATTAAGTAACTGTTTTAATAATCACCTATGATTGTGCATCACTAATTTTATAATCATTCACATTGTAGCTGGTTTGGGTTTGCCTTAACACCGATAATTTTTCAAAAAAAAAAAAAAAAAAAAAGCATTCAATATTGTCAATGTGGACTACGTGGGTCAATTTGTTCTTAACATCTTGGATGAGCTACCTTTTCTTGATCATTAGGGTCATTCTGTTCCCTTCATGTTTCTGCCAGCTTAATTTTTGTCTTCAATGCACATCCTGCCTTTTTTATTTGTATAGGAGTTGGAGTACTCTACAACTCCACAGTGAATCCTCATAAGCAACCAAATATTCGAAATTAATTAATCCTCATTGTCAACTTTCAGAAGTTAAACTTTATGGTATTGAATTTCAGAAGTTCAACTATTTGCAAAACTTCGTAAACCAAGAAGGCTGGATGCTCGTAATGCACATTTCTTTGATTAGTACAAAAATCCTAATGGAATATATTTCAATAGAAATTATACGGAGGCTTTTATTTACTTTCACACAAGGGGATGTTTTCAATATATATATTTTTCTCTCCACACTATTATCATAAATATTGATTTGGCTTTTACCCATTTAACAAGTAAAAAAAAGTTCTAATACAACCATATGGTAAAAGTTCATTTGTATGATCATGACACATAGCATATATATAGAATGATTTGTAAAAGTGAAACTAAAAGAAACATTGTAATATCAAATGAGTTGTCTTTGGTACCTTGCAAAGGACATAATGAGTGAGATTTTTTTTTTAACGAAACGACAGCTAAAGTATAAACTCAAGAAAAGTTCCCACAAGGATGTTATTTTGTGTTTGTCCATTGAAGGTATTTATTAATATTGAAAATAAAACTTATTGTTACTCGAATTTAACTTGTTCTTACATAATCACCTTAAAGTTGTCCTAAATGATCTCATCTTCAACCTTTGGTGGAGATTAATCTCTAATTTTTTTTCTCCCCAAAATCAGTCATCTATGATCTCTAAGATATATTTTTACTCTAAACTCAAAATGATCGGTTTTAAAAAATAAATAAAAAAATAGAAGACTCAAAGAATTTAAGCAAGAGGTTGAAAAAGATGTCGAATGGATTAAGAAAAAAATAAATTACATCAAGGTTGAAGAGCTTAGGGGGTTCGGCCATAGGTTGAAGATGAGGCATTTTGGGTCATTTTTCTGCTAATCTCTCTTGGAAGATTGGGTCAAGGACCTATGTCATCAATTTGAAAACATAGGGCAGATCAAATATTCACAAAAATTTGGAGTGTGGGCTTAAATCATCCTTTAAACTATTAAGACAAGCCACAAAATTTTTACAATCCATGTAAATGAGTTTAGTTTTTGTAATAGGCCAGGCCTCCTCCTCCTCCTCTTCTTCTTTAATATTAAAATCTACAATATTACTCGAGATGCACAATTTGATTTTGTTAAATTCTTTTTACACCCAACTTGTTGGACATCGAAAGCTTTTCGCAAGTACACCCTTGGTGTCCTAAGCACTCACAACGGAGAGGGAAAAAAAAATCATAGAATCAAATCACACATCTTTATGAGTCGTGCATATCTAGCATCAACAATAATCATCATCTTTATCAGTGACTCTAGGATTCAACTAAATAAATGATATTCATTCCACTTTATTCAAAATTATGACTTTCATCACTGAAAGTGTGTTTATATTTGCTCTCACTATTTCAATCCATGATCTCTTATTATGCTCGCGCCATTATAACATTTGCATTGACTTCCTCTATTTGAAATCATAAAAGGTCTCGATACAAATATACCCATCAAAGCATCCCATGTAACATTGGAGTCATTGATGCTGGGTTGACTTCACTTAAAACATTTCCAAGTGTATTTAAAAAAAAAAAATCAATTATTGAAAATCACCAGTAGATTGACTATGGTATGTATAGTACAAGGAAAAACTTTGAAGCAGACGGGCGCTTCAAAATTTTGAAGGAACCTTTCCATTGGATTAAACGTGGCATTTTTTTAAAGGATGTATTCCAAATCTTGGTGGAAATGTATGAGCGTGAAATAAATTTTAAATGCCACATGTCTTGTAACAAGGAGGATTTCTTCAAAATTTTGAAGTAGGAGTGGTGCAGTGCACCAAGCTTGGTCAAACACAAATGGGTCAGAAGGCTCTAAAGAGTCTTCCAAGTGGCACATCAAACTTTGATGAAACCAGCCCACATCAAATTTATTCCAAAATCCAAATTGCTGCCTATTAAAATAACCAAAATACCCATTAGGAGATTCTATTGCCACACCAATTTTTTTGCTAATCCCTAATTCTTGCTAAGCCCCAATTCATAATTTCATTGGAAATAAACAAAGAATTAGCGCACATCTTGCAGTGCTCTTCGTAAAAGTTGGTGTGGCCATAGCAGCTCACTACCCATATCGTAATCATGTTCATTAATATATTTAAATATATGAAACTGTACACCCAGGCCCCAGCACGACAAACATAAAAAAATGTCTAAAGCTAGCGAAAGGGAGAGTGAGACTAGTATCACACAACGTCCATTTGCAGCAATATTGTTTCTTCCTCTTTAAACCATAGAGAGAGGGAGAGAGTGTAAAACACTCTCTTTCACACACCCGCACAGATTCCAGATTCGTCCCGACTTCTCGACCACCCTCTCTGGTTTTTTAAAATCGCTTTTCGGCGTCAAAAAATTAGTCTTCGTTGAAGATCTTCTCGGATTCTCGTCTCTACTGATCCGAGAATCGCTTTTGATAGTTGGAAAACCGTTTTTATTTTAAACCTAGTGGTTTTTTTTTTGGATCTATTCGACATGAGTTCAGGAGAGCTTCTCAGCATCGAACCTCTAGAGCTCAAGTTCCCCTGTAAGCTTTAAATTTTCATTTTCATCAGATCTGCTATTTCTTCTTAGGGTTTGTAGGTTTTGATTTCTTGAGTATTTGATTTTGTTTCGAGAAGTCGAACTCAAGAAACAGATCTCGTGTTCTCTTCAATTATCGAATAATACGGACAACCATGTCGCTTTCAAGGTAATTTCATTTTAATTTTCCTTAATTTTTCCTATTTTCTTGGATTTTTTTAAAATAATCGTGCCACTTGAAATCTGTAGATGTGTGTGTGTGTGAGTGCGCGTGCGAGCGTGTGAGAATTTTTTTTAAATAATCGTGCCACTTGAAATCTGTAGATATGTATGTCTGTGCGCGTGCGAGTGTGTGTGCATGTGTTTGTGTTTCAATGGGCAATAAAAATCAGTTCTGTGTTCTTTTTTCCTTATTTTTTCTATTTTCTTGGATTTTTTTAAAAATAATTGTGTGTGTGATTTTAAATTTCGAAGCCATTTATGATTTGGAGATTTTAAATTTTGAATGGGTGATAAACTTAGGTCAAGACAACTAATCCGAAGAAGTACTGTGTTCGGCCCAACACTGGAGTCGTGTTGCCCCGATCCACTTGCAGTGTTATAGGTGCTATTCAGATTCCATTTCCTTTCATTGTGATTTTGTTATTTTGTGATTGATTATCAATTTATCGTTATCAGTATTTTCCGATCAGTTACAATGCAAGCACAACGAGAGGCTTCTTCTGACTTGCAATGTAAGGACAAGTTTCTTCTACAAAGTGTGATCGCAAGTCCTGGAGTCACCGCCAAAGATATTAATCCAGAAATGGTAATTATATATAAATTTTGATTGTTGTTGTATTTTTTTTTTTTTTTTTTTGGTTTAGATAATGTTGTTTATAAATTCATTTAGATTTTCTAATTCATCGGATTGTATTTGTTTAGTTTAACAAGGAGTCGGGAAATCTTATTGAAGAATGCAAATTGAGAGTTGTTTATGTTTCTCCACCTCATCCACCATCACCTGTTCATGAAGGATCTGAGGAAGGTACATCACCAAGGGCATCAATTTCAGACAATGGGAATTTAAATACTTCTGATTTTTTATCTGTGAGTATTTGAGATTGTTTCATTTTGGGTCCAAGGGGATTTATTTGTAATTTATTATGTCATTTAAGAAGAGACCATTGATGACATGCTATGTTGTGATGCTTACAGGTCTCAAGAGCACATGGGGATGAGCCTCAAGAAAAATTTTCAGAGGTGAGATTTTAGGGTTTTGTAGTTATTTAACTTTCATGATATTTGTAGTGGCCACTTGTGGTTCATTCTGTAATTTTTCATCATGAGTTGTTAGGTATATACTTGCATCTAGTTTGGATTGCTGTGTGTTTGTTATGTTCAAAATCTTCTTGGCATTTGAAAAGTTATACTAACAAGTTTGAAAGTTTAGAACATTTGTTACCCATTCATGACTTCTTTCATTTAAAAGAACTAAAATTTCTCTTAGAATTATGTTACTTGCTCAATGCAATTTATTTGGACGGTTCTGTATAAGACCTCATCATTACCATGGTAATGATGATGATGATCTTATATGTTGCTATGTTGAGGAGGTTCTTAACAGGTGTTACTGAATTAGTTATCTATAATGCATTTTCAATTGTGATCATTGTTATGTTTGTTGCAAACTTCTGTTTCTAGTTTAAGGCAAGTGGGGAATCGGTAAACCACTTGCTCATTCATTCTACTTGTGCGACTTTAGTGTGGTCCCATTTTTTTTTTCCTTGTTCCACATTTCTTGGTGCACCCCAGGAGGTTCTTAATGGGTGTTGTTGAATTAGTTCTCTATAATGCATTTTCAGTCGTGATCACTGTTATGTTCGTTGCAAACTTGTGTTTCTTGTGTAAGGCAAGTGGGGAATCGGTAAACCACTTGCTCAGTCATTCTGCTTGTGCTACTTTAGTGGGGTCTCCTTTTCTTTCCTTGTTTCGCATTTCTTGATGCATCCCCAGGTCTTTCGTTCAACTCCTTCTTAGTTGGAGGGTCACAAAGTTGTCTGGTAGAGAGAGATTTATTTGGAACTTAGTCCTCTATGCTATTTGTTGGGCCTATGGAAAGAAAGAAATGGAAAGCTCTTTGATGGGAAAAGGGATTTTTTTTGAAGATTTTCTTTTTAGGTGGGATCTTGTGAGTGATAAGAGATTGTAGCTGGTGTTTTCTTGTTTTTGAGGCCATCTTGTCCTCTCTTAATAAAATCTTTATCTTATCAAAAGAAAAAAATTTGTAATCACCTTGATTTGTTGTAGAAAAGTTGGTGAGCAGGGGGCATCACTAACTGATTGTTCCCCTTTCACAACAGTATCAGCTGCGCCATTTCATGTACTATTTAGTATTAAAACAGTAGCATATTCTATTTATTAATATGGAGGATCTTGGCATTAAACACTACAATCTATGCAGACAACCAAATATATGACACTTCAGTTTTAGGTGAACAATCTATCTTCCTCTTTTACTGGTCAGTATAAACTCTTGTTTTTTGCCCAAGCACCTGTGTGAGAAGAGGTTATTACTTCATGCACTTCCAGTAGTACATTGGTGTTCTCGATTCAAGTAATCTTGCTTTATTTTTCAGGCAAGGGCTCTCATCTCGAAGTTGACTGAGGAAAAAATTTCTGCTATTCAACAAGCTAACAAACTTCGTCAGGAACTGGTAGGAGATATACTGACTTAAATATTTTTCATTTTGGACTGTTTTTTAATGTGTTTCTGATTATCAATCATATTTTTCTTTTACGTGAATTAAATATGGAGTGAAAATTTTACTTCATATGGTTGAAAGCTTTTTCTCTTTCCTCCCAGTTTTTTTTATATTTTTTTTTATTTTTTTATTTTTATATATATATATATTTATCAGTAGAAGGATAAATTATTGTGAAATGGTACCTCTCCTCGTTATTTAATTAAATCGTGTAGGTTTTTTGATCCTCTGTTGATTTTTGACTGGAGCCTTATAATGGACTTAAAGCCCTCTTACTCATGCTCTTCATTTGTTTTATTTGTAAAATGCTAAATTGAGCTTTAATGATCATCTCTATTAGTTTTATGAAAATTTTCATGTGGATGGAATTTAATTATAACATTTCTAAATATCAATAGGTTGTACATTTGTAGGCACATGTTTTTGCTTCAACCACTATGTTCTTGGGGTTGGATCAAAATTCTGCCTCAACCTATTATTGTGTTTTAATGTTTTTTTTTCCTGAATTTGGACCTTAACTTCTAATTTTTAAACTAACACATGTTGGATTGCTTACAAAATGAAATTCTAGTTTAATTTCGTGATATATTATTTATAAGTTTAGTTTCCATGATTGAGAATTGAAACATGTTGGCTGTGATATTCATGAATATATTGTGCATCTTAGTTTCCTTGTGATTAGTGGATCCAGTGGCTTTTCCCCCTTGAGTTACATCGTGCATGGTCAAAAATATTTAGTAGGTATGTTGTTTGAGAAAGGTACTAGTTGGAGCAAATTTGGTACTTTTTGGTATTTTGACATCCTTGTTGTAAGTGTTGAGTTGGGTTTTGGCCAAGTTCATGTTGGGGGGGATTAGGAAGTTATTATGCAGGATGGCGTAGTATGGTAAAGATCTCTTTATAATTCTTGATGATGGTCAGGTGAAACCAGGATTGCCCCCACTTTGTTCTGGTTTTGAGAGTGAATAAACTTTAATCCAGTAATGGTGTATTCAAAGGCAGGAAATCTGATTACTTTCTGACCAAGAAAAGGGCACCACAAGGTGGAAGTGATGTGGGACAAATGCAATGTGGAACTAAATACTAGTCAATGTGAAGAAAACTTATGGGGAAGTGTTAATTACCACCAATCAAATACAAAAAAGCATGATCACTCCTTACTTAAGCAAGGATATCACCATGCACAATGTGCATGCCACTTGATAAAAAACAACCGCGGATGAAGAACCACATACTCGGGGGAAAACAGACATAATCCCAATTAGGTGTGGGAGGTTGCCTACATAAACATCCACAGCCATCCAAATCATGCCACTGAATCCAAGCTTGTACTTTCAATTTCATCATGAGAAATTGGGTTTTTCTTGCCTTGGAGTATCTATGCATTCGTCTTAATCATCTTGAGATCTTAACACTTCATCGAAAGTGTAACTTTCCAGAAAATTGTAAATTTATAAGTGTAGGGTGTTTGATACACCATTGAATTTATTTCCATAGTCATCATGATCTCATTCGTTGAAAGTTGGCCAAGTGGTCGTGAGTTCTCATTGTTTTTGGATCACGAGGCTTTCCAGTATCTCAATTCCTAGAAGAAACTTATTGCAACACATGTTACGAAATGTATATCTACAAGAAAACATCAGGACCTCGTTCAATGATTTGAAAGTTGGCCATATGATCATGAGTTCTCATTCTTTTTGGATCATGAACCCTTCCAGTATCTCAATTCCTAGAAGAAACTCACTGCAACACATGCTATGGAATGCATATCTACAAGACATCAACATCATGACCTTGTTCGATAATTTGGAAATTGGCCATATAGCCGCAATCTCATAGTCGTGAGTTCTCATTGTTTTTGAATCATGAACCCTTCCAACTTCACTTTTCCTGTAACCAAACCCCCCATCTTTTGATGCCACTTTCTGTTTTTTGCTTACATGGATCCTAGTGTTTGGGTCCAAGCCCTAAAATGTTAAATTTTCAATATTATATTAGTTCCAAATATTACTGTAGTTTTATTATTTAATTATAAAAAATTAAGGTACCCTTGGAACCATATGCAATATGTGTCCCTTATACCCTACTCATGCCTTGTTATTTCTGACTAGTAGCATAGGTATTTGTTAAGTGTTTGGATTAGCTTAGCTGCAATATTTGGGTGATAAGATGATTGCACTAATTGAAGAGCATTTCTATTGGTGTAGTTTGAAGTGACACATTGGGAAAAACATTAAAATGCCATGCTTGCTAAATTATGTAAAGTGAAGCAAAAGGTTGGAGTTCATTCTTCTCTACCAATTCTAGTGGCATCATTTAGAGATCTAAGTATGGTTCTTTCCTAGGTTTCCCCAAGGAAGCAAATTATTTTACTAGTTCTCATTGAAAATTTCATTATGGAAAGTTGAGGTCGGGAGTGTTTGGGTGAGAGCTAACCCTGCCTTGGTAGCTAACCGACTATTTGGCTTTCAAGGGAATATGTGATGATGTATCCTACAACAAGATGCGTAAAAAAAAACAGATCATTTTTTTTTTCTGTTTTTGAGGATGAGACAATCTTGTTCTTGTAAGCAAATACACCATTAGGCATATGGACATTGCATGGGGTGATTCAGAATAAATAAATGCTTGCTTTTAGAAGATGAAATTGGAGTATCTCAATATCCAAAATCTGTTTCTAGGAAGCTTTTAAACACCTTGATAATATCCACCTTTTAAACATATCCCTGACCATTTGTGAACCTTAATCTTTGAATGCCTCCTGAGATTTGCATCAAGAGACCATATTAGCCTGAACAGCTGAAGCTGATTTAGTATGTTTCTCTTGATTGGATTTATCGTGATGAGGTGTCTTATGGTCGTGCCTGTTGAAATAAAGCATGTGCACATCCATGTGTGTTTCTGCCTGTTGTGCCAAAATTACTGTACTGACCCCATTTTGGAGCAAGAAAGTTATGGCAGATAGTTCCAAAATTACTGTACTGTCCCCATTTTCCTATTATTCAGAAGTACTCTAATTGCTCTAATCTTCATATGCTCAAATACTACAAAAAATCCCACCACAACTCTTCTCCAAACACTTGTACAAATCAATGTAATGAATTCATGCCTATAGAATTAATCGGAGACTCTTTTTTCTAATCCTTTTTAGGCTGTCCAACAAAATTTTAGCTTGTAAGTTGCAAAAGAGAGTTAGGAATTAGGATCATCTGATGGGACTAAATTTTGGCACAAATGAATTTGGAAATTATGAGGGTGGTTAGGTTGATAGGTTATCCTCAACATCAAATCTAGTTGTTGGGTTGGATATACACTTGTGACAACTGCATTTCTAATTTGGCTATAGAGAAAGAGATTCGTCAAACAGGATTTAAATTTCCAATCTTTTATCTTCCTTCACTAAACACTAGATTTTGGATGAAAGAGAGCTCGTCGAAGAAAAAGTAGGAGCATTTTTTTGTATGGAGTGAGATTAGAGTTGCACCAGGTATGGAACTGGATGTTAGGGTTTTGAAGTTAGAGAGGGAGGAGTTTTTGGATTTCAGTTAGTTTGAGGGTCTGCATGTTAGGACAGTGCTCAGGAATGACTACTGTGTGGGATCGTCAAAAAGTAGAAAATGGAATGCTAGTAAACTAATTTGAGGTAATGTAGAATTGGTTGTTCTTGGAATTTGACTAACATAATGAGGACTCCACCGATATTTCTTTCTTTAGGATAAGATAAATGAATGAATTTATTTTTTGAAAGAACAAATACTTTCCAATTCCAAGATGTATTTGCCGATGATGTAACTGGTTTGGTGTTAACCATTGTATTTTCTTTTCTAATTAAAGGATTGGATTATAGTTATAAATTGCTTTCACAATTACGTTGTGCAGGAACTGCTGAGGCGTGAAGGCAACAAAAGACGTGGTGGCATCTCATTCTTGGGTGTTTTCCTAGTTGTCTTGTTTGGTATCGTTCTGGGGTATCTTTTGAGGAAAACATGACCAACCCAGGTGTTTTATCTTTTGCTTCTATGCTATTCTTCTTCCTCATCTCAAAACCTGAAGGGAAAAAAAAGGATGACTCTAAGGGGTAGTGCTTTTGTTTATTGTGTTAGCTGGTTTTGTGGCATTAGGAAATATTCTAAGCTGGGTTTGATGGGGTTTATAATCGCCAGAGCAGGAACTTGGAAAAAAGTACTGTTTGATGCCTCCCGTTGTGTATTAACTGTCAATTCATTCGCTAACATTCTTGTGTTTTTTTTTTTTAAAGTAAGGACATTCTCTTGTTTTTTTTCTTGATTTTTGAGATAATTGGTTCACTTATATCTGTGCTGTTTCCTCTGTGTATCCATGTTATCTGTGCTGAATAGGCCATCTCAAAATCTGTCATCCCAGAGATTACCGCATTTTTTTCCTTATCTTGGAAAAGATAATATCTGGACATTAGTTATTGAACCTTAAGATATCTGGGTTTTTATCTGAGGAATTGGTTGAACTTAGGACGCAAACTTCAGGTGACCTGTCTTCTCACAATAGTTTCCAACTGCAAATATTATACATGAGCTTATTGCCAGTTGACTCAGTTCTATTACTGCCTTTTTTTCTTTGAAATATGAAAAAGAAACAGATTGATTGAGTTTGTTAAACCGATAGGATCATAATCTTTCTGTTCCTACATAAATTATGTGTTGAAACAGATCTTTCCAAGGAGACCTAAGAAGAATACGAAGCAGAGCTTTTTCTTAGCGATGGTGTGGTTTGGGAAATCAATGAGCTTTGTTTGTGTGCTTTTGGAACTGATCAGCCCTCACACCCTTACTTGTCTGTTGATTACGGATATATATTTTTTTAACTTTTAGACAAGTCAAAAGAGGGCCCATCCAATTGGGAGATTCAGGTCTCACTTTCCCAAGCTAAGACATATGGTGGGTTGGAACATTTTTTAGGGCTATCTGTCCGTTGATTGGGTTCGGTTGCGTTACTAGGTTTGGTAAGTTTTTGAGCTATGCTGACTGCTCAGCAATTTATATTTTGTTATATAAAAATTTTATGGGATGCTCCCTGTAAATTTAATGGGTCAGGCTTGGCTTAGTAATTTTAGGCCTGATTATGATAAACGTGGGCCATTGATAAGCATTTTCTGCTGTAAATATCGATGTATGTGTAATGGACCCATTGTCAGAGAAATCCAAGAGTAGGTGTGTAGGGGAGAAGATCCTTACCATTCACCTTAGATATCAGTTTTGGCTCTCTGTGCTCATTGCCAGGATCCGTCACTTAAGTGCATTATAAGTCTGATGGGTCACGCCTACAATCTATAAAATAAGAAGAGATTTACCTCACAAGCTTTTCTATAACACACCAAACAATCGTTTCAAATATATTTTAAGACTATTATCTTAATTTCTCCTCTGACCTTTAAAAAAAAAAAAAACAGAATACTTAATTAAATAGCAGCTGATGTTGAAACCTTGATGGGGAGACCTAAAGCTCAATCGGCTCAAAAGTTACTTCACAACCCAAAGCTCTTCAAGTCCCTTAACAATAACAAAAGAAGTTTAGAGAGATCAAATTTAGTTTATAGGGATTGTGGGTCGTTGGGATGATTGAGAAAATTATTAATGAATTTTTTAGGGTCAGATTGCCTGGAAAATCCCTAAATCTCTTCAAGTCACAATGATCTTAGCTTGATTTTCTATTTGATTCAAAAGGGCATTTATCAACAATTATAGGGAACAGGCAGGAGGTCCACTACAAGAAATAAAAGCTACCGTACTTCTTCAATCAAAACCCTAAAACAAGTATATTATTACCTTTTCACAGTTCAAAAGCATAACAATACCGACAAAAGCAGTAAAAAAAAAAAAGAAAAAAACAAAATTGAAGAACTAACAACTTTTCTGAGACAAACTTTTCTAGCAGAAAAAGCAACGCCATGAGAAACAGTCTGCTTCAAATTTACAACCTACTCAACTCACAAGGATTGCTTCCAGTATGAACACAAAATATATAGTCATATTATGCTTCCAAAATCGAAAAAGAAGCTGCCACCACCATTGTTGCACGTGAAGCTGATTCAAACACCCAATAAACTATGCTTTGCATTGTAAAGTATGTAATAAAAAGAAAAAAGGATTGACATATCTGAACCATCTCATCAAACACAGTTTTGTATGCATGCAGAGAACAGGTCTACAATCAGAGCTGATAGGAGCCCAATAGAACAAGAGAGCTAGTGTTGACGCATAATCACTTCTGGTTCTGTTTATATTCCTCTAAAGATTATCACATGCCTCTCCTTCCAAAGGTCTAATATATAACAAATGGTATCAGTCTCCATAAGGGTCTCCCCGGTAAGGTGGAAGACTATCGAACCCAAAATGGATCCCCCTTAAAGTCCAGCAAACCCACAATGGCTGCAAAATCCATGGCCGTTAATATCTAGCAAAGCTGCAATGAAGGAAGATGTGACGAATGGATCTACAAACCTAAGCATAAATTGCTAATCCTTGCCTACAAACATGAGTGCCCTTGTAAAAAAAATCACAAAAGAATGAACTGCAAAAATAGAATCATTCTTCTGCTTCTTTTGGAGGCACAAATCTGATCCTATTTCACAATAGAAGAACCATCCAAATCATTTGATAGGAATTCTTAATTTACTCTCGATACTTTTCTTTTGATAAGTGAATTGTACTAGAGATAAAATAAATAAAGGCAGGTTGAGGCGACCAACCAAGACAAACAGCCATCCACTCAAATCAAGCTACTCGCAATTTGCAAGAAATACACCAAACACACTCCCATCCACCTTACACCTAAAAAAACAAAAGATCGAGAATAAAGAGAGTATACGGGAATGCTCAATAGGCAATTGTAATCAGCACCATTCTCCCACTTTTTGAGAGATATCTAGTCTACCACAAGACAAATCTTTTTTTTTAATAACAAACTACAAGACAAATCTCACATCAATCATTTCTATCAATGGAACCCCAAAACACTTAAATGTACAGTTAGCTCTCAAAAGAAGACTGAGGTACAACATTGAAAAATTTCCCACAAAACAACCCATATATAATGCTTTTTTTTTGTTGATAAGTCAAAGATCTTTATTGAAACAAAACATGGTCGAGATGACCACACAACTAAACAACTGAAAAGGAAAAAAACAAAAAAAAAGGGCAAAGAAATACCCCAATTACACCTCAATGCCACACACCCAACCCCACTTTGTTACAAAAGCTTCAAAAAAGACCCCAATTGATTCGATTCTTGGAATACCTTACTCCAAAGAAAAATAGACCCCAAAGTTGAGAATAAAATTCCTTGCAGGGAGGTTTCCTTTCCCTCAAAAGTCCTAAGGTTTCTCTCTTTCCATATCTCCCAACAAATCGCAAAAGATGTCAAACTCCAAAGTTTCCTCTCGAAGGCTGAAAGACCCACTCCAATGGATGACCATTCAACAACTAAATCCCGAAAGGACTTCGGGGCACACCAAGTTCTCTCATCCCAAAAATTTCTTCCATGCAGATTCATTGTTAAACCCAAAATACCTTAGAAACAACAGTAGATCTCCTAAATATCTCATGAGGCATCTAGAAAAGCACAGGTATGATTTGCAAATTGCATGTGTAATCCTAGTTCCTAACTTTTGGGAATCAATGCCTTCTAGATTTGCCAAATTGACTGCTCAGCCTCCACCACAAGAATCAAGGGGAAATGAACCTCTAAAAAGCCCTGTCCGAGTCGTATTGACCATGATTGAAAAAAAGGCAAAAGAGACACTTCATAATCCACTTTCCACGTATCTCCAAAGCTCAGTCTTCCCATTATATAGTCTGGGAATTTCTAATATATATGTAGCATAATCTATGGGTACATGTAATGCAATCTATGGCAACCTGTTTTATTACTTCAGATGAAGCAAGGCCTCGCTTGAAGGACTCATCACATGATAGCAAGAGAGAACAGTTTATGACCAATATCTTGGAACTAGAAACTTTGTTTCTTTAATTGGAAACTCCACTGGTTTTACTGTAGTTTAATCTGACCTTTTTGATAATCTCGTATTGGCTATTTGTGTAAGGAGATATTAACCTAATTGAGACCCAAAGCTTGGCCTATTGAATCTTATGGATAGTGTTCTTGGGTTCCATTGCAACCCCCCCCCCCCCCCCCCCCCTCCGATGATCATGGTTCAGGAAACCAAAAGAATGATGGGGGAATGTAAGATAAAACACTTGCATCATTGTTGAGTACAATATTTGTTAGATGAAATCTATAAAAAAATCTCCCATTTGGTGTTAGTCCAAGCAAATCCAAAAGTTCACAAAGGAATTAAAGAAAACCTAAGGACACATCGCATCCAATAATTAATAATTTTTACATGTTCTCAGAATATCTACCTGTATGAAAACAAAAACACTAAAACCTAATTTAGGGCCTAAGTAACCAATATTAGCTATCCATATACAATAGCATAATATTTTCCTAATAATATCTAAAACACACCTAAATATTGTCACATATATTACATAATTTTTTTTCAACATAGCGAGTTCCCAATACTCCATAAGTTACAGACTTGATATACCGACATTGAATTTTTCATTCAAACTCATAGACACGACAATTGATTCCACATGGTTGGCAATATCCCACCATCGATAGTCTGGCATTTCACATGAACCCACCATGTTCCTCATTTAAAAAGAAAACAAACAAAATAATTGGATTTAAAATTAAAACTGTTCTATTATTGTAAATGCAAGACCAACTTTCTAAAATAGAATACACAAAAATATACAATAATACATCAAATAAATATACTCCATATGTAAGCACAAGCACACACTGGCAATCATTCAATCCAGATCCTTTATACACTTCTTTTGGCGGTTAGACCATCCAAGATCCAAACAAGTCCTCAAGTCCCTATTTAGTTGCAAACACTATATGAGACTGCAAAGTTTGAAGCTTCGAGCCCACTAAATAGCAAAGTTAGATGAAAAATTACCAGTGAAAAACCCATGCAAAAGCTCCTTTCAAAGATTACTAATTTGCTGAATTAACAAACTCTCTCCCACCCAACCTTCAATTCGCATTCAACGCCTGAAACAAAACATGAGAAAATTGTCTCTTAGAATAATGGCCAAAACAGTTGCCGATGAGCCGATCACCTTGATTAACAACACAACTTTACCTAGAAAACCCTCTGACATTCGAAACCGCTCCATTGCTTCTCTTATTCTTTTCTAGTAACAATGCCCGTTCCCTCTCCTTCTCCCGCTTCTCTCTCTTTAACCGCTCCTCCCTCAATTCCTCCAAAGTCTTCTTCCCAGACTTCTTGACTCCTTCAACATGGTGAGAATTGTCTCTGCTGCTCTCAGCATTCGTATCGTCTGATGGCCTCGAGAGGTACCACGGCGCCTTCACACCTTTACCAGCAACCCCATACCCTAACCTATACTTCTCATCTTCTGGCAACACAACCTTGGGTGCCTTCTCTTCCTTCTTCAACTTCTTCCTCAAACCCTCTCTTCCAACATCTTCTTTTGCCTCTTTAGTACTGCTCAATGAAGGAAAATCTTTCAACTCTTCAAAGAGATTAATATGATTTGATTTCGACTCCGCGACCTGTTCTGCATCGATAGAAGGTAAACCCTTAACAGATCTGAGCCTTTCGAGGCGAAATTCTGCTTCGCGTTTTCTCGATTGTTCTCGTTTCAGTTGCTCTTCTTTGGCTGCGGCTTCTTCGTCTTTTCGAACTTTTTCTCTGTTTTCGTAATTGTAAACGTTCCACCGCTTCTGAGGGAGAATGTTCAGACCTCCATGGCCCCCCATTGATTATCTTCCAAAATTGAGAATTTTTTGATGAATTTCAGAAACCCTAAAAACCCTAAATGTGTTTGATTTTGAAAGTATGTTATATTAGTTATTAGGGTTCTTAATAAACCAAGAAAGAAAATTTAATGGGCGTTCGAATCTCGAATGCTAATTGAAGAAGAATATAACTTTTAAATCGACCTTCTGAAATTTGTTACAAAGGGAGAGGGAGATCGAGAGATAGATGTAACCTTCGATTATAAGAACGGAGTGTCGATAATAGGACATCTTTCTTTTTTTGCGTACGCAAAACGTTTGACATGTGGCGCAAATCAGGTCAGCAAATAAAGAGAACTTCTCTCTTGTCAGCTCCCCCACAGATTTAATTTCTTTTTAGGTTTCAAATCTTAAAAATAAAAAATAAAAAATTCATTAGGCCCCCATTAATGATCACATTAACAATCCAACGACGTCTTTTACATTTCATGAAAATATTTATGTTAAAAAAAAAATACTCAAATTTAAAAATAAAATTTAATTATAAAAAATAATTAATTTTTAATTTTTTTA
Organism: Akebia trifoliata; assembly: GCF_017979445.1. NCBI lineage: Eukaryota > Viridiplantae > Streptophyta > Magnoliopsida > Ranunculales > Lardizabalaceae > Akebia > Akebia trifoliata. Next base: position 30,260,926 of record NC_141386.1, read on the forward strand.
AATTCATATAATTTTGTCCTCTAGAATTTGGTTGCATCAATCATATTTTTAAATGTCAAAAAATGATCACATTAGAAATAAATTTTTTTTCACTATGGGCAAGAGAGAGAAAAGGACGTGCTCAACAAATGGCTTAACTTTTATGTATTATACTCCAATTAAAATAAAAAAAGGATTTTATTAATGTATTTTGTCAGGATACCCGTTAAAATGCAATAAATACAGTTTAAAATTTGGATTTGGCAGCAAAAATGTCTTATAAAAAAAGGATTTTATTAATGTATTCTGTGAGGATACACGTTAAAATGCAATAAATACAGTTTAAAATTTGGATTTGGCAGCAAAAATGTCCTATAAAAAAATTGTTTTTATCAAAATACCTTTAGATTCAAATATTCAAAGTGTATTTATTCACACTTTGGGCACATGTTAACAAGACACAATAAATACTAAAGTCAATGGTTGAGTTATATTACCTCATTCGTGAGTTCGTTCATTTCCAATTCAAATTAATGGTTCATGTCCCCACTCAAGAATGAACTCGATTCGTAGGGTAGAGAGAGATGAGGACATTTGAAGGTTGAAGAAGGCGGACTTAGGAAAAAAAGTTTTTTTTTTTTTTGTTCTTTTTCCGAGTTGAAGATGAAGGTCAGTTCTATAAGGGGATATCTCAATATTATCAACGTAAAAAAAATTAAGGTACAATGATAAAATTTATTTAGTTCACTCAGGTCTAAAGAATTAGGTAACCTTTGTTGAAAATAAGTAATGGTTGATATATATATTTTTTTTCGATTTCTATTTCTTTTAGGATTTTATATGGGCCAATCCCTAATTTCAAAACATTTGTACGATATTTGTGATGAGATTTCTGGTGATTCCCTTGGAAATATTATAATTATGTTCATACTATTCAACCGAGATTCAAAGAACAAAACAAAACTACAATTCTCCCATCTTTGCAAAATGCTTGTTGTGATTTGAAGCATATCGTGAAAATATTTTGCTAACTACTGCGAATTTGTGGAGTAAAGAGCAAAATTTTCTAACTAATCTTTTAAATTCTGGGTTTAAATTTCTCCTTCAGGATCATAATTCTAAGAACACCACAAAAACCATCACCCAACTAATAAAATTCCTCTTCTGAATTTTTAGTACGAAGTTAATGTTAAAAGCTAAAAAACCAAATAATCTACAACAGGCTCATAGTGTTAGAAACCAATTTAAGGTGTCAACTTGCTAAGTTGGTGAAGTTTAGGAATCTCAACATCATTACTTTAAGACTCGAAACCCATCTTCACCAATTAATCAATAATGATCAACGTGCTTGACCGAAGAAATTATCATCTCTAAGTGAAGAGAGCACCAGCCTGACCAATGAAGGCAAGGTAAGCCAAGCCAAGTGATCTGGTAACCGCCCGTATTGCCACGCAGAATCATTTTTAAGAGTCCAAGGGAGGAGCCAAAAGTACCATCCAAGTTTAAACAAACCCTATTATGAGTAGATTAATGGAATTACCAAAAATGAAATGAATCTAGTTTTGCTCTTTGACAGTTTGACACCATAACCAGGAAATCAGATTAACGGAGGACTATTAAATTCCTATAACATGGCTCCCACAAACCTAAAGAGATGGTCATTCAGCACTACATCCAGAGAGGAAAAAAAATTACTATTATTTTCTAAAAATTGAACATTTTCTCATGGTCTCATGCAAATGTGCAATGGGTCATGTAAACTAGCCAAACAGTTCCAACATCACTAAAAGCTGTACTCAGGTATGAAACAGAATATTTACAGATTTATAGTCTTAAGTATTAACGAGACGGTGAAACATAACCACCTCACATCTTAAATGCCAAAATACCAGACTCTTGTTCCCATTTCATAGCTATTCTTTAATCCATATCTTCATCCTCATCGATCTCCTCTATCTTCGTCTTCTTAACTGCTTTAGCAGCATCCTTATTCTGCGCATTTGGGATCTCAATTAGTATATCTGACTTCTTCCCTGTGCTCGCATTCACAAGCCCTCCATTCTTCTCCACCCGATATATGAGTTCTTTGCTCCCTGGCTGTGCATCAATGCATACAGTCGAATTCTCATCTATCTCCTGCCTTATAAGCATCTTTGAAAGCTGAGTCACCACCTTCTTCTCTAACCACCTTCTTATCGGTCTCGCACCATAAACCTGAACATGAAAAACAATATGTTTCAGCATCCATCCAAACCCAATCAATGAAAGTAGAGTAAATTACTCGCAACTTCAATGGTATAATACACACCGGATCATAACTCTCTGATAATACAACATCCAAAGCAACATCTGAGACAGCTAAAGCAATACCCCTCTCAGCCAGACGACTCGCTACATCCTTCATCTGTAGTCTAGCAACTTTCTTTAGCTGATTGTGTGTGAGAGGATCAAAAACCACAATCTCGTCTAGCCGATTGAGTAGCTCCGGCCTAAAATGCCTCTTCACCTGTCACACAACACAAGGAAACAAATAAGTTCATTCCTTAAACATAAATAAAAGTATCAAACATGATTGCCAACCTTTTTTTGGTTCTTACCTCTTGCATGACTAGTTCCCTAGCCTTCTGCATCGAGCACCGGCCCATGATTCCAGCTAGGAGATGCTCTGCTCCAAGATTTGAAGTCATAATAATCACGGTGTTGGAGAGGTCCACGGTACGTCCTTGTCCATCAGTTAGTCTAGCATCATCAAGAACTTGAAGGAGGGTATTAAAGACGGAGATGTGTGCTTTCTCCACTTCATCAAATAGTACAACACTGTAAGGCCTCCGCCTCACAGCCTCCGTGAGTTGCCCACCTTCTTCATGGCCAACATATCTGAGAATACCAATCACCAAATAGAGCAATCATTCTACAAGATTAAAAAAGCATCCACAAGAACAATTGGAATTTAATAAAGAGAGGACTTACCCAGGAGGAGCACCGATTAGCCGTGCTACTGAGTGTTGCTCCATGTACTCTGACATATCGATTCGTATCATTTGGTTTTCATCATCGAAGAGTTGCTCGGCAAGGGCCTTAGCAAGCTCGGTCTTACCGACACCGGTTGGCCCCAAGAATAAGAATGATCCAATAGGTTGTTGTCGCTTGCCTAGCCCAGCCCTAGACCTCAACACAGCCTCTGCAATGGCATTAACTGCTTTATCTTGACCCACCACTCTCTTATGTAACCTCTCAGCTAAACCAATCAACCTTTCCTTCTCGTTCTGGCCAAGTCTTGTGACAGGAATGCCAGTCCAACGGCTCACCACTTCTGCAATATGTTCAGGACCAACAGTTTCTGTAAGCATCAAGTTCTCATCAGTGCTCTCTTCAAGTTTATGTATGGCCGACTCTATCTCTTGGATTGCCCCATATTTCAGGTCGGCAACTCTAGCCAAATTCATTCTTCTTTCTGCCTCTTGTAAACTAATCAAGAGTTCCTCACGCCTTTGTTTCAACCTTCGAATCTCATCAATTCTCTCTTTCTCCTTCCTATACTTCATCATCAATGGCTGTAACTTTTGCCTTAAATCATCCAACTCCCTCTGAACCTATAACAATGAAAAAAGCTGAGTATTAGAAGGATGTTAACAATGTACAAGTATTCTGACTGCATGAGTGGACTTATAAACACTTACTTCTATAAGTCGAGCTTTGCTTGCTTTGTCCTTCTCTTTCTCAAGAGCATGTAGTTCAACCTCTAACTGAATTCTCTTCCTCTCAAGCTTATCTATCTCTTCTGGCTGGCTATCAAGCTGAACTCTCACATTTGCACATGCTTCATCAACCAGATCGATTGCCTTATCCGGGAGATACCGCCCTAATTAAATCACAACTCTCCGTAACTCAACAGTAGTCCAATTTTAAACTCGAATCACAATATAACCACAAATATACCTTCTAAAGAATACCCATCAATTGAAAATATCAGATACCGAATTTCCGAAATAAAACTAAATCATGAGGACCAGAGAAATTTACACAACATACCAGTTATGTATCTACTAGATAGCTGAGCAGCAACCACGAGGGCCCTATCTAGAATTCGTACACCATGGTGGCCTTCATGTCTCTCTTTCAATCCTCGAAGTATGCTTATTGTGTCTTCAACACTTGGCTCAGGAACATAAACCTGTTGAAAACGCCTCTCAAATGCAGCATCTTTTTCCACATACTTCCTGTACTCCTCAAGTGTGGTTGCACCTATACACCGAAGTTGGCCTCGGGCTAACATTGGCTTGAATAAGTTGGCAGCATCCATTGAACCCTCGGTTCGACCAGCTCCAAGTACAAGATGTATCTCATCAATGAAGAGAATCACCTTTCCTTGTGCCTCCTCAACTTCTTTGAGTACTGCTTTCACCCTCTCTTAAAATTCTCCTCTGTACTTCGCACCAGCGATTAACAATCCCATGTCTAAGGCAACAAGCCTCACATCAGCAAGATTACTCGGGATATCTCCTCTCACAATTCTCTGAGCAAGTCCTTCAACCACAGCAGTTTTACCCACACCAGGCTCACCAATTAAAACTGGATTGTTCTTTGTTCTTCTTGAAAGTATCCTTATGATTCTTCGAATCTCTTCGTCCCTACCAATGACTGGATCAAGTTTCCCAGCTTCTTCCACAAGATCACAGCCATAGGTTTTCAAGGCCTGAAAGTTTGTATCCCCAGATGCACTCTCGACCTTCCTTCCTTCCTTCCCTCGAAGCTTCTCGACCTCTGATTTCACTCTAGCCACGCTAACCCCAGCCTCTTTAAGAGCATCTGCAATTTGAGAATCCTCAAGTAGCCCAAGAATCAGATGGTCAACGGCAAGATGAGTATCACCACGAGATTTTTGCAAGGATTGGGCTCGTCTTATCACCTTGATAAGAGAATTACTTGCAGGGACTTCATCCGGCGGAGGATGTTGGGATGGGATTGTTTTAACTATTTGCTTCAGTACTCGCTCAAATGATTTTGCAGCCTCTTCTCCACCAGCATTGGAGATTGCTAGGCGGAGAATACTATTGGGATCAGCCACTAAACCAAGCGCAATGTGTATTGGGGTAAATTGTGCATGGCCAGAGTTCAAGGCCTGTTCATGGGCTTGGACGAGTGCCTCATTTGTTTTATGAGTGAATTTTTCGGGATTCATGCTTGATTCTTTTTGTGTCTGTAATAATGGATGAAACAAATCCAGAAAGTAAAAATTGAGACAGAAGCCTCAATACCAATCAAAGCCAAAAAAAAAAAGAATGAACAAAAACCTGAGAAATAGGATCAGTCTAAATTAAAAGGCCAATTTTAGTACACAAGATTGAAAAAATCTACAACAAAAAAAAAAAAAAAAAAGGAAAAAAAACTAAACCCAAACTTCAAAGTCAAATGAATAATTAAGGTTTAACATTTTGTTTGGGAAGAATGCTTTTGTCAAGTTAAAAATCGATACTGTATTGACTGATACATTCCAATTAATGTTTCATATCGCCCGATTAATTCGGATAGATTATGATATGTGAACTATAAGACTAACCAACAAAATAAGTTATGAAACCGAAATGGAGAGACTGAAGGAAAGATACCCATGAGAATAAAACCACAGGGAGAAGGAAAAAAATGGGTTCATTTTCATTAAAACCAGTCAACTAAAAGATCAATTGAGTTTACAAGATTGAAAGAAACCCATAGAAATGAAATCTAAAATGCAAGACTAATATAAGTAACCAACCCAATGGAGACTAAAAGAAAAGAATCCCATCAGACTGAAAACCAGAACCAAAGCAAGGTGGATTCACTTTAATTGAAACCAGTCTAAATTAGAAGATCAATTGAGTTCAAAATATTTAAAGAAACCAATAGAAATGAAATCAAAACTACACAACGAAATGGAGACCAAAGAAAAGAAACCAGCCTAAAATAAAAGATCAATTTAGTTCAAAAGATCGAAAGAAACCCATAGAAATGAAACCAAAATTTTAAATTCAAATTGGGTCCCCAAAGATCGAAAGGTAAAACAAATTTTCATCAAACTGACAAAAAAATAAAAATAAACAAGCAAAGTGGTTTCTCTTCCATTGAAAACAGTTGAAACTAAGTGTGTGTTTGGTAACAGTTCTGAAGTCTGAATGGAGGTGGTCCACCTTTAAAATTCAAGCATAAGAAGCTTTATTGTCATTTGTTTTGTTTCAGATTTCAGCCTTAAGAACCAAAATTCAGAACTTTTGATTCAACGATGGGGGATCACTGGATGAAACTTTTGAATTCTGATTTATTATTTTTTCCTAAAATATCCTCTTCAAAACACTAATTTTTATCACTTATCCCTTCTATATACAAATGCTAAAAACCTTATTTTAAACTTTTCTACCTCTCCTTTCTCTTCTACCTCTTATTCCTCTACAATTGTGTTGTCAAGGTCTCTCCACTTTTTTTTTAATTAGATAATTCACATCTCAATCTACTTTTCCTTTTCATTTTGTTTGTTAAATTCGTACTTTTTTTAAACTAGAATTTGTTTATGTTGCTGGCGTTTCAGATTCTATCCTCTATGATGTCTATTTGGATTTCTCTCTCTTCTAATGAAATTCTTTTGTAATGTTTTTGTTTCAATTCTACTGCAAAACTAAAATTTTAAAGATAATGTAAGATGCATTTCATTGATTTAAATTATGTTATATAGAAACCCAAGAAACATCGTTCATTATTTTTCGATAATTCTCAATCTTTTTTGGTTCCTATGTAGCTTTTCGGCTTGAACGAGTTCCACATTCCAATTTCTTATAATTTTCTTTTCAATTGTCGATCAACCTTTCGTAGCCCTCAATAGTTCCAAGCATCAAGAGTGCTCTGCTCCCTTACTTCTACACTGAGATTTTTTTGGTCTTCGGTAACATCCCATCTAAACTCATTCAGATTAAAGCCTCTTTTTTGTGATATTTACACTATTTCTATATGGGAACCCCAAAATTGTTTATTTCAAAAACAATTATTCATTTTAGGAAGTAAAGGAAAATGATTATATGGGTATCCATGATGTTGTCTTACAGATTGATTAGGTGCACTAGTGTCTTACAAAATTATTGAGGTGTCTTCAATTTGTATGAATGACGAACTTAGATTCCATTATCAATGCATGTTTGTTTATCCTTAACTTGGCCAATTGAAGTTGCCCCCAAAAACTTTATTTTCTAACATCTTGGTTTCACCTATCCATTTCGCAACACGAGGTATTGGCTAAGAACATATTGAGGAACGCGTACAATGAGTAGAAAGGAGAAATTTAACCATGCACACGCTTGGTTAAGAAATGTAGGGCCTTTGGTGTATGGAAAAAAATATTCCCGATTTTAAACAAAATGCTTTCATATCATTATCACATCTAACAGAACATTGTTATTGCATGCATGGCAATACACAACTTCTTACGTCGTGTTTATCTTCATGATGAGTTGTTTTGACAATAAAAATTGATGTCGACGAAGCGAGCAATCCTTTAGTAGACTCCGAATCACCAGAAGATACATCATGTTAAAATGAAATATTCTCACCGCAAGTACAAGTTGATATGATCACTTTACGTGATCAGATTTCAAATGAACTAGAAAATGCATGATTGTTTATTGTTTGAGTATTAACTTGTTGAAAAATAATTTCTCAAGTATGAGTTTAATTTGAAAATAATACTTTTGGGGTGTTTGATTTATCAGAAATCGAAATTAAATGTGTGGATGGTTTCATTATGCATAACATGTTATGTTTTTCTATTATGTTTTTCGGTTAACAATTTATTAGAATTACAAAAAGATAATATTGTCAAAATGACTATTATTTTTTAAAATTTTATTTGTATCAAAAAACTTTTAAAAATGATATACAAACAACTTTTCCAAAACAAGATTCTAGATTCGAGATTCCAGAAAATAGAAAATAGACTTCAGACTTCAAAAGTGTTACCAAACATACCTTAAAAAATTCAAAGAAACCCCTAGAAATGAAATCAAAACTGCAAAGCAAAATGGATAGTAAAGGAAAGAACCGATAATAATAAAAAATAAAAATAAAAATAGTAAAGGAAAGAACCTCATGAGGATGAAAACCAGAGCCAGAGCAAATTAAACGATCAATTTAGTTCAAAAGTTTGAAAGAAACCTATGAAAAGAAATCAAAAACTGCAAATAGAAATGGTATCAAGAAACGAGGGAAAGAAATAACAGATTCTCATTAAACTGAAGAAAAAAAGAAGGAAAGAAACTAATCTTAATGACAAGTTTACCTTGCAAAATGATTCTAAAACTGAAGCTTATACTCTGTATTTGCGCCACCTCTGTAAATTAACTTTTCAAAGAAGAGGAAGAGAGGAGTATGGAAGGCAACTGTTGGAGTGGCGGTGGGATCCTAATCGTACTAGAGACTAAATCTAAATCTAAATAAAGTGGCAAAGTTTCTCGAACAATCTAAATAATAATGACCATGCCACGTGTATCATTTGAATTTGACATCTGGATGAGTCACTCTTACAGTCGAAACCGACTAGTTGTACATATTGCGCACCGTGAATCGTACAAGAAACTCTAAGGGTATGTTTGATTGCACATGGAAAATAGGGTGGAAAATCAATTTCCATGGAAAATGATATTTTTCAAGTGTTTGATTGCACATGGAAATGGAATTCATTTTCCACCCCATTCAAAAAGTCCACTAAATCATGGATTTCACTTTCCCACCCATATGGGTGGGAAAATGAAATCCACCCATATTTTCCATCACCAATTCTTCCCTACCACCACCACCACCACCACCACTACCACCACCACCACAATCACCACCACCACCACTACCACCACCACCACCACAATCACCACCACCACCACCACCACCACCACCACCACCATCACCACCACCATCACCATCACCATTATACTAACCTCGTCATCGTCGTCATCACCATCGCCGTCGCCATCGGCTCCGTCTCCGACCACCTACTATCTTTCTTCTTCTCATTCTTCTCCATCCCTCACCTCATCCGCCACCACTACCACCATGTTCTCCCTCCCATCTTCCTCACTTACCTTCGTCGCCACCGTCACCGCCGCCACCGTCGTGGCCGCCACCATCGCCGTCGTGGCCGCCACCGCCGCCGTCGCCGTCATGGCCGCCACCACTGTACTCGTCGCCGTCGTGGCCGCCACCGTCGCCGTCGTCATGGCCGCCACCGTCGCCGCCACCTTCGTCGCCACATCCTCCCCCCTCCCTCTTCCTCGTCATCTTCTTCTTCCTCTCCCCCTCCTATCATCTTCTTCCTCATTCTCCTCTTTTTCTTTTTTCTTATATTTTTCCATGATTTTATCCATGCGAAATCAAACAATGGAATTTGATTTTCCAACCCTACCTATTTTCCACAACTAATTTTCCATGGATTTCAAATTCCATGGAAAGTGACTTTCCATGCAATCAAACATACCCTAAATCTAAATAGAGTGGCGAAGCCATGGAGGAATCTAAATAATAATAATAACCGTTTTACGCCACGTGTATCATTTGAATATGACATCTGATAAGTGACTTTTACAGTTGAAACCGACTAATTATACATATTGCGCACCATGAATTATCATTATCACATACAAAAATTGTGCTTCTCAATCGATTTTTTTCTTCGAGAACAAAATGTTAAATTTTGATTATCATTTAGCTTTGAAGTTTGGATTAATTTCTATGAATTTTTAAAATCTTCTATATTAAATTAATCTTTTCATTTAGATATCTTTGTTTTTCTGATTTTCATTGTCATATAGTTATTTTATATTCATTTGGCTTTTTTACTTTTCGATTGGGATTGGAGCTTACTTCTCAATTTTTATTCTTTTTTAGCGCATTTTTTTTTGCATTCATTATTATTGCAAACACAAGAAGGATCAACCATGATTTAAAAAAAACAAAAAATCACTCAAAAAATAAAATGAGGCTTTTTTCGAAACTTATGGTCTTGATTTCTAATCATGCACAATTTGGATTCATAGTTTCATAATTTTATAACATTTATTGGATTTTGTTGGGGACAATATTTGAATTCAAGACCTTTTATTTCTATTGTGAATGATGTAGGATTTTTTCATTTTTAATGAAACCTTAGCTAAAAGAGCATTTTTCTTATTTGTGATAGTTGAAAAATTAAAAAAAATCTAATTTACCTTTTTTTTTTTATTTAAAGAATTGTAAAAATGACTCTCTAAACTTTAGTCTCACATCGAATAATTACAGAAGTGGTGTTTACTATAAAAGATTTCACTTTCTCACATACTTGAATATGAATAATAATGAGAGTTCGTTTTCTTTTCAAGAAGGTCTAAAACTTTGAAGAAGAGAGCTTTCTTTTTATACTAAACATGTTTTCGATCTCTCTCGAAGAACGACAATGGAGGAGCTCTTGGTCCTGCGTTTAAAGAAAACAAAGATGAGAGTTTTCTTTCTAAGGAGTGAGAGTTTTTTCTTTCATTTTTTTAACTTCTTTCTTTTGAAGAAGAGGAAACCCTGACCTACTACCTTTCAATCCTAATTTCAAATGGTAATTATAAAAGCACCCTTCGAATTAATAAGGGCAACCCACATCATTTCAAATCATATATTTATCAAAACATGAGGGTATATTAAAAATTACCCAAAGTTTGGACTGATACATCCTCCAACCTGACTGCGTCCAAACCGGTCAAACCATTTGAACTGAAGAGTGAGTAGGAGTATACATTGTCTGTGGCTACGTGAAGACATGATTGGGCATACATGCAATATTAAGATCATCATGTATAACATCTTATAAAATGTACTTGCCTACTCGCTTGACTGGAATGGTGCATTGGCAAGCAACTAAGAAGAGCATATGTGGCTTCACAAATCTATTGTGCCTTGCAATCCATCCATTAGTACATATCATACTACGAGAGTGCTCTCTTCTCCTATGGGATACTGATTTTGGATTGTAGTCAACTTATAGAAAATGTATCCAAAATCTATATTATCGTTTGCCAACATTTCTTCTAAAATCTGATAGACATGGGAGCAACTAAGAGTGAAAGTTTATTTGCAAGAGAAAATTAAGAGTAGGAATTTTTTTTGTAAGGGCAATAGCAGTGGATTTCTTTATCCGTTGTTGTTATTTGTTGCAATGGCTCATAAAACCTCAACAGACTTCGAAATTCTTGTGGGGGTTAATTGCCCCCATTAAATCCATTCGATTTTAGTACAAAACGTAGGAAACAGAGTCCTAACTCTAAAAACAGTCCTACGACATTTCTAATTTAAGTCCATCTTTTATTTTGATTATAAGAATCACCTTTATAATCTGAATCAAAATATTCTTTTTCCAAGATATATTGGTGTATTTCCGCTAATCTCTAACATGAAATAGTACGGAAAATTGAATGGTTAAACAAGTTGAGGAGTGTGACTGGGCATCCCTCAGTATTTTTTTGTGCGAATATTTGAAATACTCTTGTGTTTTATAACATCTCCTTGACCATGATCATTTATGAGGGGTTATTAAAATGCCCTCTCATCTTCAAGTTCTAACCTAAATGCCATAATCTTCAAGTTTTAATCAAAATCTTTTGATTTTTTTCTCATCCAAAATCTGTCTTGTTAGGCAAAAATTTTCTCTATGGTACTCAAACCCTAGGAATCGAATCTACTTCAAACTTTCATAAAAAGATAAGATATTCGGATTAAAAATCAAGGATTTGATTAGTATTATTATTATTATTTTGCAAGGAAAATTTTGAGGAGAGAGCGCACTTTGACTGCATTCCAAAGATACTGGTATGGTTAAGCCTCATGGGTGGTGTAGACACCCCAATTTACACGAACCCATTAGGAAAATTCATATTTCTTCAAATTGATTTCAGTTTACGACTTAAGCCTCTCAACATGCCCGCATTGCCACTTGGCATCATCTTCATGCATGCATGCATCATGTCATATAGTTTGCATGCTCAACCTTGTCCCTAACTCACTCCCAATTCGTGTTCATTTTCAATTAACCGATCCATTCTAAACCCATAACCTAAATCCATTACCTAGCCCAACCTAAGCCTAAAACCCAATGCCATTCTAAACCCATAACCTAAATCCATTTTCTAGCCCAACCTAAGCCCAAGACAAAATCCATTCTCTAAGCCCAATATCAAACCCACTCCAAGTCCATCCTCTCACCCCTTCATAAGATGACACATGTTGATACCTCATAAGCCCTCAATATCCAATGCATCATCTAATTGGAGGGTAAACTTCTTTTTTGTGAAAACTCAAGAATGCCCTTCTCAAAAAGTCTAGTCAAATCAAAAAGGTTATTTGGTCTTTGGTAATAATCCATAAAGATGAGGGAACTTCCCATTATGCCCTCAAAAGGTGGGAATCTTCAAGTACATACATGGAGTTCTCCCATTGGTCCATTTCAAAATTATACTTCCACCCTTGTTTTATTTGTTATTTACAAATGAACCAAAGTCTACTTTTCACCTACCACTTCACCTTTACACATGTCATCCTCCTATTCACCCTCCCAAATGTGCTTTTATTTTCCTATTGGTCCATTTCAAAGCTACACTTCCACCCTTGCTTTATGAGTTATTTACAAATAAACCAAGATCTACTTTTTACCTACCACTCCACCTTTACACATGTCATTCCTCCATTCATCCTCCCAAAAGTACTTTTGTTCTCTCACCTCTATTTACCAAAAAACCAAGGATCAAAGCATGCTTTTAGGGTTTCTTCACAAATGTCATCTTTACCCTCATACAAATGGAAAATCCAAAAAGAAATAACCTAAATCTCATGTCCATTTTCTTTATTTTTAGGGTTGGACCACTTTATCCCCAAAAGTTCTCCAAAAACTCTATAAATACCCTTCATTTTTCATGATCAACTCATGCTCTCAAGCCCCCATCTCTCAACCTAAAACTCTACAAAAATTCATACTCATTCTCTCATCTTCTAAACTTCAACTCAACCCTCAACCATCTCATTTATCTCTCAAGCCTACTCTTCAAGGTTCAAGTTCATTAAGGGACAAGGTGGGGTTAAGATGTAGTTATTTATTTTAAAGCTTGCATCTTCTTATTCTAATCCTCTATTTTATTTTCTCTTTTAGAAATCCTTTAGGATGTAATGCACACCCTCTCCCATCCCCGGTAGATTGGACTAAGGTTCGATCGAAAGGATGGGGGTTGAAGCCCTTTTCATCCCAATCTCATGCATCATCTTGTACACAATGCACACACTCACCTATGCATGGCAATGATGAAGAAATGTGTTACCCTCTTGATGGGGTGAAACACAAAGTTTCTAGCCATGCATACATGCATCAATGTTGTGACTTCAAGGGAACTCCATTATGGAGTCTCTTTAAGAGTTCAAACCAACATTCATTTCATAAATTTAATGTGATTATATGGGTCATTCTCTTCCATAGAATGTCCCTAATGTCACATTGAAATCAAAATCCCTTTTTAGGGAACATTCCATTTAATGCACACACCACTCTTACCATACATTCTCATGCATTTTAATAGTTGTTTTCTTGAGTTTTCTACAAAATAAAATGACCAAGCAAGGTAACCACTTTTGGTGGAGAGGATGGGGTGCCTAACACCTTCCCCATCCTCTAACCGGACCTCCTTACCTAGATCTTAGGTAGACCGTGCCCTTTCCAACATATGAGAGTCACTACAATGCCATGAAAAAAATGGTTTTCAAAAGAATCAATCCGGGTGCCCATTCACACCCATTTCAAAAAAGAATGGTGGCGACTCCAAACAATGTAGTATTGAAGTTCATTGTGAACATTTCATGTCTACAGGTGGTCTCACTTTATGAATATTAAGATCTTAAATTCATAAGAAATCCTAATAAATAAAAACTTATATAAAACTAGAAAATAATTTAAACGGATACAAATGAAAGGAAATAATCACATGACACGATAAAATTTAGATGGCTCAAATAACTCTAAAAAAAATCAAATAGAAATAAATATGTAACAATCATAAAAAATGATATACTAAAATAATAAAAGAAAACAAATTATAGAAAATGACATGAATAATAATTTATAATTTTATTTTAAGTAAATTTATGCCTTATTAAAATTGCTAAACATTAATAGGTAGAGAAAACTTCATTTTTGAAAGAGACTGCAGAGGTGTGTGAGGTACACAAAACCTCTCAGGAGTTTCGAGGAAACATTTGAAAGAGTAACATTCACATTAAACTTGGGATGATTTTCATCGTTTGCTACCTGACTTTGTCAAACAAGGTATTATTCTCAATCCACATTGTTTAAGATAATTGTATTTCTTTATATTTAGAATTGAAGTTATAGACCTAAAATCTTAGAAAAGAAATTTGATAATCCAATTTGTTTTTTAAATAATTTGAGTTACTTTTCCACAAAAATATCATACTTCCATTTCAATTTTCAGATTGTGGGATGGAAGAAAGAAAAACTCTAATGTAAAAGTCTTATAGAAAATCTTACATAAATTCCAACTGATTATGTATTCTGCTTTAACATTTTGGTTTTCTCCAATGTCTCAATTCTACAAGAAAAAAATTAAGAAGTTTTTGAAAAGGAACCTATAAAAAATTCTATTCTTATAATATTTCTGACCAAGTGCAATCTTCTTCTCAAGTTTTATATGCAAATAAAGCATCTAAGTGACAACTACTGTTAATTATAATTCAATGTGTTAAATATTATTTTGATAATCTCAAAATAACATAAATAGCAAAAGACTAATCTAAGAAAAATGCAATCACCTTTGTTATAGACGAATTTAATATTGGCCAAGGTCCCACCACGGTGGATTGTGGCTAATCCAAATTCACTTAACCTTGAACGAAATACATGTGCTTGTACCAAGAAGTCAAAAAGGAGAATATTTCAAACATTGATTTTAAGTTTCAATCATTTATTTATACAAAAACAAAAAATAACAAAGTCATGATAGAAGGAAAGAAAATTGAGATATTTTCAATGTTTTCTTATGCCATTCATGTAAATTTGAAAGGGGAGAAACTTTTATAATTGAGAAAAGAGGGGAAAGAAAAGAATGTGATGAGTTAGTTGTTTTGTTTGATTTGTCATGCACTATTTATTATATGCTTTGATCATGTCAGAAGCATGATAGTCAAAGACTCATAAGGTTCTCATTGCTTGATAGTTAACTCTAATTAAACTAAATATAATTAGTTTAAATTAAATATAATTAGTTTAAACTAAATAAATATAGTTTGGCAGAGTAGAAGTGGTTCGCCAAATTTAGGATTCCACAAATGCCCCCACATTTACATTTAAACTAAATATAATTATAGTCATTTTGGTCAAAAATTAAGAAAATTACACTTCATGACTCTAGAGAATGAGGTAGGTTAGCTTTCAAAATTACAAAAATATAATTTGTCCTGTGTAATATTCACAAACCCCTTTAATCAATGTTTTAATTATAGATAAACCCCTTTGATGCATGTGTGTTTGCACATGCCACCTTCTAGTTCCCCCGAAAGTGGATCCCACTCTTTTAATTCAATTATGGAAAATGATAATATATAGGAATGCATTCTAGGAAGCAGATCCTCTGTAACTCACTTTAAACGGTTGGAAGAGTGCCATATCAATGATTAAATTAGATCTCACACCTAAAATCCAGGGGAGTTCAATAGCCGTTCATTTTTAAAGACACGAATCTTCATAAATAAATAAAAAATTTATTTAAAAAAAAAACCCAAATCTAAATCTTGAACATAAGAGGTTGAGATGTTAATTTAAAAAAAAAAAAAAAAAACATTCTCTCAATCATTTCAAGTGTGCTATAGGGTGCCAAGAACCGTGTGCTATAGAGGATCTGCTTCTTGCATTATAATGTTGATTTATGGTGATTTAGATATACTGTTTAATGATGATTTTCTAACTAGAAAGTCTTTGCTCAGTCAATACTTGAATAACGTGGCACGGACATGGAATCATATGTCTTTTTCACTGGGATACACAACTGCACATCTTTTATGGGGATGTGCAATTGTGTATCTTGAGAAAAAAGATCTATGGTTTCGTGTCCATGCCACATCAGCCAAGTATTGACCGAGTGAAGACTTTCTAGTTAGAAAATCATTATTCATACTGTTTTGGTAAATGTATTTAGGACAACCCTTCCTTTTCAAAAGAGTCAATGCCTCCTTTGACAAACGCTCCCATATGCCCCCTAACGTGACATGGGCTAGAACCATAGATTTTTTTCCCTCCGGATGCAATTGTGTATCCCTAGGAAAAATCTATGATTCTTGCATGTCACGTCAAGGGATGTGTGCCAGAGGGGGGCTTCAAAAAATCATTATCCTTTTCAAAATGCAAATTTATCCTTTCTATGGTCTTAGGTTGGAAATTACCGAAATGATCAAAATACCTTCATCTTCAACTTTTTACCGAAGACCTTTGATTTTCCTCCTAAAAGTCCCTAATTATCTCCAACCTCTTAAGGTAAAAACTTTGATTTCTTTGTCAACCCTTATTTTGTTTCCTAAAAAATTGTGAACTTCTCCAAATCTTCACGCTTGATTTATTTGGCAAAATCATCTAAGGTTATACTTTATTGTAACTTGCAGCTCTTTAAAATCTGAAAAATGTAATTTCTCATAATAATGATTTCTGGGAAACTAATTTTAGGAATCCTACTAATGAATATTGATTGCATGTATTTGCTTATTTATGTCATACATTTATTGAACCATGAAAAACTATCCAAGACTATATTTTATCTATATTTCTTCCTTTTCTACATTGGAATCAAATTCCTTAATAATCGGTAGATACATTTGAAAAAGAAATGATTTATTGATCAGTCTTGGATGAATTACAATGAACGCTCATAGGCAGGGCAGAGCTAGGATTTTTGGTCAGTGGGGGCTAAGTGCTAACGATGATCAACAAATATTCTTGATTTCTTTTTATGCAAATGTTGGATTCTTACAACAAACTAAGGTTCGCTAATAATCTCCATAATAGTGATAAAAGATTCTCTCTAAAACCAGAGATATTAGGACTTGTAAAAAAGTCTTGGCTTAGACTTAATATATCATAATTTTTTTTAAAAAAATTCAACATTAAAGTTTAACAATAAGAAAGGATATTTAAGGAGTTGAAGATGATGGACTCTGACAAGAAACTCAAACATCATTTTTATATGCCCAAAAAAAATTCGAGACTTTTTTATTAAAAAATTTCAAATTGAATCTCCTTTGAATAATTATAGAATCAAAATTTTGTTATTATGTTTTTTGAGAGTTACTAGCAGTTAAAGGTGAGGGCCATTTAATCATTTTTCATTAATTTGGTCAAATTGAGGCCAATGGACGCATATATTGTCAATTTGAAACACAAGGGATATCTCTAATATGTATCAAAATGTGGGGGCTAAATCACCCACTTTTTTTTTTGAAGTTGAGATGCCAACACAGGGTTATTTCTAATATTGATTAAAATGTGGAGGGTTAAATTACCAATTTTTTTTCTAAAACGTTGCATAGAGGTTGAAGGTGAGGGTCCTTAATTCATTTTCCATGAGTCTTAGTACAAAGTTTACATTTGGTAATTATTCGATAGGGTTTCGATTTGGTTAATTCGAATAACTTCGGAAAAGTTTCATTTAAAAATGAAAAAAAACAAAATTGATGAATATACAAATTATATTTTTGGGTTTCTTAACAAAACATGCCATCTTCAACCTCCCTCAAATCCCTATCTTGTTTTTATTTTTAGATTTGAATGTTAAAAAAAAAAAAAAAATTTAGGGAGAAGGTTAAATTTTTTACCTTATTCAATAATTAATTGATAAATCATCAATTAATTCGTTGATTTAATCGGCTACTCTCCAATCTGAAGAATTTTCAATATGGTACCAGTCTGAGAAGATTGAGGGGAGCTAAATGTATAGAGATAAGTCTTTGTATTTCGGTTCATTTTCCTTTTTATTAAATAAAGTTCAAATGACCAATCTATCAAAAACAAAAAAAAGTTCAAAGGACCAAAATATTCAGTGGGGTCTATATGTCTTCAGTTTTAGAAAATAAGGGTTATATGTAATATCCATCAAAATACAAGGGGTATATTTAATATCGATCAAAACATAAGGGGTTGAATCAACATTTATTTTGTTCACCAAGTTCTGTGGAGACTATCAGTTTAAAGAACAAGGGGTGTATCCAACATTCATCAAAATACAAGGGGTTAACTCAGCGGTTTTTTTTTTTTTTTTTTTTCTATATCAAAAAGTTTAGTCGGGACTATAACCCCCACTTGTCCTCATGTAGCTCCGCCCTTATATATGGTTTAAAATAAAAAAATAAAAAAAATAAAATATTAAAGGATGAGAATGAATCATGCCAAATCTGGAATGTAATCTATCATAATTATCATCATAATCTAAATCAATCTTTTAGTTATTCAAATCTAACTCTAGATGATATGATGTAGCGCAATACATCTTATTACATTGCATCTTATGTAATACTCTTAACACATCTCACTAGAATTTAAACTAGACATTATCACTGGAAACAGCCAAAGGGAGGGGTGAAGGGTCTTGCTTACTCAAAGAATGCCCATCGTCAATACATGCAAGTCGACCTCGATTCAAATCTGAAACTTCTTGTTGGCCTAGAGTTTTCAAAATTTTCTCAGTTTCTCCAAGAAGATAGGCTGCTTTATGGATGCTCTTTCCCACCTTTTTAATGTCTTTGCCAAAGCACATTATGGATATAACGCGTGGTAGTTTTGTAAGGCAGGCACCCAATATATCAGAGATTGTTTGAGATAAACCTTCAAACAATTCATCTAATGTCTTGTTTCTGATGTCGTAGTCCTGCAGAATAGTTCGTCCGACTCTATACATGGAATTTGCTGCTAGTACCTTGATGGGCCATTCACGAGGACTGTTCTTGAACTCTCTGACATATTTCTTTCCCGTATCTGCAAGTTTTTCAATTATCTCTGTCGCGCTTTTTCCTTGAAGGGCCAATTTCTGAAGGTCCTCGTCTAACCACTTATTATAAAAGTCAATCCCAAGCCACACGATATCGGCTGCCTTACTGATGTTCGTAAACTCTCCTTTCTTGTCCAATTTCTTTTCTACGAGTCTGACATACTTGAGGCCTTCCCTTACGCCATGTAACAAGTTTTTGACTAGGTGATTGTCAATGTTTGGAAGTGCAATGGCAATGCTTAATAGTGTCACCAGTGTTAGAGCCCAACCATGAGGAGCTTCTTTGGAACCTAATAGTGTGGGAACTTGGACACTTTCGAAATCTCTCACTCCTTTGAAACCTTGTGACACGACCGAATTATCCAAAAGTTGGATAAGATAAGTTGGTTGCCTTGTTCTTCCCCTTTGAATCCAATTATCGGTAGCCTCACAGCTTTTCTTCGCAATAAACTCGACCAATTTCTCCTCTCCCTCGAGATGTATCACAAAATGGCTCAGGTCTAGCTTTATTATCGGCCCCAACTCCAACCCCAAGTCATTTTTTGAAACAACTGCATTGGATTGGGTCCCCTTATTTGATCTCTTGGAGCAGCAACAACAGTATGAGAATATACCAATTTGGGTCACAAGCAATATGGAAACAAACCGAACAGCTTTGCTTACAACCACTATTGTACTCTGCATTCCTATACAGAAGTCCAAAAGTAAATTTTTTGTGGCGTGCACAAACTTCCTACATTGTCGTCCATGGATGCGTAATGCAAAGGAGCTCTCTTTCCACTTTTCCAACCTCCCGATCCAATGTTTTTCTACTTTAAACTCATTTGTGCGGCTATGTTTCCCTCTTTTGTGGTACCTAGAATGATTAATGACATTGAACCATCTATAAACTGGTGCAATGGTACCGACCGCTACTCCGACACTCTGAACAGCAAGAACCACTATAGTTGACCAATTATAATCAGATTCACCTTCACAAAATTTCAATGATCCTATAAGCGAGCCTGCAGTGATCGAAAAATCGCTTCTAGTAAGATCAAAGCGTTGATGGCACAAAGTACTCCAGAAAAAGCACATGTCACCCAACGCCCCATCACAAACTGAGGGCTACAAGTATAAGCCATCATCCAAGACTTTTTAACATCTTCCGTTAGTTCCTTAACCGAAGATTCTCCATTATTAGTATGTAAGGCTTCATCCTTAGCTTGTTGAAGTTTTAGACGATATTGTTTTTCAAGCGAACGCTTAGTGGTTGGAACACTTAAAGCAGAGAATGCCAAGATTACAAGCAAAACAAGCATTGAAAACATGATTAAAACATGTTCTGGTATGAAAATGTAAATTGCGCCCGTACCAATTTGGATGGACACATCAACGACGAGAGTGATGACAAGAATACTCAAAGCCATCACGTTCATGCTGATTTCTTTTTTCTCCATTGTTCCTAGAGAGGGCATAAAATTAGCCATCGCGGTACATATCAAGATAGTACTGCTGAGCTTGGCGAGTTGGTCTTCCCGGCGAGGCATTTGGGTAGTCAAATCCATCGGAAATTTTACTGCAACAGATAGGATTGTTAGGGAAGTGGAATTGAGAGAGAAGTATTTGCAGGGAAACCAAAGCTTCTTGTGTAGGAGCCCACGAAGGACATCTATAGCCATTGCAAACAAGCATGCCAATGAAGCCGCTGCGACATAGATGCCAATCCATAGCATTGGCTTACCGAACATAGAGTCTTCCATATCCCCATCGAATTTGCAGTCATTCCTACCCATCCAAATCCTCATTTGAGCCTATATCTTGTCTTGCAAGTTATTTTTGCTCATAAAATTTCTTTTCTTAAAGACTGATCGCATGATAGTATGATTTCTATGCTACATATTTTATACATGAGTTGTGGACTTGCGCAACTCGCGGTCACATAACTTGACCTAAAGAAATTAAAGGTGGAGGACATTGAGATTTTGGTACTATTTGACAGAAAATTCCAACTTCTAGCCTTCAAGGAAATTTCTTTCTTGTCACATTGTTAACTGACTTCCAATCAAAATGGATCAAAGTCATCGGCCCCCTTTGAGACTATTTTTTTTTGAAAGGTCAACAGGGTTAAGGCAGACTCAGACCAGCAACAACCAAAAAACTGAGACACCACAGGCATCCTAATAAATAACAGAGACAAGGTCGTCGCTAGAGAGCAACTCACAATCTAATTCAATGGAACCAAAACTATTTTGATAAGAAGCAATCATGCCGGCAGCCCTGTTGGCCTCTCTAAAGACGTGGGACCAGTTTGATTGACCATGTCAAGTCTTTTTTCATCTTACTCTCTTTTGTTTTGTTAATTCCAATCAAACTTTATAGTAAAAAAAAAGTTATGATTATATGGTTGTATTTGATTGGAATGTAGGATTTATTTCTAGTGACTAGTTGTAATACTACAGTAGCATCTAATAAATATCATATAATTGTTTGAGCATCAGTGGCGAGGCCCTTTTTCGATTATCATTATTTTTTTTCAGAAAAAAATCCTCTGTTTTTTAGTTCGAGGAAGAGATTCGCCAGTTGAGTGGGACTGGATGCAGGAAATGAGAATGCCATATTGGAAAATCCCTCGAGCATTATAATATTGTATGATGAAAATACAGAAATAGATAAATCATTTTGGCTGCGTTACATAATAAGATAAGGTTTTGAACTATTTACATACCTAGATAAATTTACTGGTTTTTTTTAATGGGACCAACTAGTTGCACATCACCTAGTACCAGTTGCACTCCATCACTCTAAAAAACCACTTGCCCTCATTGTTATAATTGATCTCCAAAATATAAAAAAACCTTTCATTGCTTTTCTTATTATTATTCTTCTTCTTGAAATACATAGCAGAATTAGAGCTTCATAAACTCTAATTTTAATTTTCAAAGCTTCATGATCTACACATAGGGTAAAAATCTGTAGGAACTCTTGTTAATGATTGGTCCGTTCAACACCAAACATTTTGGCCAACCATTTTTGTCCTACATGGGTTAGAAGTTTTGGAATGGGCTGATTTTTGGTGAGGATGATCTTTATGGTGAGGAGATCATCCTCACCAAAAATCAGCCCATTCCAAAACTACTAGCCCCATGGTTACAAGTTGAAAAATCGTGGACCGTCCATTTTTTGTAAATCATTTTTGATGGGGTTAGAAGTTTGGGAATGGGCTGGAGATCATCCTCACCAAAAATCAGCCCATTCCAAAACTTCTAACCTATGTTTTGAAAAATGTTTGGTGCTGAACATTTCCTGTTAATGATAGGTTTGGTGTAAAATTTACAAGAGCTCTTGCTGATGATGGGTTCTTCATCATCACTACTGGTATAAAATGTAGAGATAGGACAGGAATTAAAAAAAAAATTAATAAGCAATTTTGTTTTATGTTGGAGTGCAATCGATACTAGGTGATGTGCAACTAGTCGGTCCCTTTTTTAATTAATCATTAATCGAGCAAAATATTTTCTCCACAATTTGTGATTGCACACCCCCAAGACTAAAACCCATTGTTTCTAAATTAGTCTTGGTCACCTTGAAATCTAATCAAATCAAGTTGAGTCAGCTGAGTTTGAAGTAGACTCAACAAATTTTTAAAACTATGCTAGAAAGTAAACTTTTTTTTTAATATATATATATATATATATATATATATATATATATCCTAATGCAATCAAATGATGAAATTCATTTTCTTATGTATTCATTTTCCAATATTCCCTTTAAAAGGGATTCTTTGCAATCAGATACACTGGTCTTTAGCTCCAAAAAATTGTCAATGGTTTCTCTATTTAATCTTATGAAACTTGGGACCTCTTCCTTGCTATTTTCACATGGAAAAGGAAAATTTTCCCTTCAAAAGTGACAATCTAAAACTTAGGGGGAGATTTGGTTCAGATTCTAGAATTCAATTATGTGTCAGAATCAGATTTTTTCATAATTAAGAACCAAAATCATGATTCTTTTAGAATCAAAATTTTTCATAATTAAGAACCAAAATCAAGAGAAACAACTTGAGAATTATTTTTGATTCTTCATGATTTTGATTCTGACTCATAATCGGATTCTAGAATTTGATACATTGTTTGATTTAGATAATCGACCTGATTTTTTCATAATTAAGAACTAAAATCATGAAGAATCAAAAACATGTTTCTCCTTATTCTCATAAGTGGATACACTTATGACGATCTTGAAATACAACTTGTAATAATAATAACAACAACAACAACAATAATAATAATATTATTATTATTTTAACAATAATAAAATTAATAATATGACAATATAATTAACAATAATAATAATAAAATATCAATATAATTATAATTAACAATAGTAGTAATAGTTATAATAATAGAAGCAAGTATCATAATAATAATAACCAATAAATCATATCTATGGAGAATAAATGGCATCTTGTCACTAAAACTTAAGGTCAAAGAATGATTTTGGGCAAAAAAACGTATATATATTTTAGGGTCAAGATCAAGGGACATATGTAAAAACAATGTAACATTAATAAAATTTCAAAATATGGGTTAGAAGTTTCGGATTGAGCTGATTTTTTGTGAGGATGATCTCTATGATGGGAAGATCATCCGAAAAAAAAAAAATCAGTCCAATTTGAAATTTCTAAACCCATTAAAAATGATTTAGAATGCGAACCGTCGATTTTTTTTTTTCCAATTTTTATCAATAATTTGTAAGTCACTTTTGATGGATTTAGAAGTTTCAGATTAAGCTGATTTTTTGTGAGAATGATCTTCTCATCATAGTGACCATCCTCGCAAAAAATCAGCTCAATCCAAAACCTCTAACTCATATTTTGAAAAACCATTATTTTACATATGTTTTTCTATATGTCCCTTGAACCGCCCCTATATTTTAAGTTTTTGAAAAGAAATTGAAAATGAGTGCAATTTGGTCATATTCTATCAGTCTGTTGCAAAGACTGGAGTCAAAACTCAAAAGGGCCTATATGTTATCAGTTTGAAAATACAAGGGTGTCTCAAATATTAACCAAACCCTAGAGGGGCGGGCATGCCCAAATTAATTAGCCCATCCCAAATCCCAATTCGCAAGTTTGCAACCGCGATGGTAAATTCTAACGAGTAGAGAAGACTTTCCAAAGTCGGTTGGTTGATGGTGTGCGCATTCTTTTTCATTATTGCACACCACGCACTAGTTAGAATTTCTGTTGCAGAGTGAAAGGTTAGGAGAGAGAATGGGGACGACGAGGACCAATTTCTACAAGAATCCTTCATTTATTTACAACAGAGATTTCAATCTCTCCTCTGTCCTTCAAAATCTCAGAGGTAATTTAAATTTTTTTTTTTTTTAAATTATACTTTGTTCGTCTTCTTTGCTTCTAATTAGGGTTTGTTTTGTTTGATTGTTCCTGTGATTTCCTGATTCAGCATATAACGATGCGACTGGGAACGCTCCTCTGAACGAAGAATTACGCCCTATCGATGAGAATAAGGCCCACCGTAAACGCGGTCCGGATCGAAGACCGAAAACTGATCGTGATGAGAGAATTGTGGACGAGACTGATGGGCCTCTCTCTCATCAGAGTTATATTGAAAAGAGAAGGCAAGTATTAAGCAGATTTAATTTTACCTTATATTTTAATTAACATATTTGTGATTTTAATTCAATGTGAAAAGCACTCGAGGTAATATCGGATGTAGCACAAGTCAATATTACTCAATAAGTCATAAGAATTCAATCAATTCACTCTCCCTCACTCAAGAGAACATAAGTGACTTTTGAAGAAAACTTGAATTATTTACATTGTAAATGGTTAGGGTGATCCAAACATAGTAACAAAAAAACTCCGTTTTTTTAAAGTCCTGTTGAAAACACGTTTTGTACCTCTAATGATTAAAAAAATGAAAATTTTTGACTTAAAAAAAAGATATATTTTTACGTTCTAAACGCGTTGTTTACATTTTTAAACACATTTTTTTTTTTCAAATAATGATAATAATAATAATAACCTATATTTTTTTAGTTTTGTATTTAATTTCTATGGCCTTATGATTTTTGTGATTTAGTTCATAAATGTTGTTTAATGTAGGATTTTATGATAATGTCCTGATGTTAAGGTTTTTAAAAAATTTCAATAGTGTGTTGTTTTGCTCAAAAGATGCATTGATGGTTAGATTTGTTTTCGTCAACTAATGTATAATTATGTGTGAAAACATATTATGATGCATAGATATTGAATATTGCTTTTTTTCTTTTTTTTAAAAAATATATTGAAAACATATTTTTAATATATGTTTTTTTTTTTAAATTAATATTTATCGTTTTTTTTTTCTTCCATTTTTTCTGTTTTTTTTTTTTTTGAAGTTTTTTCCTTTCCATTTTAAACCCTTATTCTGATTTGGTGACTATGATCCCAAAGGGGATTATTAATGAGGACATATATCTCTTGTATAGACATGGGAAGGACTCTATATGAGTTAAAGGAGAATGAATATCTCTATGCCTGGATCATTCTATTTCTATAAAATTTAGTTTTTGGCATACCTTTAACCTTTAGATCCTTCTTATGGTGCATTTTAATTTATTTCGATTATTCTGTGTTTTGCTACAACATTTTAAAGCTTTGTGGATGCTTTCATAATTCTCTAGGTTCCTCTTGATTAGGTGAAGAGGAAAACTCTATGTTGCACCATGAGACCATGACTCTCCCCATTGATGCCCTTGATAGATTCCATCACATTTTACTTCTCAAAGCCATTTACTTGGGTCATTCACCCATCTCCCAACTCAGGGTGTATGTTGTTCGTCTTTTCTATTGTCGTGTTGCTTCTTTGAGCCTTCTTTGGCCCTCACCTTCACTGACTTACTCATTCACTTTGCCCTCTTGGCATTGATTATAATATTATTTGCTTCTCTAAGCTGCTTCCTTAGATTATTCATTGTTTGCCCAATTTGGGTGGTTTTATGCATCCACTGTGTTATCCTGTTGTTTCCTTGGCACCAAGCCTTCTTGATCACCTTGCCCTCTTGGCCTTGGTAACACATTCATCTTTCCTTGTCACTTCTTTGGGCCCTCCAAACAATGCCCAACTTGGCTGCTATCACTTCCTCTAAAGATTGGTTGTCAACTTCACCTGAAGTTGGACTTCCCTTGAAGATGGGCATCTTTTGGCTTAAAGATGGCCCTTATACCAACTCTCCCATAGATCTGGCTTTCCTCTAACACAAGCTCCTCTAACACTAATTTTCCATTGAGTTGAACATGTTTTGGTACCAATTTTCATGTATCTAGCCCTCTTTTTGTGTAATGTTCGTGTGAAACTTGAGCTAGTCTCTAATGTATCCCAAGTCAGCCTTCTCAATGAATCATGGGAGTTCTCTCAACTTACTAAGAAACTCACCCACTCAACAGAACACGAGTGATTTAAGAAGAGAACTTGTGTTACTCACACTTTATGTGTTTTGGGTGATCCCAAAGGGATGAGTACAGGTCTTCTTCCTCTTATATAGACTTGGGGAGGACACTTAAGAAAATTCCATTATCATGTATAATCTTCTCAAGACGCATTTAGGATTATCTAGACCTTTTTTCAGTATTGTCTAGCTTCTTCATGATTTTCTGAAGGGGAAATCTCATGTTGCACCATGAGACCGTGATATATTTCTTAATTAATTGTATTGGTATATTTAGTTTATGTTTGGTGACAACTTTTCACTTATTCTTAGTTTTCCATTGAGCAGGAACGAAGTTGGGTCCGCTCAGGTTTATAAAGAATTGTCTCCAAATGCATTGGTAATTGTGTCATTTCTCGGCCTTGATTTGTTTGGAGTTTCCATAATTCGATAAATTCTGGGTTCATCTTCCTTGCAGGGCAATTCTAATTCTAGTTTTCAGTCTTTGGTACAATATGAAAGTAGGTTTTATTTATTGCAATTTCTTACCAAAAGTGACCACTTCTGTTAAAAAGTAGTGTAATTGTTAGTTTTAATGAAATCCTAGGTGATGAAAGCACTTCTTCAGTAGAACGTGGAGAAAGAGAAGATACAAGATGTTCTGGTTCATTTCTGAATCCCTTGTTATTGGCTTATTGATTTATTCTCTCATTTGGATTTGAACTTACGCTACTTTCTGTCTTAACTTTGTTGATACATTATTTGTCTTCTCCTTACATCTAAATATGGAATGAGCAAAGTGGTGAAGAATTATGGTGTTTGTCATAGTAGTTAAACAGATTCTTGTTAAGTACCTGAGTCGTACTTCTCTAAAGGATATTTACTGTTTAAGGACCCCTAGCCTCAAATGTTGTGTTGGAAATGTTCAAATTTAGTAGTTTTGATTTTTGAAAAAGTTAAGAGGACGTTAGACATCTTGGTTTTTTTGCTTTTATCAAACAAAATGTGACTTGGCATGGTGGTCATGGAAATTGTTACTGGAGTAGTTTTGCTAAAGTTCTTTTGTTCAATCTTCTACAAACGTTCAACTTGTCATGCACATACATGTGTACTTGTGGTGACATAAAAGGGTGCAGTAGCACGCATCATGGTTTTAGTGGTATTTTAGGCTAATTTTTTTTTCTTCATTCCACGTAAAACAGCACTCACATTTAAATGACAATTGAAAGGAAACGATACATGAATGAAATTTGTAGAATAATAGAAATTAGACACACTTTTTTCCTGTTTGCATCTTTCTGGTTTATTTTCAAATCTATCATTTCTGAGTCATTATTCCTGTCCTTGAATATTTTTCATTCAGGTCATTTGGATGAAACTGATCGTGTTAAGGAAAGAGCTGAGCAACGATTTCCAGTTCCAGGGGAACCTGTTTGCGTGGTGTGTGGAAAATATGGAGAATATATATGCAATGAGGTGGGGTATGTCGACCTTGGATTTTTTTTTTCCTTCTGTTATCTTCCACCATGTGACCTTGATGATATGTTTTTGTTTTTATACAGACAGGCGATGATATCTGCAGTATCGATTGCAAAACTCAGTTGTTGAAACCTCAAAATTTTGACTCACACAAGGTCTTTCCTGACTACATTTTTGGCTTCAACATGTAATAATCTCCCAGTTAATATTGTCTGAACTTAATTATATTGAGCTATTTTCCAGGGAGCAACTAGCGGACAGGATTCTCTTATCTGTTTGTCTAGACCTGAAGGCATGCTGCAGATGCCTGAGTTTAAGGAAGGTGCTTGGGATTTTGACCGGCATCGATGGACTAAGAAGAGATCCATTCTATGCACATATGAATGGTACAGCTTGTTGTTGAATATTTTTGTCTGTGGTCCAGTTGCCTTAAGAAAAGTTTCTTAGCACAATGATTTTATTTATTAATTATAAACTAGGTGGTGGCATGTGCAAATGCACATGTATCTGAAGGGCTTATTTGTAATTTAAAATATTAATTAAAGGGTGGTTTTAAAGATTACATAGTGAAAAGGATTTTTTTTTTTGTAATTTTGAAAACTAACCAACATGTTTTAGGGACATGGGATTGCAATTTTCTTGGTTTTGAACCAAAATGACCCTGATTATATTAAGTTTAAATATTATGGTGGGGGCATTTTTGAAATCCAAATTTTGGTGTCGAACCACTTCTACTCTGCCTTCTCTCGTTATAATAGTAAAGATGAAGTTCTGCACTTCAATTCTTTGTGGTTGAAAGCACAAGAAATATCTCTTGTTGAGATTGTTTGAGTAGATTACTTGGCTTAGAAACAGTGGCTCCACATTTCAGATTCGATAGTTCTTTATTTTAATTCTTGAACTTGTGTAGTTGGAAATGTCAGAAACCTGGTCACCTTGCTGAAGATTGTTTGGTGACAACATGCATGCATTCATCTCCTTCCACTTCAATTTTCGACAAGGTTCTACTTCTGAATTTATTTTAACTATAATTAGAATTAGTCAGCACCATAACTCGTCTAGTGTGCTACTTGTGTTTTATTATATCTTTGTTTTCTTGTTTCTCATAGGTGCAAGTGGGAGCTCAAGCCTCTAGTTCCTTACCCAAAGATCTTCGTGCACTCTACAAAAGGTTTATAAAACTCTTATTTGTGCCTAGTTCTCTTGTGTTTGCTATTTTCTACTTTGCATTCAAATATTATTTGGTCTCATATTTGATTGAAGATGACTAAACTTTGCCTGGAAACATAAAAGTTATACTTGCAATAAACATAACTGGAGGCATCGATTACACGTCAACGTCCTGTACACATTTTTTTATGTCCCAATCATTCTTTTTGTTCCCAAGGTTGATCCTCAGCACCATTTTATGTCAATTATTATGTGCAGATGCCATCAAATAGGCAAAAGCTTGTCAAATGCAAAATGCAATACATGCCGAGGCTCATCAAGTTTGGCAATGTGCATTGATTGTAGCACAATCCTTTGTGACAGGTTTAAGTTCTTTTACATAATTGATTATTTTCAATCCTTTCTGCTTATTTATTGTTGAGTTTATTTTTATTTTGAGTTGTGTGACCTCGCTATGAATTGAATAATTTGACTCTCCAGTGCAGGTCATCTGAATGAACACATTGTGGCACATCCCACTCATCGACAAGTTTACTCTTATAAGCTACAACGTTTGGTGAGCAACTCTACTTTCTTATTGAAGTTCTTTGAAAGAAAAGCGAAGCAATCACTGTTGTATCTTTCCATTGTTTCCTATGGTAGGAGATAGCTTTTGGATGATGGTGCCTTACCAATATACCCTTCCTTCATGAAGGTTTCAACCGATCCACCAATAACTTAAGGATGACAAGGGGCTTTTCATAGAACTAGGAATATTTTATGATAACTGGGATTGGTTAGATAAAATATCTCTGTCCCGGACCAAAAATACGGAATAATTAAACATGAGGACCTGAGAATCTCTATTTGCCATTGCAGAGCAAAGCCAATTTCTCATCATCATCATTTTATCTTTCAAGTGAGAAGTAACAAGGAAGTAAAGCATAGGTTATACAAAATATAACCTTAGTGAGAAGTAATAATGTATTGAGTAAAGCAAAGCAAAGGTTTTATAATATATAACCTAAAGGTTGTCCTGACTTGGACCTGACTCCCCTGGTTATAGACTTGGAACTCAGGTGATTTGACACATGACATTAGTTAAGGGGTGGTTTGCTTGGCGATATAAAAGAAAATTGTATATGTACTGTACTTCTTAAATTCTACAAAAAAAAT
Source organism: Akebia trifoliata (assembly GCF_017979445.1). Classification (NCBI taxonomy): domain Eukaryota; kingdom Viridiplantae; phylum Streptophyta; class Magnoliopsida; order Ranunculales; family Lardizabalaceae; genus Akebia; species Akebia trifoliata. The sequence goes on from NC_141386.1 coordinate 30,291,180, forward strand.
CCAGAAACAAGAAAAAGGTATCGTAAAAATGCATAAATTTTCAGGTTTTACTTCATGAGGACTACCAGAACTTCTACTTGAGAAATCTCACCAAAAAATAGGTTCACCACAGGCCTTTTTGTATATAGGTTAGGAAGTAGGATGGCCTCCTTCCATTCTAACTTACTGACATGAATACTTCACAACGCACAAAAGATATCCTATGTTTAGACACATTGAAATATTCAGATTATGGTTGAGAACTTATTTTGTTTTATGAGATTAATTTGGGTGTTCATTGATTTTGTCTCTGATGTACGTAATCATAATATACATCCTGACATAGGTGAAATGCTGTAAATCAACGTGCGGTGTTACTGACATCAAGGATCTTCTAGCTTGCCACTACTGCTTTGATAAAGCTTTTGACAAGTTCTACGATATGTTCACTGCTACATGGTATGCAATCTTTCCTTAATAGAGTTCACAACACTCTTTATTTGCCTTTATGCTGAGCCCTAGTTTTCAATATCTTCCCAGAAAATAATTACATATCCATGGATTAGATAGAGAATCAGATTCTGCTGAAAGAATACATTTTTCATGATTCATGTGGTGTGATTTTAGACCTACCACAGAGGATTGAAATTTCCCTTGGATTTCAAGAACATCAACATAGATTGGTTTTTTCCAATGTTGGAGTTGACCATTATTGACCTCTTAAAACAGGAAAAGAGCTGGACTTTCAATCATCTGGGGTTCCATTTGCTGTGATGAACACTTCACATGGTAAGTATTGTGGCTTTGTCATCAATTCTGTTCTCATCGTCCAAGATACTAAATAACTAACAGTTTTGATCACTGATGATATCAAGTGCAGGCACAGAATGAATTGTCCGAGTGCAGATGTGGAAGGAAGTGCTTATATCATCGGGATTCATACACAGAGAGACAAGTGTGTTCAGCTCAGTGATTTCATTTTCTGACAGGTACAAGGAAGGCACTGTCGGCCTGTTGTCGTCATCTTTCCTATCAATAAACTGACTGGCTCACGGATGGTTCTCGGAGTTCTATGTGGTGTGAATCTTGAGGACCATTTGTGGTTGATGGTGATCTATCTTGGTTGTGTATTGTTACACCTTGTTTTTGCCCATTGGCTTCACTACGTGTGCTCCCTTCTGTCAACCAAGAGCATTCAATTTTGATGATAAAATTCAATTGGCCATGTAATCCCTAGATGTACTCACTACCCACAATACAATTCGTTGCAGTAGTCAAGCACATATGATGAGAACTGGTGGCAATGTAGACTTGACCACCTGTTGTGTTCTCAATTGGCTAAATATGCTCATTAGGCCGCCAATGATTATTGACCACATCCAATTTGTCCTAATTGACTGCAACACAATGTTTCATCCCCCATGTAGTACTCTTATGTTCTTTGTTTGGTTATGGTATTGTATGTGCATCAAGGATTGAATTTAGGTTACACATTTTTGGGGTCGGTCCCACATGATATAAATGGTCATATGTTCATCTAGTCAAGCCAAGAAAGCAATACATTATAAAAGATATTACATATGTTGATCTAATATTACATGTATGCCCAATAATGTTCACACGTCTACATAGCTTATATGCTCTCTACACATAATAGGTCACAAGGCATGTCACAGGATTTTATGCATGCTGATTTCTCACCATTAGAGCTTGCCTGACGTAATAGCTCACCAGATTTGCTCAATCAATATGTGGTACAAAATCCCCAGGGTAAGGTTTGGGTTTTGGTTAGTAAACACATGAACACTCTGATGGTGTTGTGGGATTTGTCCCAAACAATCATATCCATGCGAGGCAACTCTTAGAAAAGGAGCTAATGACTTGCTGGGCTCCAGGCAACCAGGGTCGTTTGTTTACCCATTTTTCAGCGCTTGTAAAAAAAAAAAAAACAAGTTTCAGCGCTTTCCCTGAATTAGTGTGCTTGTTCTTCCAAAAGCTCAGCAAATATTGCTGAAAAAGGGTATAAAAAATACAGCATATTTTCTCAACTCAACGCTGAGTGGTACATGCACTCAACACCGGTACTTTTCATTCTTGGACAATTTTGTCCTCCTTAAAATTATGACCATTACTGAAATATCCATGATTTCTTTGAGGTATCTCATCTCCATTGAAGCCATATTCAACCAAAGCTTCGAGCTTGCTGAGACAAATCAAAGAGAGAGAGAGAGAGGTTGCATGATTTCAAATTCTTACCCAAAGGAAAATCTAATCTTACAAGAATCTGATTAAGGTTTTGCATTTGAGTTCTGAATCTGAAAAGGGTTTTTGCATTGGTTGTATGTTTTAACAGTATGATTCAGGTCATCTAATGGATCCTCACCAAATTGGGTTTTTGTCCTTGATAATGCTTAGTTACTTGTTTTTCTTGATATCTCCATAAAATGTTGAATTTTTTTTTTTTTAAAGATTAGTGGGGATTGATTTGTTGTGCGATAGATGGCTCATCATTAACACAACTATAGATTTTACAGTACTGGTGTTCTGAGATTGGTTTTGTTTTTGGTTAGGGTGACATAGATGTGCATTGCACAACTAAGAACACGATTAAGGGTCAAGATTGCACTGGTAAATTAGAGACTTCTATCAAAATCTGACGAGTTGGTTGCATGCAATGTTGCGAACGGTCAATGACCTCATTCAAATAAAAGTAATAATCACGTTGAGAAGCAGTACTAATGAAAAAATAAATAAAAATTGGTCCAACAACTAGAATGGTGCTGTCATTAGAAATTGTTCTGGCTCTAATACCATTGAGGAATTTTGATAAATTGAATAATGGGATTGTTAGTTTGCTTTCCTTAAATAGAGAAATAGATAACTTACAAGTAAACCATAAAGCCGTGCATAACTAATCCGACAACCTAATCACATTAGGATAATGGTCGGGTGTACCCATGCAAACTTTAATACAATACAACATATTTATACTCTAATATGAACAACTATTAAACTTCCCTGAAGCCCATACCTGATCCTGATGTGAGACCCTTGTCTCGCAACCATAAGCAACCGAATATCAATTTGGCAATCTCTAAAACACTTATTCCAAGATCTTCGAAATCACTCATTATTACAATGAAAAACAAAAAAAAAAAACAGCATATACAGCACTCTCAAGTGGAGCTTCTCATAAATATAGCTCAGTTGAAAAATTGGCCAACCCATTTGGGTTCAAGGCCTATAAGCAATATGTGAAGTAAATCTCTTATGTAATGAATTCAAAGTACATCTTCTTCTTCTGGTTATTGATCTCTCAAACAGTGGAGCCATCCTACGAAGTCGACACCTTCAAAGCTTCTACAAGCACTCTTATCTGCTTTTTCACATTGCTATACTTTGATTTGTTATTCTTTCTCATCTTATTCACACATTATTTGGCAAATAAGTAGATTTATAAAGAGCTGCCAAAGTGGTGCATGTTGATATTCTTTAAAGCGGTATGTGATTTTCAATTATTCGTGTTTCTTGAAACACTACATTTTCTGAATCATACATATTGACATTGTTCGCATATATCTATCTACCTGTATTGTAATATTGTATGATACACGGAACCATGATAGTTTATATTTTGCATAATATATTCATGCATCGATTTATCTATCATGGTTGCTCTCCACATTTAATGCATTAGCGATGTGTGGGGATAAATTGTAACCGCAGTTATTTGAGATCTGAGGGATGTGATTTCCATATAATAATGTTAATTTCTAGAATCCTACATATGAATATAAGTTGCATGAGTCATAATGCAGAGTATCTGAATTGAAAGATGTGTCATTTTCTATCTGTGAGTCGAGTTACATATATTTTTTTTCTTTGATACACAGAAATTTATAGAACTAAGAAAGGTAAAAAAGAAAACGAAGGAGGACGAGAGTCCTGCCTTCAAACAAGGAAACATCAATCAGTAGATTACATCCTACCAGAACTTAAACTAAACATTATTATCAAAAGCAGTCAAAGGGAGAGGTGAAGGGTCTTGCTGACTCAAATTCAGAGAACGCCAATTGTCAATATATGCAAGTTGATCCCAATCTAGATCTGAAAGTTCTTGCTGGCCTATGTTTTTCAAAAAAAATTCAGTTTCACCAAGACATTTGGCTGCTTTATGGATGCTCTTTTCTACCCTTTTAATGTCTCTGCAAAAGCACATTATGGATATAACGTGTGGTAGGTTTGTAAAGCAAGCACCCAAGACAGCAGAGATTGTTTGAGTTAATCCTTCGAACAATGCATCTGTTGTCTGGTCGCAGCCGTCATCGTGAACCCACAGAATAGTTTGACCGAGCCTATACATGGAATTTGCTGCTACTACCTTGGCAGGCCATTCAAGAGGGTTCTCTTTCAATTCACATCTACTTCTAGAACTACTATTCATGAACTCCATAACATAGTTCTTTCCAGTATCAGCAAGTTTTTTAACAATCAGTATAGGATTTTTCTCTTCATGGGCCAATTTCCGAAGGTCCTGATCTAACCACTTATTATAAAGCTCAATCCGTAACCACACGATATCTGCCGCCTTTCTGATGTTCGTAAACTCTCCTTTCTTGTCGAGTTTCTTTTCTACGAGTCTAACATACCTGAGGCCTTCCCTTATGCCATGCAACAAATTTTTTATTAGATGGTTGTCGATATTGGGAAGTGACATGGCAATGCTTAATAGTGTCACCACCGTTAGAGCCCAACCATAAGGAGCTTCTTCAGAACATAGTGTGGGAACTTGATCACTATCAAAGGTTCTCACTCCTTTGAAACCCTTTGACATGGTTGACTTATCCAAAAGTTGGATAAGGTTAGTTGGTTGCCTCATTCTTCCCCTTTGAATCCAATTATCGGTAACCTCACAACTGTTCTTCGCAATTAGCTCGACCAATTTCTCCTCCCCTTGAAGATGTATCACAAAATGGCTCAGGTCTAGCTTCATACTAGGTCCTGAATCTGACCCCGACTCATTATTTGAAACATTTCCATTCCCCTTGTGTAATCTCTTGCAGCAGCAGCGGCAGCCATATGAGAACTTTCTAAACTGACTCACAAACAATATGGAAGAAAACAGAACAGCTTTGCTTACTATGACTACTGTAGTCTGCATTCCTATACAGAAGTCCAGAAGTAGATTTTTTGTGGTGTGCACGAACTTCCTGCATTGTTGTCCCTGGATGCGTAAAGCGATAGGGCTGTCCTTCCACTTTTCCAATCTTTTGGTCCAACACTTTTCCACTTTAAACTCGTTTCTGCAGTTATGATGTTCCCCTCTTTCAAGGCACCTAAAATGCTTAATGGCATTGAGCCATCTACAAACCGGGGCAATGGTACCAACCCATACTGCGGTACTCTGAATAACAAGAACCAGTGTGGTTGACCAATTATAATCGGTATGTCCCCCACAGAATTTCATGGATCCCACAAACGAGCCTGCAAATGATCGAAGGATGGCTTCCATTAAGATCAAAGTGCTGAGGAGGCAAAATGCCCCTGAAGCCGTACATGTCACCCAACGCCCCATCACGAATTGAGGGCAACAGGTATGAGCCATCATCCAAGATTTTTTAACATGTTCTCTTAGTTTCTTAACCGAAGATTCTCCGTCGTTAGCTAAGGCTTCATCCTTAACTTTTTGGAGTTTTAAATGGTATTGTTGTTCTAACAGGTGTTTAGTGGTTGGAATAGTTAAAGCAGAGAACACCAAGATTACAAGTAAACCAAGCATTGAAAACATGATTATAACATGTTCTGGTAAGAAAACGTAAATCGCGCCCGTACCCATTTGTATGGAGACATTAGTGATGAGTGTGATGACGAGAATACTCAAAGCCATCATGTTCATGCTTGTTTCTTTGCTCTCCATGGTTCCCAGAGAGGGCGTGAAATTAGCCATTGTGGTGCATATCAAGATGGTACTACTGAGCTTGACAAGCTGGTCTTGGCGGTGAGGCATGTAACTAGTCAAATCCATTGGAAATTTTAGTGCAATGGATATGATTGTTAGGGAACTTGAATTGAGAGAGAAGTATTTGCAAGGAAACCAAAGCTTCCGATGTCGGAACCCACGAAGTGCATCCGCACCCATTGCAAATAAGCATGCCAGAGAAGCTACTGCGACATAGACGCCAATCCATAGCATTGGCTTACCGAACATAGAGTCATTAAGATCCCCATTGAAGTTGCAGCCTGTCCTTCCCATCTCTCAATGTGTGTCTAGTTTGTGATTTTGTTTCTCGTCTTTATGCATGAATTTACTTCTTATAGACATTGTGATCAGCAGACTTTTGTGCATCACATTTAATGTCACATCACTGAGACTGTCATCGATGTGTGCATCTCACAAAAATGATTATGTGAACCACTATGAAGCCACCACGTGTCCGCGTTGCTTGAAGTTCAAATTCACTGTTTTCCCTTGACACAAAAAAAAAAAAAAAAAAAAAAAGATTTTGATATCTTGTATCTAATATCTCGTGGAATATTTCTTGGACCCACTAACGATATACACAAGTAATCATCTTGGTCAATGACTTCCAGTAATTTGATTTGAGCATTTTCATGGTTGATTTCTAACTATTGGCCAGCGCTGGCCGTTTCAAAGTTTTGGTAGAACCCTTCCCATGCACCTTCACGTTGACATGAATTCTTGACATAGTCCCATTTTTTTTTTTTCAAATTAATGACATAGTCCTTGACTTGGGTCTTTTCTTACCACCTAATGAAAAATGACATAAATCAGCTTAAAAATCTTTGGTTATGATGATAACGACGACAATGGAGATGAGAAGATGGCACTGGTTATGATGATGATGATGGTGATGAAGGGATTGATGTTATTTTCTATAAGTCTTATTAAATAATACCAAGGTCATGAGAGTATATAATCAGTTTGAAAACAATAACGATGTATTACGAATATTCATGAAAACTCTGGGATACGTTATCATTTTAGAAACATCAGAGAGCCACGTGTTTTTGAAGCGACTTGGCCTCTTCAAAGTCGGGCTCTGTCCCGTGTCACAAGGCGTTATTTAATCTGGATGGCATTAAACTTTTGATGTTATCGCTTTCCAATTTCCATGGTGGTCATGCAAGGTGCTTGCAGACTAACTGGTCTGGTCACGTTTGTGTTGACTGACTTCCAGTATGAATGGGTCAAAGTCGTTTCAGGGCAAGCTTTTGTCAAGATAGGATAAGGGCCAACGCCAAGTAGTCTTGCGCGTCACCGTATTCGACTACATTGTTTGACCATACTTCTTGACTTAATAGAGTTCACCCCTTCTTACGCTTGTGTTGGCATCTTCGCTTGGGTCAAGGGTTTAAAGAGGAAAAAAAATATATATATTATTAAAAAATTTCTTGAGATTTAAAGGGTAAAAGAAAAATAATAAAGTTCGAGGGGTATTATTTAAAAAAAAAAATTAGAGGAAGGAGAGGAAATAAGTAAAATTTAATTTATTGTAGATGATGTGATATTTATCTCTTATAAGTGAATTTTACCGTTGTGTTTCAAGTATAAGGCCTTGTTTGGAAAGTCATTTATTTCGATTAACAAAAAATCAATTTTTTTTAGTGCACAGATGGAAAGGAAGAGGTAGTACTCCTAAGTTTCAATAGAAAAAACATTGATAGATCTTTTGGATCTAAAAAATAAAAAAACTTAATAAAATTCAACGGCCTCCGTCAATCATTATTTTGAAAAATCATGTAAGTTTAAATTTTATTTGTTTTCTTCTCATTCTTTAAGACAAAACAGTAGAGAAAGTCGAGGAGTTAACCGCATTGATCTTTTAACTAGAATCTGAGGTTAAAGAACGGTTTTGGGAAAAGTTTGGAAGAAATTGAAGATGAGGGTATTTCAGTCATTTTTTATTTATCTCTTACTGAAGATCTGGTCAAGGGGTATGTCATCAGTTTGAAAATATAAGGGAATGTCAAATATTAACCAAAACCTGGAAAAGTTTCAAATGCCCTTGTCTTCAACCACCGAGGCCAGTTAATTGTGATAGCTTAGCCCCTTTTTTTAAATTCACTTTTGGCAAGGAGTAAAAAAATAAATTTAAATGTTAACTATTAAAAGTATACCACTCTTTGCTTGTCATTCACGGTTTTAAAAAAACCATTGAAAATGATCGTAATTTTCATTGGAAAACATAACTATGTTAAGAAGATAAGAAAAAAAATATAGTTTGGGTATTTCAACAATATTATAACGAGAGATGTAGTCAGGATTATTAAGAAAAGAAAAATTTACTAAATAGACTATTAAGAGACCGTTCAAAATTTAGGGATTATTTAGAAAAAAATTCTTTTTTCAGGATACTTTAATTAATTTTTCTAAATATTTTTCCAATAAATGGACACGTTTATAGATTATGGGCCAATATTTTTCCTGCATATTGATATAGTTAGGATTGGTTGGTTTTATCTGATTGGAGTGTTGAATTGGTGATTGTTGGAAAATAAATTTCAACTAAATAAATTTATTTAATATGATACTTTCGACATCACTGGTAAATTTCATATATTTCATAGAGTAATTATAAAAGCACCTCACGAATTAATAAGGCAACCCATACCATAGCTGAATTGTTTTGTCTTATATGGGTTAAAAGTTTTTGAATGAGCCAATTTTTTATAAGGATGATTAAAAATAGTAAATTATCCATTTTTTTTTATAAACTAGTTTTGACGAGATTAAAAGTTTCGGAATGGGATGAATTTTGGTGAGAATAATCTCCACATCATAAACATCATTCTCACCAAAAATCAACTCATTCCAAAACTTTCAACCCATATAAGACAAAAAACAAAAATAGCTATGGTGTGGGTTGCCCTTATTAATGCGTGGTGTGCTTTTATAATTACCCTATTTCATATGATACTTTGGGCATCAATGGTAGGACCCTGTTTGAAAAGTCGTTTATTTCAACCAAAATCCATTTTGTACGAACATAGATGGCAAGAAAGAGGTCCTAAGTTTCAAAGAATTTAATAGACAAACCATTGATAGTTGTTGTGGAGCTAAAAGACCAAAAACAAAAAAAAAATTCACTGGTTTCCATCACATCATTATTTCAAAAAATCATGTAAATTTAAATTTTATTTATTTTCTTCCCATTCATTAAGACAAAATAATAGAGAAGGTTAAGGAGTTAACCGCATTGATGTTTTAGTTAGAACCCAAGGGTTAAAGAAGACTGGTTTTTTGAGAAAAAATGGAAGAAATTGAATATGAGGGTATTTCAGACATTTCTTACTTATCTCTTATGGGAGATCATGGTCAAGGAGTATGTCATAAGTTTGAAAATACAAGGGAATCTTAAATATTAATACAAACTTGCAGGGCCACATGTACCATTGATTTTAGGGAAACTTATTTGATTTTGGAGACTCAATTCCATCAGAAAGGATTTAAGAAGAAACAAGAAATCATTTTCAAAGGATTTTTCAAACATTTTGAAGATGCATGTAAAAGAAAATTAGGATTTTTTCACTTTTTTTTTCTTAGTTTTTAGATGAAAATTGATCAAGAATGATTCTTTTAGGTTGATATCATCAAAACAAGTTGTTATATCAAGTTTTTAGTCAATCTTTCCATATATTTTAGTAAATAAAAACTCAAAAATTGATAAATGAATGAGTTTTACCAGTGTCAAGTCCACCATTTTTTATTTAAAAAATGGTGAACTCGACAGTAAAAATTGTGAACTCGACACTAAATAAAAAAACATTGAGTTCGACAGTAATAAAAAGTGATGAATTCAATAATAAATATAAAAAAAGTGGTGAGTTCACCTGTAATGAGGGACCATTACGAATTTTTTTTATACTAAATATCCTATCAAACTATCGCGTAAAACTTAGAGATTATTTAGAAAGCAACCCTTCCACGAGGGTCCTTTAAGTAATTTTCCCTTTATTTTAGGGTATTTAGGCATGCGCCCACGTTTTGGTGAAAATATTAGAGATATACATCCATGTGTATTGACACTGATGACATGTCTTCCTTAGCTTCTCAGTCTTCTTAATAGGTTAATGGCAAAAAGATTCAAATGTCCACTTCTTCAATCTCTAGCCAAAAACCTTTAAATTTTATAAGTATAAAATTCAACCACGAAATATTTATTAGGGACCATATTCATGTCCCCGTGGTAACATAAGTTGGTTGATCTCTTAAATAGATGGGCTACCTCTTCGATTAATTGCATTACAACCATAAATTTAATACTCAACGACAAAGAACAAAGACCTAATGACAATCACAACGATCATTGAACCTAGGGTTGGCAATGGATCAGACAATATTTGCTTACTCGACACATCCTGGCCGAGTTATTCATGTATGGGTACAAATTTTTTATCCGATTAAGAATTCGGGTAAATTTATCCGAATATTTTCAGGGTTGGACATGGATATGTGTCATATCCAATTCGAATATCCATTTATCCGAGTTTAATGGTAAATTCACAAAAAATATATACATGACCCAAAATTAAGGTATTTTTTCCATCATCTTCACAATGAGGTATATATATCCGCCTGAAATTTGGGTAGAAGTCGGATATGGATATCCCTACCATAAGTGGATAAAAAATCGAATATGGATAAAAGTATATAGAGTTGGATAAGGATATGGAAATTGCTTCATCTGACCCATTGCCAGCCCTAGTTGAACTTGAACCATTTTACTAAACTAGTTAATACTAGTAGCTTCAGGGAGATTATAGTGTATCCATATAAGTTGTCAGCTTTTGCAGACCTAAAAGATAAACCAAAGAATCTCTTGGTATGGGAATGAAATGGTATGGGAATGAAATGATCACTTAAAGTGGTCGAGGTCATTTATCGCTAGACTAGCATTTGGCCCCGGTCTTCGTGTTCAAAATGATATTAAATCTGAATACAGGTAAATCAAGCAAATAAGTCTGAGTCAGAGAAGCATGATTTAGCTCCATAGGGGTTCGCCTGCTTGTCAGGGTCTTGTTTGTTCTTTGACTCTCATCCTTTGTCGTAAAATGAGAGCACGGAAGTCCCTACTAACAAGTCTCAAGAGCAAGAGTTTTACTATCACTTCCTATGAAGGTTGGCTTTCAAAATGGTTAATGGCATAAAACAGTCACCTTATATATAGGGTAGTGATAATCTGACACCTTTTTTCAGACACCCCTTATACGCCCCATCACATGACTGTAGATCCTTTGCTTTGGGATACACAAGAAAAAGATTTATGGTTCTGTAAGAAATGTACATGGAGCCTGACCAAAGCAAAGGATCCAGAGTTGGCTCTTTGACCAAGCAGTTTTCTTTGTTGCATGCAGTCCGATGTGTTTAATCTCCAATCAAAACGTGCCACATAGACATCGTATATTGTTATAGGAACAGCACAGCGCTAATCTGGCGTTCTTTTTTGGTAGGAGTTAGGAACGGTGTCCATGTGACACATTTTGATAGGAATTTAAAACACATTGGCTCTTGACCTAGCCGTTTTCTTCATTGCATGCAGTCCGATGGATTTGATCTCCAACCAAAATGTGCCACATAGACATTGTATATTGTTATAGGAACGGAACAGCACTCCCAACTCTTATAATATAGTCTGGATTTTATGGGTGATTTAGATATGTCCTCCCATGTTTTGGTCAATATTACAGATACCCCTTATGTTTTCAGACTAATGATATGCCCCCATTTGACCTAAGTTTTATCTAAGAGAATAATGAAAATGACAATTGTTTTCAACCTCAATCCAAAAGCCCTTAATTTTTCTTTGAGAAATTTGTTGTTTTCTACTCACTTAACCTCATTCCAAAGTCCATCCATGAAACTCTAGGGTTAACAATTTTTTATCTATTCAATATCTTTTCATTGTCACATAAATACCCTTTATTTTTCAATCCAAAATTCCATTGATCTTCTATATCTGTCTCTAATAATCCTATTTAAAAATCCCCAATCTTCAAGTTGTTAGACACTAGAAGGACTATTTATTATCTATTCAATCTTGTCTTCAATGATTATAGGACCCCTTTATTTTTCTACCAAAAACTTGGTCGATCTTTAAAAAATTCATGTCTTATTCTTTGCCCTTGAAGGTTGAGAAAGATAGGATCTTAAACTTTAAAAAGAGGGTAAAAATTTTCATCAATTTAAGATAACTGGTTTTGGAGAAAAAAATATAGAGAGGAGATAATTAATTTTAGGGAGAAAATCAATTAGAGATTGAAAACAATGGCATTTAAGTCATTTTCTATTAGTTACCCAGGCAAAAACCAAGTCAAGGGGTATGTCATCAGTTTAAAAATATAGAGACTATCTCTAAAATTGGCCAACACATAGTGGGACATGTCTAAATTGGGGTGCCAATAGCAGCTCTTTCACACCATTCACCAATCGATTTTGGTCAGATAGAACTATAATAATTCCTCCTTACATGTTTGAGTTCTAGTTAGGTTTTCAATCGCGGTTGGGATCTGAGATGATGTTAAATCCACAGAGATTCTATTGGTGTGATGTATACCCAAAGCAGATTGATTAGTGGTTCATGATTAACGGTGCCCAGAAGACCACGGGCACGTTTTTTGGGTCGGGTTTTGGATCGAAAACGGGTATTTTGTACCCCCTATCCTCGAAAGCGCTTTTGATAAACATTTTCCTGACTTAGTAAGATTTTAAGCTATGGGTTGTTTTTCTCAAATGGATTACCACATCAGCAATCCAACACTACGGCCCTCATTTTTTTTTTCCTTTGAACTTGATCCCTGCTTTCGAAAATGGACAGCTACCAAGCTTCCACATAACTCCCAAACTTAAAATTGAAATTTGACGGTGCAACAATAACTTTTTTTTGTTTTTTTTTTGAGATTTTTTTTTTCAAAGTTCATAAAATTTTGTCCTCTACAACCCTAAAGCATCCAATCATGTTTTTTGATGCCACAAGGTGAGCCCAAGCATCCTTGATGAGGGTGAAATCCTTACTAACTTAGTAAGGCTAGTCGGTTTCGACTACTTTCACCCCTTGAGACTGGAAGTCAGTCAACACTAATGCGATAAGAGAGCAGTTGATGCAAGTACTCACGCATGACCTACCATTTTAAGTAATAAAGCCATTATTCAATTCCAATAACACCAAAATCTTGATGTCGTTCCCTAGTTTTAAAACTCGTTTTAACATCTCATCTTGTCAATGAAGAGACTTAGTCATCGTGGATGAGATGTCCAATTTATTTGAGTCGTCTAGGACGAGATTTAAATAATGCAATAGAATAAGAACAAACCATGCATTTGAGATAACTTGTCAACCATGCCTTTGAGATGACTAGTCAACACGTCTTGGACGAAATTTAAAACCATGCACGGTCCACATTAATTAAAGAGAGATTTACCAAGCAGACCTAACTGTTGTATTTTTACTACAAAAACTTCCTTGGAGTTCTGACAACTCCTCGAAACTGTACATTATGATGTTTGTTACCAAGGACCCAGCAAACCTTGTAGAGGGGATCCATGTCAAAAAATTCAAATTGATGGAGTTAGTTTGTTACTTAACCTATCTTGGATTGGATCCTACAAAAATCAATTTGTGGCATCCAAAAACATGATCTGAAGCCATAGGGTTATAAGGATAAAATTCTAAGTCTGAAAAAAAAAATTTGAAAAAAAAAAAAAAAAATTTAATTTTCACTGTTGAATTTTAGTTTTAAATTTTCGATAGCCAATTTTCAACACCTTTGACCAAGTTCAAAAAGGATTCTTTATTGAATTTTGTTCTTTTGGATATGAGTTTTTCCATGAAATCTAGAAGAGTGGTGTTGCCGTGTTGGATTGTCAATTTGATAATCCATGTGGGGCCAACAACCCTTAGTAAGATTCGAAATCTTACTAATTTAGTCATGCTATCCTAATTCATAAAGAAAGGTTTGTTCAGGTAAGTAGGTAAAAAACTTGATAAAGGGAGTTTTTGTAATAAAAAGGCAACAGATAGGCCTGCCCAATAAATCTCTAATGACACATAGATGTTAAATTTGAATACAAATTATAATTAGAAACCAACCATGAAAATATATACTCAAATCGAATTATTGGAAGTCATCGATCAAGCTGATTACTTGTCTATGGGTCCCCAAAAGATTAATCAATATTGTTAGTGTGGGTACAAGAAAGATTCCACGAGATATTAGATACACTATGACATCACAATTTTTTGAATAATGCTGAAGTGACCTCAACATTGTACCTCATATCGCACTTTCCTGACATGGAAATATTTAGGAACCATATATGCTTTTTATTGAGATACAAGTAAAAAATCATCTATGGTTACTACACAACACATTTCCACATAAGGAAAGTGTGATATGAAGTAGTTTTGGTCACTCAGCACGACTTTTTGTGTGTGTGTACGCGTGTTGAGGGAAAGAGTGAACCTGAACTTCTAGTGACGTGGTAGCTTCCTGGCTCTTGGCAGTCACAATGTCTTTGAGAAGTAAATTCATGATTAAAGATAAGTGGCAAGATCACAGGCTAGACAAAGTGAGAGATGGGAAGGACAGGCTGCAACCTCAATGGGGATCTTAATGACTTTATGTTTGATAAACCAATGCTATGGATAGGCATCTATGTCGCATTGGCTTCTCTAGCATGCTTATTTGTAATGGGTCGGGGTGGCAATCTAAACCCAACTCGCCAACGTGACTCGAAAATCACACAAAATTAGTGGGTTTGGGTCAAGCCTAATTGGGTTTGCATCATTATAGTGTCAACTTGTCTAACGTGATTATTAAATGAGCTGGGTCTAAGTTAGGGGCTTCAACCCGTTTAGTTATTTTGTCATTAACATATAATTTTAAATATATCAATAATTATTTAAGAATTTTTTTAATTACCCATCTTTGGTGATAAAACTTAATTTATGTTTTGTGATAATTTGTTTATGTTGGTAGAAATTGATTTATGGTTGTGTGACTTTATTTTCAATAATGGTATTTTACCTTAAATCGTGCTAGAGTGACCTCAAGGTAGAACCTCATATCGAACTTCTTGACGTGAAAGTGGATAGGAACCATAGATAATTTTTTACTTGTATCTCGATGAAAAGCATCTATGGTTTCCATACACATTCACGTTAAGATGAACGATATGAGGTTCCAACCTGTGGTCACTTCAACATTATTCTTTCATTTTTAGTGGTGGAAATGAAACTTATTTTTTCTAATAAAAAAAAATTGTTACTAAATAAGTTAGATATGGGATGTGTCAGGTATACCTATCTATAAATGGGTAGGGTTTGGGTTTTAGGTTTTTTTTTTTTGACACGATTATTAAATGGGTTGGGTTTGAGTCTAGTAAATTTTCATAATACCCTTACCCCAACATGACCCAACCCATTGTCACCCCTAGCAATGGGTACCAATGCACTTCGTGGATATCGACACCGGAAGCCTTTGCATAGTCACAAAAGATTAACCAATATTGTTAGTGTGGGTCACAATATATTTTTTGGTATGTCAAGGGGAAATAGTGAATTTGAACTTCTAGTACCGTGGACATGAGATGGCTTCCTAGCGCTTCGCATAGTCATTGAACTCAATCTCAATGTGACATTATATGTTTCGCAAAAAAGTCTATTAGTCTCAATGTCTTTGAAAGGCCTACATGCACCTAGTTGAGAAGAATTTAAAAATGTACTTTGCAAGCCTCATAATAAGACTTTGGCATATATTATCTAAAGTGTAAATGAACATAAATGCCCTTACATAGAATAAGAACAAAAAAAAAAAAATTACTACTATTTCCAATACTCCCTCTCAAGATGGGGAAAATATATCAACTAAGCCTAGCTTGACAAGATGAGAGTTAGTAACAAAAGGACCAACAGACTTCGTAAGCATATGAGCAAATTATTCTAAAGAGAATACAAAGATTGTCTAAAGAGCACCAGATCAAACTTTCTCATTAAGAAAGTGAACATCAACATTTATATGCTTGGTTCTTTCATGAAGAACTGACTTAGAAGTAAATATGACGACAGATTTGTTATCACAAAACAAAATTGAAGAACTAGATATCAGAAAACTTAACCCCATCAACAAAGATCTAAGCCAAATAAGCTCACAAGTACCAATGGTCATAGCATGATACTCAACTTCAACAGAGGAGCGAGAAATTACACTCTGTTTCTTATTTTTCCACGAGATCGAGTTACCACTATGGAAAGCACAAAAGTAAGAAATAGATCTCATATCTATAAGAGAACCAATATAATCAACATCAGTGGAGTAGAACAAATGTAGTAGAGCAGACGAATAGTAGAAAAGCCTAAGACCAAGATGAGACTTCAAGTACTAAATAATACGATAAATAGTATCAACATGAGAGGTGCGTGGAACATACATAAACTGACTAACTACATTAACCGCGAAGGTCAAGTCTAATCTCATGTTAGTCTGATAAATCAAGCGGTTTACGAGTCTCTAATAAGAAGAATGATTAAATAATAGACTACCAATTTTGGCATAGAGGCGATGATTCTGATCCATAGGAGATGATCCAATGTGTATTTGTATTGAGACAACGAAATACCACGATGAGAGCGGGCCACTTTTATCCCTAAGAAATACTTGAGGAGACCCAAATCTTTAACCTCAAAAGCACAACCCAATAATAATTTAACCCTATCAATCCATTGTACATTATCTCATGTCACTATAATATCATTCACATAAACTAGAACAATGGTGCAACGACCATCCACTCCTCGACGAATAAATCAAGTATGATTTGATTAGCATCTGAAAAATTCCATAGATAAAATGACCTTAGAAAAATGTTGAAACCAGTCTCTCGGAGATTGCTTCAGGCCATATAAATATTTGAATAGACGACATACTTTCCCAAAATACTTCTCCTAACCTCAGTTATATCACCATTCAAAAAAGCATTCATTATATCAAACTGGTGAAAAAATTAGGAATGATAAGCAGCTAAAGAGATAAGGAGACGAACAGTAAAAAGTTTAGCTACTAAGACAAATGTAGCACCAAAATCCTTGCTTGGAGTATGTGTAAATCCCTTAGCAACTAAGCGGGCCTTATATCAATCAACAGTGTCATCTACAAGATAATTAACAGTAAAAACTCATTTACAATCAATAGTCTGCTTCTTAGAGGGAAAGATAACAAGTTCACAGGCGTGATTCTTCTGCAAAACATCTATCTCAACAGTCATGGCTCCAGTCTACTTAGGATCTCATAAAGCCTCTGATACAAATCGAGGAATTTGAATAGAATCAATGGCAGCAGGGTAGACTTGATAAGAATGAGAAAGCTCCTGATAGGAAACAAATTGGGTAATATGATGATTAGTAACACATCCTCATTTACCTTTGCGAAAGGAAATAGGCACGTGAGAGTCAGAAATAGAAGGAACATGAGTAATAATAGAAAATGAGATACATGAGTCCAAGGTGGAAGTTGGCAAGGTTGGAGAGGGGTGACGATAGTAGACCTTAAGAGTGGCAACAATGAACATGTATCCTGTATTAGAAAAAACTCTTGCAAGAAAGACGAAAGTGTATCCTACAAGGGAAAAGAGTCTTGCAAAGGAGATGAAAATGGAAAAAAAATGAAGAGGGTAGCACTATAGAAGATGAATCTTGCAAATAAGGTATAACGCAAAAATAGATAACATTTTCAAAAAAATAACATCCAAAGAGTGTATTACACAATAAGAGAGGGGGTCATAACAACAATACCCCTTTGACATAGACGAGTAACCCAAAAAGACACAACGAATAACTTTGTCATCTAATTTCGTGCGATGCAATGTCATATTCTGAATGAAACAAGTGCATCCAAATACTCTAGGTGTAATGGAGAAAATAATATTATCAGGTTAAAGAAAATGAAAAGATAATTTTCCCCTGAGATGTTACTTGAAATGCGATTAAAGAGAAAAGCCGCAATGAAGATTGTCATATTGTAATATAACTTGAGACCATGCATCTCTCTCGAAGACAACGAACAACATTTATAAAATGGTGATTCTTGTGTTCCGACACCCCATTCTATTCAGGAGTGTATGAACAAGTCAACTGATGAAACATATCATGCTTATGAAGATGAGATCGAATCCCATCAGAAATGCATTCTCCTCTATTATCAAATCGAAGAAATTTAATAGTGGTGTTGTATTGGGTCTGAATCATTTTAAGAAAATTAACAAAAATAGGGAGCACTTCTGAACGAGAACGCATCAAGTAAACTCAAGTACAACGAGAATAGTCATCAATAAATATAACATAATATCTATGACCATTAAAAATAATAACATGGGAAGGTCCCCACACATCAGAATAAACTAAATCAAATATTTTATTAAATAGATGCATGCGAGGAATATAAGAAGTACATGTGTGTTTAGAAAGGTCACACATAGAGCACTAAAACTTATGTTCACTACAAGACGTTTTTAAAGCAGAAGATAAAAAATATAATTGCTAGAAATTAACATGTCCTAAGCGAGCATGTCATAAATCCTATGTCTAAGAAAAAAAGATGACTCTTGGAGAGTGGAACCAATGACGCCGGAATCGTAGTAGATTGAGATCCAAATAAATACAGCTCCTATTTTTCTCATACCTCTTACCAAAAATCTTCCTCAAAGTCAGGTTCTGAAAAATATAATGAGTAGGAAAAAAAGTTATGGAACAATTTAAAGATTTTGTAATACTACTCACAGACAAAAAGTTAAGATATAGGTTTGGGACATGAAGCACAAAGTCAAGAGTAAAATTAAAGGATGATACCATTGTTGTGGATATGAGTAAAAGACCCATCAGCAAGATGTACCTCCTTATGAGTAACAAGAATAATGGAAGATGTAAAATGACTAAACTTATCGATCATGTGATTAGAGGCATTAGAATCAATTACCCAAGTCAAAGGAGTGGAGTTAGACTGAGTAACATGAAATGCATAAAATGTACCTTGAGGCATGGTAATTGAGACCACAGTCAAAGATGAATAAGTATGAGCATGGGTCGGATCCAGTACAATAACAACAATTTGAGGATGTAGTTATTGCAAATCAATAGTGCAATAGGAAGCAGGAGTATCAGAAGAAGGGACTAATGATGACTCCACAATAGCGATACATGAAGCAAACTATCTCAAAAAGGGGGATGTAGAAGATCGCACTAGATGAGGATATAACTGAAAGCAGCTGGCCTTTTCATGACCAATCTTCCTACAATGATTACAAGTAAGACCACTTCATTTACCACGGTTGCGGCCTCCACGACATTGACTCCTAGATCATTGAGTACGAGAGTCAGAAAAATCCGAATTGAGTACTAAAGTCATCTGACCTGTAGTTGGAGCAGAGAGAATGGTAGGGGCCTGAGTTTGAAAGGAAATTACACGATGACGACGCTCTTCACTATCAATAGTTACAAATGTTTCAAATAAATAGGATAAGGGTGTGTTGTTAAGGATCTAAGTCCAAAGTGCATCAAACTCAAGACGTAAACCCATAAAAAATTGGTATATCTGGTGTCTAGCAATTCACGTAACCACATATTTAGCAATCTCTGTAGACAACTCAGCCATAGGCTTATAATGAGAGAGCTCCTCCCAACGAGACTATACGAACCCAAAGTAGTTAGCTACACTTTGATTCCCTTGGGTAGCCTGAGCGATGTCTCAATAAAACTCATAGATCCTCAAGTCATTCTGAGCATGCACATATGTCTGAGT
This sequence comes from Akebia trifoliata, assembly GCF_017979445.1. Taxonomy (NCBI): domain Eukaryota; kingdom Viridiplantae; phylum Streptophyta; class Magnoliopsida; order Ranunculales; family Lardizabalaceae; genus Akebia; species Akebia trifoliata. Next base: position 30,310,968 of record NC_141386.1, read on the forward strand.
ATGGGCTGACCACAACAAATAAATAGTCTCATAGTACTTGGTGTAGATGCGTTGCTCTATGAAGTTAAAGAGTCATCCAAGGATAGTGTAGTTGTCAATCTCCCATTGTTCAAATTTGAGATCAATAAGGGATAGTTTATTAATGGTGTCCAACAACCATCCAGATTTTCCTCTACTCCCCAAATAAAACCTAACTGACCGAGATCAGGATTGAAAATTTCAACCATCTAAAAGGGCATTAGTAATGCGTTGTGCAGAGAAGTGTGCTCTAAGGATGGAATTAGAGTCCTTAGTCTCTTGATGTGATGTCATTGCTTACAGTGAACAAAGAAGACGGAAACTTTGATTTAAAAGGAGATCACTGCAGTCAAAAGATAACTAAGGGGCCAAGTAAAAATCACTACAAATAGCTCTATTGCTGATATAAGCCCTCAAATTAGACTAAACTATTGTGTGGGGCTTCAGGGAACCCTGTATTATTGTTGCAAACACCAACACAGTAATTTGTTGTTGTTGTAAGTCTTTAAAACAGATTGAATTACTGTCATAGGGCTTCAGAGAACCCTGTATCACTATCACAAATATCCACACAGCAATTTGCTGCTATTGGAAGTCCCCAAATTTGATTGCTGCCATTGTGGGACTTCATGTAACCCCCTGATAAGGTTGGCTATTGTCATATGACGTCAAAACAAAGGTAATGCCACAAGTTGTTGTTATCGTGGTCCAAAAATACAACAGACTGTTGTTGTGGATGCTAATACAACAAGTTGATGTTATCGTTGGTCCAAAAATACAGTAGACTACTGTCGTATGATTCCAACCATAGGTTGACTATTATCGTGGGTGCTAATACAAGAAGTTTATGTTTTATTAGCACCCACGATAACAAGTTTTTGTTATTTTAGCACCCACGATAACATAAAATAGTATCATGGTTTTAAAAAAATGAACCTATAGGAGGGCACAAAAAATCACAGCATGAATCGCAGCATGTGGAAGAACACTAGAAAAAGTTTATCACAACATGTTATAAAGAAGGTATGAATCAACAATAAGAAGAAAAAAGACCCTGAAGAGGAGACTTTCTAACGAAGTTGTGGTTGGTTAGTAAGTCTCAAGATCCAGGGATTTTGATAAAGGAGGTAAAAAGAAGAGAGGAGAGGAGATGAGAAGAAACTTCAAAGTCCCAAAGGAAATCAAAGAGGAGAACCCAAAGAGAAAATGGGATGTCCTCTAGGGTTGCTTTGATGCTAAGAAGAATTTAGAAAAGTAATTTGCAAGCCTCATAATGAGAGCTTAGCAGATATATATATATTATTTAAAGTGTGCATGGACATAAATGCCCTTAGATAGAATAAAAACAAGAAAAAAACTACTGTTATTTCCAATAGAGTCGAGGGTCAATTGGAGGGTGGTCCCAAGGAATTCATTAATTCGTGAGGTTTCGAACACTTGACCTACACTTCCTAAGTAGATTTTCAAGGCTTGGCTTGCCACTAGAACAACCCCTTGGGGTTGGCTTCGTCCACATTAACTAAATACCTCATGACTCGCAATTTTGGGACTCATAATCCTCATAAATATACAAAAAGAGATTAATGATACATAGATGTTAAATTTGCATACAAAATATAAGCAAACCAATAGTTAGAAATCAACCATGAAAATACTCAAATAGAATTACTGGAAGTACTCAAATAGAATTACTGGAAGTCATTGATCAAGTTGATTACTTGTCTATGGGTCCACCCAAAGATTAACCAATATTGTTAGTGTGGGTACCAGAAATATTCCACAAGATATTAGATACAATCACATCATTTTGTGTGTGTGTGTGTGTGTCAAGGGGAACCAATGAATTTGAACTTCTAGTGAAGTGGGCACGTGGTGGCTACCTAGTGCTTCACATAGTCATTTATGTAAGATGCACACATCAAACTTAATCTCGTAACGCGGCATTAAATGTTTGGCAGAAAAGTCTTTAAGAAGTAAATCCATGCTTAAAAATAAGAGTACACCATACAGACTAGACACACTGAGAGATGGGAAGGACAGGGTGCAACCTCAATGGGGATCTTAATGACTCTATGTTTGGTAAACCAATGCTATGGATTGGCATCTATGTCGCAGTAGCTTCTCTGGTATGCTTATTTGCAATGGGTGCAGATGCACTTCATGGATTCTGACACCGGAAGCCTTGGTTTCCTTGCAAATACTTCTCTCTCAATTAATCATATCCATTGCAATAAAATTTCCAATAGATTTGACTAGTCACATGCCTCACCACCAACACCGGCTCGCCAAGCTCAGTAGTACCATCTTGATCTGCACCGCAATGGCAAATTTCATGCCCTCTCTAGAACCATGGAGAGCAAAGAAACCAGCATGAACATGATGGCTTTGAGTATTCTTGTCATCATGCTCGTCACTAATGTCTCCATACAAATGGGTACGGGTGCAATTTACTTTTTCCTACCAGAACATGCTGTAATCATGTTTTTAATGCTTGTTTTACTTGTAATCTTGGTGTTCTCCACTTTAACTGTTTCAACCACAAAACATTTTCTAGAACAACAATACTGTTTAAAACTCAAACAAGCTAAGGATAAAGCCTTAGGTAAAGATGGAGAATCTTCGGTTATGACACTAAGAGAACATGTTACAAAATCTTGGATGATGGTTCATACTTGTTGCCCTCGGTTTATGATGGGGAATTGGGTGACATGCACTGCTTTAGGGGCATTTTGTGTCCTCAACACTTTGATCTTAACAGAAGCCATCCTTTGATCTTTTGTTAGCTCCATGAAATTTTGTGGGGGTGAATCTGATTACAATGGGTCAACCACACTGGTTCTTGTTGTTCAGTGTACCGCAGTAGGGGTTGGTACCATTGCCCCGGTTTGTAGATGGCTCAATGTCATTAAACATTTTAGGTGCCTTGAAAGAGGGAAACATAGCTGCAAAAATGAGTTTAAAGTAGAGAAGTGTTGGACCAAGAGATTAGAAAAGTGGAAGGAGAGTCCCGCCACTTTACACATCCATGGACAACAATGTAGGAAGGTAATGCACACCACAAAAAATATACTTCTGGACTTCTGTATAGGAATGCAGACTGCAATAGTGGTAATAAGCAAAGCTGTTCTGTTTACTTCGATAATGTTTGTAAACCAGATTAGAAAGTTCTCATATGGTTGCTGCTGGACCAAATCCAATGGAAATGTTATAAATAATGACTCGAGGTTGGATTCAGGACCTAGTTTGAAGCTAGACCTCAGCCATATTATGATACATCTTGAAGGGAAGGAGAAATTGGTCGAGCTAATTGAGAAGAACTGTTGTGAGGCTGCAGATCATTTGATCCACAGAGGAAGAACGAGGCAACCAACTTATCTTACCCAACTTTTGGAGAAGTCGTCCATGTCAAAGGGTCTCAAAGGAGTGAGAAACCTTGATCGTGATCAAGTTCCCACACTATGTTCTGAAGAAGCTCCTCATGGTTGGGCTCTAACAGTGGTGATACTATTAAGCATTGCCATGTTACTTCCCAAAATCGACAATCATCTAATCAAAAAGTTGTTGAATGGCGTAAGGGAAGGCCTCAGGTACGTCATACTCGTAGAAAAGAAACTGGCCAAGAAAGGAGAGTTTACGAACATCAGAAAGGCGGCAGATATTGTGTGGCTACGGATTGACCTTTATAATAAGTGGTTAGACGAGGACCTTCAGAAATTGTCCCTTGACCTTGAAGGGAAAAACCTTATACTAATTGTTAAAAAACTTTCTGATACTGGAAAGAACTATGTCATGGAGTTCACGAACAGTAGTCCTAGAACTAGATGTGAAATGATAGCTCTTGAATGGCCTGCCAAGGTAGTAGCAGCAAATTCCATGTATAGGCTCGGTTAAACTATTCTACAGGTTCACGATGGCAACCACGACCAGACAATAGATGCATTGTTTGAAGGATTATCTCAAACAATCTCTGACATATTGGGTGCTTGCCTTACAAACCACCACATGTTATATCCTTAATGTGCTTTTGCAAAGACATTAAAAGGGGAGAAAAGAGCATCCATAAAGCAGCAAAACTTCTTGGTAAAATTGAATTTTTTTTTTAAAACCATAAGCCAGCAAGAACTTTCAGATTTGGATCGTGATCAACTTTCATATATTGATAACTTGCGTTCTTTGTGTTTCAGTAAGCAAGACCCTTCACCCCTCCATTTGACTGCTTTTGATAATAATGTTTAGTTTAAGTTTAGGTAGGAAGGCCTCTCGTCCTCCTTCGTCTTCTTCCTCCTTTCTCATTTCAATAAATTTCTGTATCTATCAAAAAGAAAAAATATAACTCAATTTCTAGGCAGAAAATGAAGCAGTTTATAATTCAGATACGCTGCATTATGTTTCATACAACCAATGTTCACATGTATGATATACAAAACATAGTTTGGGCTAATTTTTCATAGTTCAATAAGTGTATGATACAAATAAGTAGATATATGCAACCAATATTCATTATTATATGGAAATCACATCCTTTAGATCTCAAAGAACTGAAAGTTCCAATTTCTCCCCACACACCACTAATGCATTTAATGTGGAGAGCAAATATGATAGATAAATTGATGCATGAATACATGATGAAAAAAATGTAACTTTTATGCACACTATCCAAAAAATGTTAATATAGAAACTATCATGCTTCCGTGAATCATACAAGACAGGTAGATATATGTGACCAATGTTAATAAATATTATTAAGAAAATATTATGTTTCAAGAATCACGAATAATTGAAAATCACATACCACCTTACAGAATCTCAATGTGCACCACCTTGACAACTCGTTGGATCTACTTATTTGGCAAATCCTGTGTAAATAAGATGAGAAATAATAACAAATCAAAGCAAAGCAAAGTAATGTGAAAAAAGCAGATAAGAGTGCTTGCAGAAGCTTTGAAGGTGCCAACTTTGTAAGATGGCTCCATTGTTTAAGAGATCAAAACTCAAAGGTGCAAATGTATTTTAAACTCAATATATAAAGAAAAGAGGTCTACTTTGTACATTGCTCAGAGATGTTGAACCCTAATGGGTCAGCCAATTTTTCAACTGAGCTATATGTATGAGAAGCTCTACTTGAGAGTATTGTATATGCTGTTTTCTTTTCCATTGTACCAATGTGTGACTTCAAAGAGTTTAGTATAAGTGTTTAGAGATTGCCAGAGTGATATATGGTTGCTCATAGTTGCTAGATAAGGGCCACACATCAGGATTAGGTATGGGCTTCAGGGAACTTCAATTGTTGTTCATATTAGAATATCAGTACGTTGTATTGTATCAAGGTGTATATGGGTACACCAGACCATTATCCTAACGTAATTAATGTAATTAGGATTAGATTAGGTTGTGGGATTAGTTATACACGGTTTTATAGTTCATTCGCAAATTATCTTGTTATTCCTACATGGTATCAGAGCCAGAAAAACTCTCAATGGTGTCATTATTATCGCTACTAACCTACAAAAAAGAGAAAAAAAAAAAAAAACAAATTCTTTCATTATTACTGCATGATTATTATTTTCAACCGATGAGATCACGAGATCTTTTTGCAACCTTGAATGCAACCAATTGTCAAATTTCGATTTAAGTCTCTAATTTAATATTGTTCTTAGTCGTGCAATGAACATTTGTGTCTCCCTAATTCTCAGATTCTGTGCACTTTCAGTTTCTTCAAATTTTCCTTGACCTAGATCTAAGACCGATGAAAATGACTTATAAACCCTTGTCTTCAACCTGCGGCCAAAAACTGTTAGATCTTTTGTCTTTTCTTTTTTTTTTTTTCGAGAACGAGTTTCAGACATTTTTGTAAAAATAATTTAGGGTGATTTAAACATAACCCCTCTAATTTTTGGGGAATATTTGAGATGCCCCTTATTTTTTCAAACTGGTGGCATGGTCCCTTGACCTCAGTCTCCTCTTATAGACTAATATTAAATAACCTATATGCCCTCAACTTCGACCTCTAAACAAAAAACCGAACAAAAACAAAAAAAAAAAAAAACACTAGATTTTTCTACCCAAAATTCCATTAGAAATGCCTTTGAGGTTTGTAGCTTGGAAGTATATGGAATCCTAAGGTTGAATGTGAGGGAGCACATCATCAATTTGACACTATAGGGGTATCTCAAATATTTTCCAAAACATGGAGGGGTATGTCTAGATTACACATTTTTTTTAACTTTTATCTCCACCCTTGGGATTATATCTACCAAACCTTCAAACCTCAGTGATCAAGATAGGATTGGAGAAATATAAGACAACGGAGTTTTGAATGGAAAAATCTAGGGTTTTGCTTTTACAAATGGTTAAGATGAAGTTGAAAATAATGAGTCGGTGATGAGGTTAAATTGATTGAGAATAATTTATCATAGAGGTTGAAGAGCTTCAAGATGACAGATTCTTTAGAGAAAAATCAAGAATTTTCGACTAGAGGTTGAAGATAACATCATTAATTTATAAGAGATGACCGTGGCTGTGGTCAAGGAGATCAATTTTGATGCAAAAGCTTCACATAACAGCCAACTTGCCACAATGCCACATCAGTCCTCAAATTCAATGGGTCCTTCTCTTATATCTCAATGCCAAATGATCTAAATACCCTCATTTTCAACCTCTAGACATAATAAGAGGTTGAAGACAGAATAATTCAGGTCGGCTGGCATTAATATATATAAGAGAAGACTGAGATAGTGGAGCCCTTGATTTTGAGGTCGAAAACGACGGTATTCAAGTCATTTGGCATTAATATATAAGAGAAGATCAAGTTAGCGGAGCCCCTGATTTCAGGGATGACGTGGGTGATGCAAATCTTGGCATCAAACTCTTCTCAATGTCTAAGAGGGGCATCATCAGTTAGAAAATATGAGATATCTAAAATATTCACTAAATCGTGGATCGTTAATCTTAATCAACCAAGAACAATGATAACAAAATGCCAACTAATTAATCACCTCAGATCAAAATAAAGAAGGAAAAAAAATAATTCAAATAATCAATTGGTCCTCATAGGGTGACCCAAAATAACAAGTGGCAGCACAGCCCTTGTCTTCTAGAAATTCAAGTGTGAACAAAGCTTGTCTTCAACGACTTTCAGCCATTTTGCTTGCAAATCAATTAACAATGGGACCAGATCAAGTTTGACTTGAGCAAACTCATGAAAGTGAAACTACTATGGGCAGCGCCTCGAAGCCACCATGTTCACTAGAAGTGAGAATTTGCTGTTCCAAATACCATCAAAGGCTTGATGTCATCCACCTTAGATAGCCTGTGGACCACTCTTTGGGACCATCATTGTCATGAATATCCCAACAATATCCAGGTGGACCTATATACAAGATTAATGATATATAATTATATATAGATGTTAGAACCAATTCATTAAAAAACATAGAAAAATGCTCAAATCTAATTATTGAAAGTCGTCGATTAAGCTGATTACTTGAGTATTAAGTCCACCAAAAGATCAGCAAATATAAGTAAAAAGATCAGCAAATATTGTTAGTGGGTCCAGTAAGTTATTCCACAAAACATTACATAGAATAACATCAAATTTTTGAGTTAAGGAGGAAACAACGAATTTCAACTTCTCGTGACATGTTGGCTTCACATATTGGTTTTAGGTGAGATGCTTACATCAAACATAGTATGTTATACAGCAAATTGTGTAGCATGAAATCTAATATAAGGTCAACATAAAAATCTGTTGATCACAAAGCCTTTAGAACTAATAATTCAATGTTTAAAGATAACTGACAAGATCAAATACTCACAGTGAGAGATGGGAAGGACCGGCTGCAACTTCAACGGAGATCTGGATGACTCTATGTTCGGTAAACCAATGCTATGGATCGGCATCTATGTTGCAGTAGCTTCTCTGGCATGCTCGTTTGCAATGGCTACAGATGCCTTTCTTGGGCTCCGATACAAGAAGCTATGGTTTCCTTGCAGACACTTCTCTCTCAATTCTGCTACGCTAACAATCCTATCCGTCGCAGTAAAATTTCCGATGGATTTGACTAGCTACATGGCTCACCGCCAAGACCAGCTCGCCAAGCTTAGTAGTACCATCTTGATCTGCACAGCGATGGCTAATTTCATGCCCTCTCTGGGAACCATGAACAACAAAGAATCCTGCATGAACATAGTGGCTTTAAGTATTCTTGTCGTCACGCTTGTCACTAATGTTTCCATACAAATGGGTACGGGTGCAATTTACATTTTCCTACCAGAACATACTGTAATCCTGTTTTCAATGCTTGTTTTACTTGTAATCTTAGTGTTATCTGCTTTAACTGTTCCCACCACTAAACATTTGCTAGAAAAACAATACCGCGTAAAACTCCAAGAACGCATGGAACAATGTAAGAATGAAAGCTTAGATAATCAGGTAAAACCTTCAGTTAAGGAAATAACAGAAGCTGTTAAAAAATCTTGGATGATGGCTCATACTAGTAGCCCTCAGTTTGTGATGGGACACTGGGTGATATGCGCTGCTTCTGGAGCATTCTGTCTCCTTAACACTCTTATCTTAATGGAAACTATCCTTCGATCGTACATGAATATAGGCTCCATGAAATTTTGTAGGGGTGAATCTGATTATAAGTGGTCAACCAAGTTGGTTCTTGTTATTCAGAGTATTGCAGTAGGGGTTGGTACCATTGCCCCGGCTGGTAGATGGCTCAACTCCATTAATTGTTTCAGGTGCCAAGAAAAAGTGAACGGAAGCTTCAGAAACATGTTCAAAGTAGAAAAGTTTTGGATCCAGAGACTGGTGGATTGGAAAGAGAGCCCATTCGCTTTTCGCATTCATGGCCAACGATGTAGGAAATTTGTCCACAATGCCAAAAATCTATTACTGGACTTCTGTATAGGAATACAGACTACACTAGTGTTGGCAAGCAAATTTATTCAGTTTGTCTTCCTATTCTTTGTGAACCAGGTTAATAAGTTCTCATGCTGCTTCTTCAAGAGATCACAGATGGCACCCAAATCGAAAGGAAGTTTTCCAAAAGATGACAGCACGAAAGTAGACCTGAGCCATGTTATGTATCTTGAGGATGAGGAGAAATTGGTTGAGATGATTGCAAAGAACACATGTGACGCTATAGATTGTTGGATTAACAGGGGAAGGAGGATGCAGCCGACACATCTTATACATCTTTTGGATAAGTCGACCATGTCACAAGGTTTTAAAGGAGTGAGAGACTTCGACAGTGACCAAATTCCCTCACTGGGTTCCAAAGAAGCTCCTCATGGTTGGGCTCTACCTGTTGTGACCCTCACAAGCGTTGCCATTGCACTTCCCAATATCGAAAATCATGAAATCAAAAGATTGCTACTTGGCGTAAGGGAAGGCCTAAGGTATGTCAGACTTGTAGAAAAGAACCTAGACAAGAAAGGAGAGTTGAGGAATATAAGTACAGCAGCAGATATTATGTGGCTAGGGGTTGACCTTAATTATAAGTGGTTAGATTTGGACCTTCGGAAATTGGCCCTTGAAGGAAAAAGCCCTAAAGAGATAGTCGAAAGACTCGCTGATGCCGGAAAGAATTATGTGATGGAGTTCAGGAATACTCATAGAAGTGGATGTGGAATGATAGATAACCCGCTTGAATGGCCCAACAAGGTTTTGCCAGCAAATTCCATGTATAGAATCGGTCGAACTATTCTACAGGGCTCCGAAAACCGGTATCAGACATCCGAAGAATTGTTTGTACAATTATCTCAATCAATATCAGACATATTGGGTGCTTGTCTAACCAACTTACCACATGTTATATCCACAATGTGCTTTTGCAGAGCCACTAAAAAGAGGGGAGAGAGCATCCTCAAAGCAGCCCGTCTTCTTGGTGAAACTGAAAAGATTTTGACAGCACTAGGTCAGCTAACACTTCCAGATCTAGATCCTGATCGACTTGCCTACGTTGACAACTGGCGGTTTTTGAGTAAGAAAGACCCTTCACCCCCATCTTTGACAGCTTCAGAGTATAATGTGTAATTTAGGTCTAGATATTTAATAATTTAGATAATGTATAATATATAAGAATGCGTGTTCCAGAAAAAATTACTATATGAAAATCATTTCCTGAAGATCACATCACAATTTATTTTATTTTTTTATAATTGTAAAAATTTATTAGAAAAGGGAGAAAGGAACTTCACATCACAATTTATCCCCAGACACACCATAACTGCAGTTAATGTGGAGGCCGACTTTTATAGATGAATTGATGCATGTATGCACCAAAAAAATATATATGACAACTTTTATGTACAATGATGCAATAAATACACAAGTATTAGCTTGGTTAAAGTATCATGCTGTACCTCGTACCATAAACTACAGGAAGATAAATTCAATCACATGTTAATATGTATAATTCAGGAAAAAAAAAATTGCGTTCCAAGAAACATGAATTTGAAAATCACATCCTACAGTTCTTGAGGAATCACAAGTTTCAATTTCCCCCCATTGGACACACCATCATAGGGGTAAATCTGAAATAGGGTGGGGAAAGAGAGAGGGGGGAGGGATAGTATGGGGGGGAAGCTTAATAGATGAATTGATGCATGCATATATCAAGATATGAGAAATTTGGCAAACAAGAAGAAAAAAAGATTGAAGAATATAGAATATCAATCCGAGACATGAGAAATATTGTTGTCTTTAAACCGATACTTTCCCCAAACAAGTAAACCTTGATCAACAATGGATTACTGGCAAAGTTGATTCTATGCTTCAACAATTTGACCATGAATTTTAGTGATAGATTTGCTGAATTTATTCATGTTTTTAGAACACCAAAATATCGATAAACAACCTTGATTAGCAACGTAATGTGGGGAATGAGAACAAAAATAAAAACCAATTAAATGTGTCAAATTTGAATGAAATCCACCTCTTTATATATATAAAGAGGTGAAGGGGAGCTAAGGCATGTATCCAAACTGGATAGTCATTGAAGTCCAAACCTTCAAGCAACGGCCTAAGATTAAACCACGAAGATTTCTTATATTGATTGGCATGTTTTTGAGAAAAATCTTCACAGAGAAAGAATTAAAACAAAGCATGAGTCGAAAATGAATTTCATCTGTTTGCTTTAACATGGAAGACTAAATTTAAATAATAAAAAAATGTAGACAGCAAACGGGTCTAATAAACATGTGCGAACAGATGAAACTGAACAAATGGTTGAGTTCAATCATTTTCCATCTTGTTGCAATCTTTAAGAGAGTGAACAATTAGAATTCAGACGTATCACTTATCACAAAAGAATAAAGAATTCAGATATATCTACATGGCCTACGATACGACATTCAATTGATATTGCCAAGCAAAAAATTGATAATGTAGAATAAGCTTTTTGACAAGCCCAAGATTCTGAACACTAACTTATTTCCAAGAAAATTTTACAGACAAATTATGTGAAATACTAAACAAATTTTGGGAGATTTTACGACGCCAAAAGGATCATTATTATAACTGTATTCAAATTGGCCACATGTTTGATTTATGTGAAAACAAGAAAGTGTTAACCCTGTCAAAAAAGAATAGTAAGAAGCAGAAACTTCATTCACTTGCTAAATCTTATGGAAATTATTGTGGAGGTGATCTCAAAGTTGAAGCTAATTTCCTCCTTCCAATAAGCCAAATCTAATTCAATCTTGAGCTCAATCTCTTCATATTTGAGTGTTTTGACTTCTTTTCCAATTGAAACAATTAATGACTTAGTTTTTCATCACCCCCTTCCCAAAAACATTATAATTGGTCCACTACATGTGTCTTTCTTGGTTACTATCCAGGTAAGGGTAGAAGGGAGTTCCAAAACTTTAATCTTCCCAACCTAATATTTTATAGTATGAAAGAATTACGCATCTCTTTAGTACAAAATCATTCTAAGAAGCCGTATCTAGAGTAACATGGAAAAATGAGCCTTGCCTCCAAGCTTTTCAAGAATTTGGAATAGAAATATGGCTAGATTTAATGACATGATTTACCAGCTATCAAATAAAATACTAGAAATAGATTTGGGCTATTTTGTAAGGACGATTAAGATTAGTTTTTAAACCTGCCTTCACAATTAAACCCATAAAAAAAAACATTTTCTTAGCATTGAAGTAACTCTTATGATTAATTCTCTACCTCAAGTTCACTGCAGAGGCTAGGATTTAGAATCAATAGAATCGATTCTGTCATTGCGAAATGAGTCAAGTGTTTAAAAAAAAAGTAATAATAAAAAATATAAATATATATATATATATATATATATATATATATATATATATATATGTTGAATTCTAGCTTGCAACAAGTTTTGCTTCTTCTCATGAAAACCCAAGTTTTCCTCTTAAAAAAATCAATCCAATGGAGCTTAGAATTTGGTCTCTCACTTTTCCCAACTTTATCAGGATGCACAAAAAACAAATACTTTTTCCTAGACAACACCCCACCATCATTTATCATTATCGGTTTCCTGTTGCATGATTGGGTATTATCACAAGCCCTAGAAACACAACTGTTACTTCCATTTTTTCCTATTGTAATATGAACCTAAAGTGAACATTCAGATTTTAGCAAGCATGTTTATAATGTCAATATCCAAATGACCAAACAAATATATCAGCAGAATTTACAGCATTTGGAAAATGCCAGAGATAACACAAGAAGCCCCAAGTAAATCAAATATGAGAAGCACTGTTTTAGTCTCCGCATCTTCAATTTTTATGTGTGCAGTGTGCAAGTTTCAAACCATAACATAAGAAATATGTAAATTTCCAGAATTTACAGCCATATAAGGCCAAATCACATCAGATAAAGTGTCTTTATAAACATTACTTGAATTCCATTAAGAGTAGACCCAGGCTTTCAACTTTGTAAAGACATGTGTCTCACTAAAGATGCAGCAAATGAAAGAAGAAGAAAAATAGCCAATACTGAAAAAGTAAAATAATGATCTAGAACACCCTCACATTAGAGTCACAGGTGCTAAGTTAACTGAAAATTTGCAATCCAAATCAACCGTTTAATCAGATTTGTGGAGATAGCGTGATAATTGGGTAGATAAATAAAAGATCTGAACAGCAAGCCTGTTTCAGCCACAGATTCCAGCAGTGGGAATAAACATGTGTTCTTCCATAAGAAGATAATTGTACTCCATTTTCAACAAAATAATAATCCATTTTCTTGAGGAAATTACAAAAACAGATTATTTGATCCCATTCTCTTAGTTACAATATCTTATACATGATGTATCACTCTCATTTTGAAATCACAAGATCCTAGGATATCCCTGGACCTTAGAGAGCTTGTTTTCTAGCTTTAATTGCTGACTCTGACTCATTCCCACTTCATAGTATTTCATATAAATAATCCCTAACCTAGAACCCTATATAAAACAAAAACAAAAACAAATAAAAATTAAAACAGTACTTCAAGCCCCGGCGGAAGACGAAAAGATCATAGAGGCTTGCCACTGCAAAAGCTGGTCGCTCATTTACTTTCTTGTTTAAGGCAGCAATATTATTCTAATGGTTCTGATAATTTCCAACATGAAAAGGGCCATTCCGTCCCATCTATCTATACTCTAGAACCTGAAACCTCCATCTACGGCAGTTTCTATAACAAGCCCATCGATAAAGGGTCCAAACCTTATAGTTGATGAACAAACTAAGGAGAGATGGGTCCTCCTTCTTTGGGTTGTGGAGCTGTTTGATACCTTTTTCATACTTTTTCCTAATGTTTGAAGCATAGATTAACAATCCTTAAGTGATTCCTTTTCCATCCCTACATTTGAGGCATCTAAAGGCAAGAACACGTGATTAGGGGAACTAAAAGAATTATACAGTGTTAAGTAGGGCCGGAGTTTTGCTTAAGATCATAATCACAAAATTCTCCGATTTTTATTCAAAAAAGCATAAAAATTCCCCGAATAAGGGATCAACCGATTAAATTGGCAAATCAACGAATTCATCAATGATTTATCAATTAATTTCCAAACATGGTAAGATTTTCACCCTTTAACCTCATAATTTTATCTTCTACAACCTTCAAATCTCAAGATTTAGATATGGTTTTTGGGGAAGTTTGGAATGATGGATTTTGGAAAGAAAACCCAAAATCATCATTTGTATAGTCTCCAAAATTTTCCCGAATTTGTTTCAAAAACTAACCCAGTCAAAACCTCGCCAAATAATTGCTGAATCCGAACTTGGTTACCATGCTTAAGATGATTAGACCTAGGCCTGATAATTGATTAATAATTTTGAAGATTGTCAAACTTTAATTTCTCAGTTCAGTTGGAGACTCACTTTAATCTACAATTCAAATTAAGAAACAAATATCAGACAGAAAACAATTCAATTTTTCCATTAACGAAATGAATGTAAATCTCATTAAGTCTCAACCAACACTGATCTGATCTGATGTCCATTCACATTGAAACTTCGACAAGTTTCACCATTTCATAATTCTTAAAAGAGACACGATAGTAATTCTCAAGAAACACTCTTGAAGATAAGACCATCAAACAGAGAAGATGATCAAGAAGAAGAACCTGTAAGTAATTTTTAAAAACAATCTCTCTCTCTATTTGTGGCAACTAATCATCGTCGTCTCTCTTCTTGGGCTTCCTGTAAGTTTCTTCGATGTGCTTCGCCATCAAGACCGCTGTATTCGCTACCCTTTTGATGTTGGGAACGTTGTAGTTCTGAGCAATGTAAACTCCACATACAGTCCCCATCAAGAATATGAAATTGTTCCTAATTATCCCCATTATTACTCTGCAACTCCACCTCCACCACCACCTCCACCTCCAAAGCGATGATCGATCAGAGAAATCAGGATTATCTAGTCTTCCCTTGAATCCATTAGGGTTTTGGAGAGTTTGATTAGGGTTTCGAGGACTTGGGGGAAGAAGAGTCGTCGAAAATCTGGCTTTTAAAACCCGACGTCTCATGACTCGTCCTGCTCCTCGCCCTCGCCACGTTTACCGAGTTGCCTCGTACGATCAACTTCGGTTTACAGTGTTTTTATGAGAGCTTTTACTGTCTCCCCCATGGTTTTTAAACTCGGTATTCCGTGTCGTCTCGTTCACCTCCGATACCGAGTTGAATCGGACGATACGTCGAGTCGAATCGTCTCGTTCGATATTGAAACAATGGTTTTTAACCATTTAAAAAATCTAAAAATCTGAAAAATTCAAAATTGATTCCTATTAAAAAAATGAACCCCCCAAAAAATATAAAATTAAAAAAAATTCATAATATACATATCAAAATAAATAAATTAAATATTTACATTATTACGTTGTTTCATTTTCATTGCATAAGTGCACTAAATTTGTTTTCCAAACACAATATTTAAAGAGCATCAAACTTATCATCAAAAATATTAATTAAAACACTAATTTCAATTCGATAAAAATCGGTATTATAAAAATTGGATCGACCCTTATTGGAATTGGTTTTTATTCGATCTCAATATGATTCAAATATGTTTCAATTAATTTTCATCATATTATAAGTATGATTTGACATATAAAATACAAAGAAGCAATATTTCAAAAAATAAAATACAAAGAAACTTCACAATTATGTAACACAATTGACTTACTTTCTCACATTTTATCGAATAGGGACACGATTGATCCATATTCCATTCGATAGATTATTGCATTAAATTCTTATCGGATCTAATTTTTATTGGAACCCAAATCTTTAATCCATGTATGAAGTTATCTAATAGGCACAAATAGGATTTTGGATCCATTGACAGCCAAACTATTTTCAGAACCCAAATCTTCAATCGAGATTTGAAATTATCGAATTTGAATGGATCAGATTTTGGACCCATTGATTGCCTTACTATTGAGGGGATCATAGTAATTTATGATCCTAAGTATCCGATTACATCAATAATTAGCAGTTGAGAAGCATCCTATATTTGCAATTTCGGAAAATGGCCCACAATTTAATGGTGTTGATTCAATGTGCATCATTGGTCCATCACTAATTTCAAAAATATTCGGTAAAACTCAGACGAGATTTTGAAAATCTCGTCCTCGTTTGTCTCGTGAGTTAACGTAAAATCTGTAATGTCTCGTATATCTCGTTCATATCATCCGAGTTTTGCGAAAATATCGTCCGAGATGACTCGCATATCTCACGATACGCGGTCGTCTCATGACTCATTGTGAGTTGATCTCGTTAGACTGCGATACCAAATTAACTCGGGCGATACATCTCAATCTCGGACGAGTTTAAAAACCATGGTCTCCCCTAACTTTTATTATGAGCACTGTGTTCTCTTAGTAAAAGTTAGTGTGGCAATAGATTTTTTCCAAAAAATTATCAAAAAAAACAATTTAAAACATACTCTCAATCTTTTCTAAAATCACTGGACAATCCAACATTTTGAGAGTAAAGCGAGTCCCCAACTAAATTCAGAAATTATTCAACATGGGTACAGTTCTATTAATTCCCGAAGAGACTGACTAGTTGCACATCACCAATTGCACTCCATCATTAAAAAAATTCCCCTTTGCACTCCATTTGAATTATTACAACCCAAAAATAATTTTAAAAAATATTGCACTCTTTTCTTCTTCTTTTTTTCTTCCTCGACAATATGCCTATGGAAATTGTTGTGCATTCAATATAAATACATGGCCATTACTGAACCATATTTACAAAGTTGGACTTTTCAAAACCATATTACAAGAAATACTTTGATTTCAAAGAGAACACGAGAAAAATAGAACATAAGCAAATGAATAAGTTTTAAACCCTAGAAAGCTACGAATTGAAGTGCAATCAGTAGGTTAAAAAAGTGGTAAGTGAAAAAAGGATTTTTTTTTTTAAGGTTAGTAAGCTCCCAAAACTAGGGCTTATTGGCTTGTTAGCTTGGCCCAATCTTTAAAAAAAAAAAAAAAAAAAAAAAAGGTGTTTGGACCATTGACATTGAGCCTGAAAAGATTGGATTGGACTCAAAATTTTCAAACCCATCAAATGCAAACGGGCCCACTAGGATGGAGATTGGACCATTATTTTGATGAAAAACAATGTTGAACAAAGTTCATGAATTTAGATTCTTGTAAAATCTCAAATAAACTGGGCCCATTATGACGGTGCTTCTGTTTAGGCAACTTAGGCTCGATCCGGGTATAACGATAGTCTAGGGTACAGGCCGCCTCTTTACGGCTAGGTTAGCATTAAACCAAGCCTGGCCCAAACCAGCCCATTGACATTCCTACCCAAAGCGTGATCTTTGGAATCGATGTCATATTTTCGAATTCTAAATACGGTGAAATTTTGGGTCCTATTTTATTTTTAAAAAATGGATCGAACTCGATGACAATAGTTTCATTTCTCACATTCTTCTTCATGAATCATGATGTGTTCCTGGTTTGGATATTTGACAAGAACCGACTGAAGTTTCATCATGGGCTCATGAACACTCATTCAGCAAATTAGACAAAGAGAGAAACTGATTGTAATTAAGATCATGGTTTTAAATTTTGTTAGCCCACCTAGCCTTGCCCCATTATCATATATATCTAATTTGGTTCCAATTCTGATCCCAATAGTTGAATTACTATCAGACCCATTCCCATCCCTAGTGTCAAATTTTTAATACTACTATGGTCATCTTAAATAATTTCTTTAATAGAGATGAGAAGGAATAATTAATGGATGCAATCATATACAATGTTTTGAATTGAGATTAATGGAGATAATAGAGCATGTGAAGTGATGTAATATGATGTGTGGGATACACCGAATCACCAGCTCAGGATGGATCCATTGGGTGATGGTTAGGTAATGAAAAAGTATGTATCCATGGTTGCCCAACCCAGCCCAATATTAAATGGGTTTAGAAGTCCGGCCCAACCCAAAATTTCAACACATGGTATACAGTAACTCAAAAATAATAATTCAAAAATACATTAAATAGAAAGTCCCATACTAAAGTGAAATTCAGTCCTAAAACAAGAACTCTCTTAAATTCTTTGAATAAAGTGCACCAAAAACTAAGTATGAGTCTTAGGAAATTCGTTCGGTGTTTGTTGATGCACAAAATTTTTCAAAAATAAATACTCAGTCTCTCTAATGTGTTCTCGCTAGGGGTGTCAATGGGTCGGTTCGGATTCAATTCCTATAGGATTTACAATCGTTAATTTTTCTCAGTTTTGATTCTAATTTTGTTTCTCAAAATGATGGAATCTACATCGGAACTGTAAAAAAAGAAAAAAATTCTCTTTTAAATGGTTTAGATGCTCAATTTCTATGGATTCCTATCAGTTTTGGTTCTCAATTGGTTCGATTTGAAGAGAAGTGACTCTAATCGGTTCAGTAAAATGGAACCAGAACCATTCTATCAACTCCGGGTTTGGTTTTAATCAAATGGGTACCCATTACACTACTTAGTTCCCACGTCAAATATGTCATTATTTCTCAAACCTTTTGCCCCTTTGAACTATTGAAATAAAAAAAAGGCTTTCTCTTATACCAAAACTTAAACAAGAAATTAATAGGAAGCAATTGTTTAAGTAGGCAAAACACACACACACACACACACACACAAATCTCCATACAAGAGGATGCAAACCTTTTAACAACTCTTTAGTTTGCCTCCAACCTTCTCTTCCTCAATTTTTAAAGAAAGTTGCTATTGCCACACCAACTCTTACTAACACCACACCAATTGTGTGCAATTCTTTGATGATTAAGGTCCTGCTTGTTTGCACCATAAACAAGCGCAAACAGAAACGTTTACATTTGTTTGCGAGATGTGGAGTTGCTTGGATGCTAAATTTTTGGTGGGACCCACCGTAAAGTAATACAAAACTTAATTAAAATTACAATGAAATCTTCGTAAAGTGTTTCGAAGAAAATACCTCCACAAAAATTTACATTATTTAAGTTTCCTCTGTCTCTCTCTCTAACTTCTTAAACCTCTCTCTCCGCTCTCTCTCATTTTCCCCTACTTTTTAAATAGGCAGATTTACCAAAACATGCACAACTTTTCGTTTATTTACCAAAATGGTAAACTATTCAAAATATTTTCGAAAACGGTAATTTTACCATTTTCGGAATTAATTTTTTTTACCAAAACGGTAAAAACAGTAAAATATATTTTTTTTACCGAAAATACCCTTTTTTATTTTTTGACTAAAATTACAAAAATAAAATTGATTTCGGTAAAAAAAAAATTGTAAATACATATGATTGTTGGATTACCGAAAAAGAGTGAATCTTTTTAGTTGGATTTTCATTTTTTTAAGGTTAAAATTATAAATACATATGTAAAACAAAAAAAGGGTATTTTCAGTATAAAAAAAATACATTTTACTATTTTTACCGTTTTGGTAAAAAAAATTAATTCCGAAAAACGGTAAAATTACCGTTTTCGGAAATATTTTGAATAGTGTACCATTTTGGTAAATAATTTCAAAAACTCTACTGTTTTGGTAAATTATTCTTTTAAATATTACTTAATGTTAATATAATTATTATTTAAACAAAAAATCGTGGGATAAAATCCTACTTGGAGCTAGTTTCTATTTATATTTTAAAATTACAAAACAAAAACAAAAAAAGATTTTTTAAATATTGGTGTTTTTTTTTAAATATAAGAAAAACGAAGGATAGAATCCTACCTCGTTAATTTATATTTATTTTTTAAATTAAAAAAATAATAATTATGGAATAATAGTCTTACTTGTGTTAATTTATATTTGTTTTGTATAAATTAAAAAAATTATTATTCATTAGATGTAGGGTATTAAAATGAGTTTGGGGCGAGTTACATTTAGGCACTATCAATGCTAATATTGGTATGTTTAGGGCAATGGGGTTTCTTTCCAAAATGGAAAATTAGCAAGTGGAAATTGGTATCATGTAGTAGATGTTTTAAGGTAAATTGTAGCTGATTAAAGAGATTTTGGATTTCTATTATAACCCTGATTTAAAGATAATAACATTGTATGACCTATATGAAAATGCTTTGTCTGTAAGTTTTCAATTTGTTTTAAAGTGATATGTAATTATTTATCATTTTTATTTAACTTTAAATAAGATTTTAAAAATAAAATTATTATTATTATTATTATTATTATTTTATGTTTACATGATAATCAAACAAACGTAAAATTGTACATTGAACACAATCAAGCACTCCAATCAAAAAACTACGTAAAATTCAATAAACACAAGATTTTGTGTTTGCAGTAGTTTACGTTGCAAACAAGCAAGGCCTAATATAGGAATTAGTGTGGCAATAGTAACTCTCTTTTTAAAGCTTTACAAAATCAGTCGAACTCAAAAACTCATACGCCAACTTGAAAGAATCAAATAAAATTTATTTTTATCTTTATTTTTATTTTTTATAAATATTTTAAAACTTACTTTAAGTATTTTAGTGTAAATTTTGGATGTCTAAGTCACATCGAAATCCAATTGGATCAGGTCGACTCGATACAAACTTCTAGCCATATGAAAAGTGGTTACAAACTATCGGTTAAAATGAACAGTCCATGATTCTTTAACTTGTAAACTGAGGCTAGAAATTTCATAATGGGGAACGCTAACATCCAAGACCTCATAGGGACGTTAGCACTCTCCAATACTTTTTTTTTCAATGATATATCTACCCATTTTTATCATTTAACAAAAAAGACAATGGTATATTAGCCTTTTTACATAGTAAATGATTATTTATATAATTAGTATTTGTCTATTTCCTAATAAATGTTAAGGGCATTTAATCTTTAGAATTAAATGTGTTGTTGCAATAAATGATTTGGCAATCAATGCAATCATTTATTATTCTACCAGATTGACTTCTCCTTCTCCTTTAGAGAGACAAATCAAATTGTGGATTTTCTAGTTAGTTATCTTACTGCCCCTGGTAACGTTAGGTTGGATCCTCTAAGCCTCCCTAACAGTTTCAAAAACATCATATTTAAGATGCCTATGGGCACATCTATAAAAGAACGTAAGGGCTTTTTGTTTTCTGGTAGAGATTTGCCTAACCCTCTCTTAAATTTCAAAAATAAAAAATAAAATAAATAAAAGATCAACATATTCCTATTTGTTTTCACTAAAAGATAAAATAAATAGAGGTATCATTGAAAAAATAAAGTGTTAGAGAATGCTAACTTCTCCCATAAGATCTCGGACATTAGCATTATCCTATATATATGCTTCTTCTTTTTTTGTGAATTATTATGACATTGACTTAGAAAAGCAAATAGAGAAGTAACAAAACTAACCGACCCAAACTTTGACATGAAGAAGAGAACATAAAAACCAAGGAAAGAGACATAAGTGGTGCATGTTGGGTTGACCTTATAATGAGATCACATAATTATAACTAAAATAGATTAGATAAGAGAAGAAAACATCCATGATTTGTAAGGTATCCAAGTTGTCCATGTA
The DNA here is from genome assembly GCF_017979445.1 of Akebia trifoliata. Taxonomy (NCBI): domain Eukaryota; kingdom Viridiplantae; phylum Streptophyta; class Magnoliopsida; order Ranunculales; family Lardizabalaceae; genus Akebia; species Akebia trifoliata. The sequence goes on from NC_141386.1 coordinate 30,332,466, forward strand.
GGGGTCCTGTCCTCCACTAAGTAGTTAGTAGGGTTCAAATGTGAGAAAAGACACTACAGTGCCCATCTTATTATGTCCCACTTGAGAGAGTGAGAGAGATGGGTTAACGTGCATGAGTGCTTACTTTTGTGTGTATATGTGTGAGTGTGTGAAGGTGAAGGACTGCGTTGTTTCTAAGCTCAGTAGAAAAATAAAAAGAGATCGAGACGATGAAGTAAGCTTAAAAGGGATTGGGAGGATATGGTGGCAAAGCATCTATAAAAGAAGTGCAAACCAAAAGTTCGTATGATAGCAACGTACCCTAACTTTTCTAACACACACGCACTCATATGGCCCTCCCCAACACCTTTTTCGTTAGCCATTGATGCCCATATTGTTTGTCTAATAATATTTTTCAGACAAAGATTAGTATTATTCAATTTCAAATCTCTCCACATACAATTATTTATTGGCATCGTACTTGTTAATTCCACTCCAACACTGAAGTCGGGATTATAATTAAATAAATCACAATTTCTGTGAACTAGTTCTCTTATTATGGGACTACTACATTTTATTTTATTTTTATAACGGGGGTGTCCAGACTTACATCCGACTAGGGGGATCGGATGAGTTAGGGTCAGAACCAAGGCACATGAGACCCTCCTCCGGGCACATGCAACGCTTGCACATCACACGCACTAGGTGAGTTAGGGAATGTCCTCACAGGTGGCCTTGACGAAATATTACTCATATTGGGTATTGAGCCACAACCTACGGACTCTCACCTCTTATTGGATTTGAAGTTTCCATTGAGAACATCCCCTCGGGGTTATTATGGGACTACTACATATTTGTAGATTTTTTGGAGCGGTCATTGTCCTAGATTTGTCATATGATACTTGAGCAAGCATGCTTATTTTTCTTAAATTCTTTCTAGTTAATCCACAATTTATTTTTGGGATCTAATTTGATCGATAATTTCTATTTTCATCATAGACTCATTTTTCTGTCTAATTGGGTCTTGTCATGATACTATCGATATTTTCTTTGTGGAAATTGTGTGAATCCCTTCTAATTCTTTGCTTAGATGGAACTTATTATATAAATGAGCTAGAGAAATATCTCAAGATGACATTGTCATCGAGGTAAAAAATAACTTTTACAACCCCCACCTCATCACAACCAACATTGTCATGCAAGATATTTTGACCAGACGCCATGAATCAAATCAAGTTTTAGCTCTAGATCGGATAATTTAATTTATATATCACAAGGAAGTTTATATGATTTTAATTTATGAATCAGTGTTCTTCAATCACAGTGGGCCTGTTCAAATTTCAAAATCTATAGGTGGCATCATGATCTTGACACATAATTCTTTAATAAGACCCAAATTGTTTGTTCTTTTAGTTTTATATATGACAAAAAGAAATTGGAAATTATGTTTAAGTGCCATATGGATTTAGGGGTGGTTGGTTGTTCAAGAGGGAGGGGGGGAGGGAGTGAGAGTTGTGCTTGAGCAATTATAAGGGATTGATTTAGAATTAGAGGCCAACCAACATATTTGAATTGTAAGAAAAAAAAAAAAAAAAAAAGCTGAGTCGTGTATAATCCCCCACTCCTAGGAAAAGAAGCTTCACTGTGACAAAAGCACTTCCACCATTCATTAATGAAAAGCTACATATCATTATACTTTCCATTGGTGGGTGCGATTTTAGAACCTAAAAAAGTTAGCAACTTTAGGGTTTCTATGATAAGGTGGTGCTCATTCTCAAGAGAGTGTGAGAGAGTGAGAGAGAGAGAGGGGGGCAAATTCTCAAATAATTACACAAAGTTTTAATATTTTCGAAATGTTATTAATATTGATAAAGCTATCACATAATGTTGATAATTTGATAATATTTTATCAACATTATGTAATAGTTGTGTCAACATTAACAACATTTTGAAATTACCGAAAACTTTGGTAATTATTTGAGAATTTACCTTTCTTCTTCTTTTTCTATGTTCTTTTATTTCTTAATTTGCTTGATTTGTGGGGTATTGAATATGAACCCTTCTTTATGGGAGGATAAACATTGGGAAGACAACCATTATGTTTCATTATATAGATGTTCATGTTGGGGATCTTGTTGGATTGGATCCGGAATAAATAAAGGTCAATCTGGTACTAATTGCTAAGGATCAAATTGAGTTTGGATTGGATTAGATCAAATTCGATTTGATATACAAAAAATGTAAATAAATTTGATATATTAATTTAACAACATATATAATATAATTTATGTATTGTCTCACATTTCATAGGATTATGACCCCATTAGATCAGGACAAGGTTGATCTAGAATTGATCCAATGTGTTATCAAATTGTATCACTATTGAAACATGAATCCTTGATCCAAATCCAAACTTATCGAACTAGAACATATTGAGCTTTAAGGGTTTGTGTCGATCTATTGACAGCCTTAGTTCACATATTACATGAATATATTTGTGGAAATTGTTACATTTTTTATGAAAACATATAATTATATAACCATCCCCGAAAATTAGGAATAATTCACAATTTTTCGCTCCATTAGAATAATTTGTATTATTTGAAAATCATCACAAAAAGTAGTACATTCTATTATTACTAATCATATTAAAAAGCTACGATTTGAATTTAGGTTTAAATGAGCAATGCAGATTCTTCAATTTTAGGTCAAGTTATTTTTTGTAAAGCATGTTAGAATGGATTGAAATTTTATGAGGATGATCATCAAAGTATGAAGATAAATGTATATACTTTAATTAAAGGAAACCTTCTTACTTCTCTCTTCTTGTCCAATGTGGGAATAAACATTTGACAGAAAACAAATAATATTTTTTAGATACTTACAAAAACGTGACCAACTTTTGACATATTTACAATTCCGGCTCACTATTCATTTTAATTACCAAAATGTGAATAGACACAATATCGGAGGTTTTAAAATGACAATTTCACTGATTTAAAGTAAAAATCTCACAGGTATCAAGTGAATATCTCGCAAGTTTCCCTACTTCTAGCAAAATCGTCACTATACATACTAGAGAGTTTGTCACTTTAAACTTGTGATCTCATCACTTGAAAAATATGTGATTTTGCATGTTCTCTCTTCTTATCCAATGTGGGAATAAACATTTGAGAGAAAATAAATAATATTTTTTAGATATTTACAAAAACATGATCAACTTTTGATGAATTTACAATTCAGGGTCACTATTCATTTTAATTACCAAAATGTGAACAGGTACAATATCAAAGGTTTTAAAATGACAATTTCACAGGTTTAAAGTGAAAATCTCACAGGTATCAAGTAACTATCTCGCAAGTTTCCCTACTTATAGCGAGATCATCACTATACATACCAAAGAGTTTGTCACTTTTAAACTTGTGATCTCGTTACTTGAAAAATCTGTGATTTTGCATGTTCATGTTTTGGTAATTAAAATGAACAATTAGTTAGAACCATACTACCATCAAATTCAGCTCCCGAAATGATAATTTACCCAATATTTTTTACTTTAATATAATTTTTTTTAAATTTTCAAGCAAAACAATGTTAGATAAAGGTCTTGGATTCAAATTTCTTTGAAGAAAAAAAAAAAAAAAAAAACAAGAACCAAAAAACCATAAATAAAAAAAATTACTTTGATCAATTCCTCCTAACCTTCAATCATCGAAGTACCGTTTTTGTTGAAAAAATGGTTTTATTATATCCAATCCTGGGTCTAATAATGTTCGTAGTATGAAGTTTGAAATTTGGGAAACAAAATGATATAAAGCTGGAAAGAGATAAAACAATTTCAATGGTTGGGGAGTAAAAGTCTCAATTTTCACTCCAAAACCGTAGAACTTCCCAAGTTGGCAAAAAGAATCTCAAAGTGAAATTATAAGACAACATGATTGATAACAAACTGATAAAATATAAAGTAAAAGGACGGTTGAAATTTTTTGAAGAAAGTGAGAATCAAATTCTCTGGATTTGTGAAGAATATGGAAGAGAAGTAGAGATTCTAGAATTTGTCAGTTATGATTCTTAAGTACAAAGACTTGCACTTCAAATACCAAGTCACCCAAAGACCTTTGACACGTCAGCAATAATCTAAGGTAAAACCCAGTCGAGTTGACTTGAAACTCAGATGAGTTGACTCGATGATTTGAGTTATATGACCCCAAAACTCAATGGAACCAACTTACAGAGTCAACTTTGCAAATCATTAAGTTAAATTGTCAACTTGTTGCTAAGTCAACTCGAAAATGCTCCAAGTCAAGTTAGAAACTCAATCAAGATATTGTGCTATATATAATATTTTGGTGGTGAACAAAATAAATAAACATTTTTTTAATTCAAAACTTACTTTTAAATATTTTGAAAATATATATTTGACTCATCCAAGTCCACTTGCGAGTTTTTCTACTTGACCCAATTAAATGGATATTGAGTCAACTCAGAGTTGTTAAAGTTTTAAAACAAAGGGTTAAATCAAGTGAACCCTTCATTAAAAAAAATGTTTAGGTTTGATGAATAATTACAGTATTAGATAGTTTAGCAAAACTTAAAAAAACTAAGCTTAAAACCATATCCCACCCCTATTAAATTTTGTTTTTTAATTTGCTTAAGCTTGGTCAAGGTGTTGAAAGATGTCTCATTGACAATAAGACACCACAATCATTAAACATCACGAAAATGAATGTGATAATTGTCAACCATGCCATCCAATACAAAACACCCAAAACAGAAAAAGAATTGGAGAATTGTCGTGATCTCTCAAAATGAAAAACTAACTTCAACCTTAGATTATGATTTGCAACACCCCATAGAATTACATAAGTGATCATAAAATAAGATCAAAAGTGCCTCCTTGAACTAAGCACGACATACTATCGATTTGTTCTTATACAATTATTTGGAGCAATTCTGTAATTTATGGAAAACTCATGTATAACTATCTCTTAATATTGTATCTAAAGTTTAATACTACTAAACTACTTTATCATAATCTACTTTGGACAAAGGCATCTCTCTCTCTCTCTCTCAATTTAGATGCTTTCATCCCTCTTACAAAGCAACTTTGCTTTTATTCATTTTTTTCTTCAAATTATCATAAATTCTAATATATTATTAATTTAAGAGTCCGACCAGTCTTACTAACATAGTAATGTTTCAACTTTTACTAAAGGTCGTTGAACTCACCTTGTGACATGCAAAAACATGATCTGTTGTCCCAAGGTTGTAGGGGACAAAATTTTATGAACTTTGAAAAAAAAAATCAAAAAATGTTATTTTCACTGTTAAGCTTTAATTTAAAATTTTGGAATTTCGTAAAAGTTTGATAACTATCCATTTTCCAAGGTTGTACCTTAGATCAAATCCATAAAAAAAAATGATTTTTTTATTTTGATTTTAGATATAAGATTTTCCATGAAATCAAGAGGGCAGTGGTGTTGGATTGCCAATGTGCATGTTAATCCATTTGAGCTCAAGGACTCTTAGTAATAGTTAAAATCTTACTAAGTAAGGAAAATATTTTTTTAAATTTATTTACAACAAAAATAATACTCTAGAAAGCTTGCATATATCTTTAGAGTAGTTTTCAATTTAAATATTTTATTTAAAAATAAAATTATTTATATTTTATAAATTTTCTATGGTATACCCTCTTAATAAACCTTTTATTCTATTTATCTATAGAACTCCTATTAAAAAATAAAAAAAAATTTATTCAAAAAGAATATGCCTCGTGACGAAATTGTCAAACAACCACACAAATAAAAATCATGATTTTATACAAAAGTGGTCTGGAAGAACTATTCAATCAATCTCAAAATTTTAATAAACACTATGATGATTATGACATAATTAATGATTCATTATAAGATAATTTATAATTAAGCTTTCGTTTTAGTGAATTAATATAATCTCAATCCTCTCTCATAGGCACAGTAATTTGATCCAAAGAATTTAGTCCATTAAATTGGTGGGACCATCAATTAGGACTACAGGAGTCATGTAAGGACCAGTAGCTCATTCACATGCAACTTTTAGGGTGTGAACTGTGAACTGTGAACTGTGAACTGTGAAGAGAACTGCAAACGGTGGGCCCATCCTATAGAGATGGGTCGCGCTCTTTTTTCCAAAAGAGAAGAAAGTCTGTCTCTATCAATATAACTTAAAGAGACTCCTTATGTACCCTAATATTATAATTTTCGTATTTTAATTAGATTGTTTTGTTTGAAATCAACAAAAAAGAAAAAAAAAATGCTTGTTTGTTTAAAGTAATCATGTGGTGACGTTCAATGAAACATTAGCCATGTGGGATTGATAAAGAAATGATCTACAATATTAGAATTAGGGTTACAAAGCGTACGGATTTAGAAATTTAAAAAAAAAAAAAAAACAAGGGGTCTGTGAATGACTCCAAGAAGAAATTTAGCACATAGTTATAAAATTTTGAGTCTAGATAATATGCACCATGGGTGGAGGATTGAAAGTGAAACCCTCCTCCCACACCTCAACACATGTCATGTAAAATCATAATTTAAAAAAATTTAAAAACGAGATATTTTAGGGATCACTTACGCGACGTGACATATGTTGAGGTGTGGGATCATGGTTTCAATCTATGTGTGTGCATAGGATCTGGACTCTAAAATTTTACGACATAAATTAAGATTCGAGATTATGTGCACCCTAGGTAGAGGAATGAAACCAATACATAGCACGGAAATTATGAAAAAGAAATATTTTAGGCTTTAATTTCTTAGATTGTGACTTATGCGGCATGTATTGAGGTGTGGGAGGAAGGTTTCATTCCTTCACCCTGGGCGCATAGGATCTAGAGTCATAAATTAAAGAGAAATCCTATTGCCATGCCAACTTTTACTAATGCCACCTCAAGATGTGTTTTAAATCTTTGGTGATTTATATATGAATTTATGTCCAAGATCTCGTCTTAAGAAACAAAGGTCTTAAGTTTGAATGCCCCTTAACGGCCACTCTCATGGGTTCAACTCAAAAATTATTTGGTAGGGCCCGAGAAGGAATTGCACGTGCTCAAAAGATTAGTCGGGTGTTCTAAGAAGTCTGAATACTTTAGTTCCAAAACAAAAAAAATAGAGAAATAACAAGTATGGTTTTTCTTTCTTAGACCTTGCACTAGGTACTTTTATTTTAGATACATATATATGATCCCATTTATCCATCTCTTCCATACGGTTAATTTCTACTCCAATATACTTAGATTTCATTTTCTCCTCGTGATCGAATTCAAGGCCATCCCAATCAAATCAGGAAGCATTAGGAGGTAGCTCATAAAAAACATGAAATCGGATGATTGGGATAAATCACATATCACATGGGTATGCGATGAAGCCTGAGATTTATTTTGATTGTTGGACTTTACATTTTAACCATCAAAATTTCATATTATTTCATGAGGCTCAGATTTCGTTGACTTGAAAAAATTTACAAAAAAAATGTTCTTGATTGTGCGTAAAATCCATCAGTTAAGACTTATTCTTGACTAAGTTAGTAAGGGTAAAAGGCCTTACAAAGGCTAATCCACCGTCAAAATAAAACCTCGAGATCCATAACAAATAATGAGATTTTGTTTTGACAGTAGTTGAGCCTTAGTAAGGCTTATTTCCTTCATTAGTTCTGATATGATACATATTATTGAAATACATATGATTCTCCATGGTTGCAATCAATATTTATAGGGGCAGTTCATGGGACATATGTAAAAATAATGATTTTTCAAAATATGAGTTAGAGGTTTCGGATTGTGATGATTTTTTGCGAGGATGGTCACTATGATGAGAAGATCATCCTCACAAAAAATCAATTCAATCTGAAACTTCTAAATCCATCAAAAGTGATTTACAAATTATTGGCAAAATTTGACAAAAAATCAACGGTCCACATTCTAAATCACTTTTAATGGGGTTAGAAGTTTCAAATTGGACTATTTTTTTCTTTTCGGGTGATCTTCCCATGATAGAGATCATCCTCACAAAAAATCAACTCAATCCGAAACTTTTAACCCATATTTTGAAAATTTATTTATGTTACATTGTTTTTACTTATGTTTTTTCATATGTCCCTTGATACGTTCCCATATTTATATTGTAGATAAATTTAGAGGGTCACTATTGCCACACCAACTTTTACTACTATCACACCAATTGTGTACAATTCCTGGGTGATTTACATAGGAATTGGTGCAGAATTAGTAAAAGCTGGTGTGGCAATAGCAGCTCTCTAAATTTATATTGGAAATAAATAACAGAAAAACAGATTCCATAAAAAATGTGAATTATAAGTGTAAGATTACATGTTTTCCCCAAAAACATCAATTTTTCTGCCCAAAACGATTTTCCCCACTTCGGCAGTCCTCACCCTTTATGGAAAATAAATTTTCTAAATCCTCAAGGTTTTTTTCCTTCTAAATTACTCCAATCCCAAAACTACAAATCAATTTTCATTTTCCTTAGTCTGCTACCTCTCAAAAATTACAAATCAGAGCAACTCTTACAAGTCTATGTCAATATATAATTTCATGAAGGCATTGCAAGCATAGACTAGTGATACAGATAAACATCTTAGAAGCCCAAGAAGAACTAGAAGAAGAAATTTCATCAAACCTGGGATTTAAATCAAAACCCTTTAATCAAGAAGGGTTCAGTTCCGACAAAATCAAAGATTATATAATGAGTTAAAAACAAATCTAACCTCCAAACTGAAGTAGTTTGCAAAACAAGTAGACTACCCAACTCAACAAATCCAACTCTATTCTACAGTATTTTGTACATGACATGGCTACCTAAGCGATCAAAAGGGGTGTCTAAGGAACTAGGGTCCAGGACTTAAAAAAGTTCTAAAGCCAGATGTATTGGGGTTTTTGGATAACATACCGATACCAAATAATGTGGATTACATAAAAGTCGATGCCAACTCATGGAGACCAATTTTGCAAGAGTCCAACATGCAACATATTGTATTATCTAAGTGCGAGATACAAAACCACACAATAGTAAACAAGACAAGGATCCTGCACATACTAGAGTTGCATATTTTCCTTTTAATGAATGTAAGATATACTACATTATCGAAAGAAAGGAGGTCGAGAAGACCTACCTTACAAGAAGGGCAATACAAAGACAGCACAATGAAATACTTCTCTCTTTTTACTAACAACTACCCAATTAAAAAGAAAATCTTCAAAAAAGACTCAAAACTCTTCAAATTGCTTCCACCAAAAAAATATGAATCGTAGGGATGAGAAACTGATTAAGCTCATGATCCTTACTTGCAAAGAGTAGCTATTTCATTCCTTCTAAATATCCCAAGATGATGCTTCTATTGGAAGTTGATATAAATACGCCGTTTTGTTCGTTCCAAATAGTCCGAAATGACACTTCTAAGGGACTTTGGTATAAATGCACTCCTAAGACGACAAACATCAATTGTTCTACATGGTCCAAGTGCAATAAATCACCTCTACCTAACTGGAAGAAAGCATGTCTGTTACTATGAACTCAATTTTTTTCTTTTTTCTTTTTGATAAGTATACTATGAACTCAATTTAAACTTAAGAGACCATTGTTAGATCGGATCATGCATGCATTCAAATAATAATCCATGAAAACCCACCAACAAAATAAGCAGAAATTTGGAGGGAACGGGTAATTTCATCTCTTTTCCCCCCCTTTTTTTTTTCTTTCAAACTCCATTTTTCCCTTGTTGTCTAGTGTACTGCAAACCATCACCACCTTAACAAGAAACAAGTGCTACTTCTTATCATAATATTAAAAGAACATTGTAATAATACCATACCCATGTCCGAATTAGATAAATAAAGAAAGAAAGAGACCACTAAACCTTACATTTGTCGAATGTTTTGTTTACTAAACAAACAATCTGCCCATACCAAGCAGACAAACGTAGAATCACAGGCAAGAAAATGCACAACAGTAAGTCATAAAATCTGTGCCACCACCATAGTTTCAAATATATATATTGACATAGTAGAACAATAATTCGTGGCACCTTTGTGAGATAAGTGAATTCGTACAAAAGCCAACCTTCCCGCCTGAAAAATGCCCTCTCATCAGCTCCAAGCCGACACCGTGACAAGCTCCTGTCGCTGCCAGCAGAGCACAAGTGAAGCCTGGCACTTCTCTACGTGGAATCCCCTCACTTGAAGCCTCTTCACCATGCATTCAGCCTGGGTTTCAGTGAAATTACTGAAGTTCGAGGGAGAGAACCCGGCTGAAACAAATAGGTCCCTCCAAGGCGGCATCTTTTTGGAAGCACAGTGACGTCTCATAACAGAGCTCTCAATCCTTGGTTGGAGCAAGAACCTCTCAATCTTGTTGACAGTATCATAGTTCTTATCAGTGGCATCAAACGATTCCAATAAGGTTGAGTACGACTGGAGGGCATAGAGGAAATGATTTGAGAAGGGTAGGTCATCGCGGTCACACCCTCTGTCCACAGAAACCACAATCTTCGGTGAGAGTTGCTTCACAAGGTGAAGCAACAAAGGGAAAGAAGATGGGTGGTTTGAGGAGGACCCAATGGGGAGGTTTACAGCAATTGCCTCACTCTCAGATACGTGGACGGGTAATGACCACGAAGTAGGGTCCAATGAATCAAGGCTCACGATTTCAATCACAAATGGGATTCCTAGTTCTTGGGCAAAATGGGATAGGTTCTCTTGAGCAAGAGCTAGTTCAAGTGGATGATTGTGGGAAGATGAACAAGTAAAGGCAGTGATCGTAAGTGATGGGGCACCCCCAACCCACCCCGCAATCTCTTGCATGAAGGAAGCCCATTGTTCACCAAGCCCAATATCAAAATCAATTATATGAATGTGTTTGTATCCCTCTAGTGCTTCGAGAAGGGCTTGGTTGGAAGTGAAATTCGTGAATTGGAGAATCGGAGATATCTCCGAGAAGGCCTTGTAGGATCCTATCTTGAGAAGGACATCTAAGGGAGTTGAAACCCTTTGAGAAGTAAGAAATTGCCACATTGTTGTTAGTAAGGAGGAGCAGTTGTAGGGCCTCCTTGAAGTAGAAAGCAGCCCTTTGAAGGGGCTTTCCAATTGGGGAGAGCTGGTGATTGAGCCGCGCCAATATCCCTCGCGCGTGTACCAAATTCCCGGATTCGACCAACTCAGCCGCCTTGAAGAGATGGTCTACCAACATCTGATGCTGGTGGTGATGAGCCGCTTCATCCCCAGTCCCCACCACCTTTGGGCCTTGTTGAAGGTAATCAGGACGCAATTGTAGCTGATGAGGGAACCCTTGTTGTTGTTGTTGTTGTTGTTGTTGCTGTTGTTGTCTTCGGAGGAAAAACTCGGGGCCAGAATCAACGAAGGGGTTGTTTGGGATCTGAAAGCTTGGGTCACTGATGCCGGGGTTGTGACGTTTGGGTTGCGGCGGGACCACAAGGTGCTGATCTTGCTGGTTGTAGGATAAGGGCACAAAGAAAGGTTGGTTTTGTTGATGGTTTATCAGAATCTGTGAATTCAAAAGCTGAGTCTTTTCACCATTTTTTGGTTCAAACTGTTGTTGTTGCTGATAAAATAGGCCAGGAGGATTGGAATTTGGAAGAAGATTGGGATTAAGAGGAAGACTGTTAGCTGAAGGAGAGAAGATTGGGTTGGAATGGTTACTGTTATTCAAACCAAAGCAAGCGATTTTGTTGAAATTTGTGATAGAAGATGGATTTGATATTGAATTTGAACCAATCCTTCCATTATCACAACCACCACCCAAGCTCACATTCATCAAAGAACCAGAACCAAAGGGTTCAAACCCGAAGCTTGGATCGACGATTCCGAGCCCAAATCCTCCATTGCCTTCGAAATCAGAAGGACCCACTCCTTGCAAAAGCTGCTTCAACCCCGAAGACGATGAATCATCACCGCCCATGATCCATCGAAGAAGCGATTGTTCTTGACTCGGCGAAGACTCAGTTTCCGATAACAATCTCTCCCAATCCTCCAAACCAAAGCCGCTACCACCATTAACGATTTCTAAAGCTGTGGGAACACGTTGAAGCTCTGAAACCCATTCTTCTTTCAGGTTTCCAAGACCACTGCTACCGGTAGGCTCGGTTACTAGAGCTGAGCTGTCATGTTGGGTAGACGGCCATTTCTGAGAGGGGTTACCGGAAACAGCCGCCACACCGGCTGAGTCGGTAGAACCTGTGCCTCCACCCAAGGAAGAAGACAGGGTTGACGAAGATGTTGGAGAGCTTGGGCTCCTTCTTGTATCCAGAACAGATGTGGGTTCACTTCCAAGGAAAAAACCTTCCTTTTTCGAAAAAATGGAAGAAATTTCTGAAACTTCAAACAAACCCTTAAAGGGCATCCCTCTCATCTAAAACTAAACAAAACCCAGAACTTATAATCCTCTGAAAATCAAACAAAAACTTAGAATAGGCACCCAAGCAAAGATCAAGAAATGGGTTTTAGAGATTTAGAAATAGAGGCATAGAGAGGGAAAGAGGAGTCTGTGAAGATGAAAAAATGGGTTTTGGCGATTTGATGAGCAGATTTTACAGGTCTGACCTTTTTAGTTATTTGAAACAGAGTTGAAAAACTCCACCATTACTGCTCTTCAAGAAGAAACCCATTTCACCACTACACACATCTGCAACACCAGCTCTTCTTCTTCATCTTATCTCTTTTGCTCTCTCTCTCATTCTTCCCCCCTCCTCTGCAACTCCATTGCTGTTCTCTCTCTCTCTCTCTCTCTCTCTCTCTCTCTCTCTCTATTCTTCTTCTCTGTTTCGTCGCTTTGGTACGCTGTACCCTTCCCTGTTCTGTTTTGTCGTAATTGTACCCTGAAAACCCCTACTCTATATCTCTTTCTCTCTCTCTCTTCTATTTTTTTTTTAAAATTGATTTGTTTTAGTTTAGATGTATTTCTCTCTGTCCAGTTCACAGTTCTGATCGTTTTTTTTTTTTTTTTTTTTATAATCCCATAATCTAATAATAAAATAAATTTTGAACATGTTTTATCAATATTTTAATTAATTATAATAATAAATAAAGTCTTTAAAAAGAGAAAGGTAAGTTGCCCATCTTTACTATCTTTTAAATGCCCAAAACACCCTTCTTAATCCTACTTTATTCAGACATATATTATGAATTTATCCATGTTCAAGTGTGAAGCTTATCAGGGGCAATTTTGGAACTCCCTATGATTAGCCTTTGCTGGTTTGTTTTTCGAGACTAAATCTGATACGAGATGATCGAATACTTTTGAAGTTTGAAAATAGTGAATCACGATATATTGGTAGAAAGATGTGCGGCTGTGATTTAGTTAAAAAAAATTACTCAGATCTAGTCATCTCAACCAATGGTAGCAAGGTCTCATTTTTTTTTTATTGACCATCCTTTTTTGCCTAAAAAAGTATATAAGAGATAAAAGCAGTAAAGTACGTTCTGTGATGATCAGAAGGGTTTTCTTGTAATTTTCAAAAAAGATAGGGATGTATTAATCATTTTGAATATTTATCGAGGGTAGTTTGGTCTCATCAAAACCATATTTCCTTAACCCACAGTACATTTTCATCAGGTGGCATGCATGCAGGATTGTATACGGAGTACGAATTTTGTCTTAGAAGAAATTATCGTTGTGTTGAAGTGCAGCATATAAGATACAAATTAACTATAGATTCCTCATCTTAGATATATCGACGGCTAGAATTGATTTGATAAGGGTGGTGTGGACCCTTATTATATCAAATCTGAAGGGTATGTTGGCGCAGAATGCGCTCCACTTTAAATGACAGGAAGATCCCGCTAATTTTAAGATATTTACATCAGTGCCATCACAAGGTTTAAAGTGGTGTTAACTGTTAAAGCTCAAAAGAAAGACTGTCTTAAATTTTAAACTGAGATCTGTGTTTCACTTTTTATCGCGATATTTTATACATTTCTAACTTGTACGTAGAATGAATCAAAGTCTCATGAGAAATTTACGAGATGCAATCAAGCTTTCTCGATCAATTCTTCTGAGTATTTTAAAATTTAAACTTTCACTTAACAAGAAAGTGATACGTCCAGGACTCCTTGGCATGTTTAATTGATGTTTATTAGTTGTTTTTGTTTTCATGATTTTTTTCCAAAAATCAAATAAATGAAAGTAATTTAGGATAAAAATGCAGAGATAAAGTTTTTTTTAAAAAATATAAATTGATTTACTAAATTGGAGTTGGCCAACCTGGTAATTTCGAATTCAATAAAGAGTGAGTCTCTCAGTTGTATGTTCGATACCTAGTATCAACAGATGTTCCTCGATATCACCTGTGAGGGTATACCCTCATTTACGTGATACATGTGATGTATGGGCATTGGACATGTCTTGGGGTGGAACCCATATGCCTTGGTTCAGGCTTTAACTCATCTCATCCCACTAATCAGACTTAAGTTCGAATAACCCTAATAAAAAATAATATTGGACTTAGCCAATTTTAGAAATTTTCAATCCAACCCCTGAATATTTATTTTTCAAGCAAACAATTATGTTATAAAAAAAATAATGTGTATTTGATTATTTATGAAAAATAGGTTCTAAGGAAAAGCCAATCATAATTCATAGTTGGAATTCATTTAAGATAAATATTTCAATTTTTTGAAGTTACCATAGCCTTTATGGTTATGGAGTAAAAGAAAATATTTCTCTGCCACATTAAAAAAATGGAATCCCATGGAAAGTCAATTTCTCAATAAAATGTTGACTCAAATCCAGAGGAATTTGTATTTTTAAAATTTATTCTTTTAATAGATATGGTTTTCTACAAACAAACAAATCCTAAAGGACAAAGATGATCAAATGGAGAAAAACTCCTTAAAAAATGTCTCTATCTATGTAAAAAATATGTATGGTTATATCAGATACCTTGATCATCTTTTATGTTTTTTGGTCTCAAAGAAAGAAAATTTCAAATTATTAGGTTTCAAAGAAAAAAAAAACTTTAAGAGTAATAATTTAAGCAAAAGAGACAATTCCATCAGTTAAAGAAAAACATTACAGTTGGCAGTTAATATAAATTAAATTTGATGTGAGAAGACATAATAAACTATACATGTCAAAGAAGAGGAGAAACAAAAACAAATGGAGAATGCACAGAATTTGATTGGACAAGTCCATGGACAAACTACCAACACAACAACTTGTTTGTTGTCTTTTAAATTTGATCTTTAAATAAATAAATAACTTATTTATTCTGTAATTACTCATAGACCCTTCTTATTAAGTAATTTTAGACACTTACTGAGTTGGGTTGACTCGGTCAATCTCATAAGTATTGCATGAGTCAAATCCTCACAAAGTCGATTTCATTGATCAAAAACTTTATTTTACAGTAATTCTTACGGGATGTTTAGCACTGGATGCAGATAAAGATATGAACTCATTCTCAATGATAAAAAATTTGACTTTAATGAAGTGGAATAGAGAACAGGATTTGTTTAATTGACATCAAATCTTTGATATAAGATTTTGTTATTGTAGTTGTTGTTGTTGTGGTGGTGGTGATATTATATGACTTTATTATCTCAATATCTTTCCTTCATTTCTCCTTTATAATTATATAAAGTAATTCTTCGTTGGTTATTAATGCTATATAATAAGGGAAGGGTGGATCAGTGGCTCGGACTATATGACCAAATGCTGTATTTCAAAATATAAAATGTCTTGATGAGTTGAAACGGGAAAAAAAAATAAAAAAAATCTCACATTTAATTAAGTAGGGAACAATGCCGCTAATGGAATTGGTTAACTAAGCAATTTGGGCCAAAAGACGTCTTCGATTCAATTTCTATTCTCTGGTCTCTACTTGTTTGCTTGTATGTTATTGGAGACTTAAATCATAGAGCTTTCAAATTTCACATTTTCGTTGTCCTTTTAAGCATATATATGTCCCAATTTTGTTTGAACAATATTTTTATGAATACAATCATAAATTGCTCAATTAGTTTATATGCATGTATAGGTGTTACAATAAAACGTCTCAATTTATATTAATCGCAAACATTTAAAGAAAGAAACCCAAACCTAGTGAGAATGGGTGACTGATTTATAGTGAAAAAACCCATGTAGTGACCCCCAAATCCGTTCTAACTTGCTCGAGTTTTAAAACCATGATTGCAAGCTACTATATGGGTCTTGTATGCTTGATATGTGCGTTAACCAGTTGCTTCATTCTTGATCAAGAAAAAAAAACTGAATCAATTGTTTTCAATCTCTTAACTCAATCAATTGAGGTCTCACCTAAGAGATAGTCTCACATCACCTCGGTATCAAGACCTTGGACTATATATAAACTTGAGTCGATCCTCACCTTAAAAGTCGATTTTGTGAGGATGAGTTAGGCCTATGGACTTCTACATGATATCAGAGCGAGTAATCACAAAGATGCAGGAGACATGTTACACGTGAAAGGGAGTGTAAGAGATAGTCCCACATCACTTAGATATCAAGACCTTGTGCTATATATAAATTTGGGGCAATCCTCTCCTTAGTGAAGATGAGTTAGACTCATGGGTTTCTACACCTACACCACCTTGCAACGTAGAAGTCTCACATTCAATCCGAACCAACCCCACTTCATCACTCCTAATTATTTGATGAAGATAAACACCATTTTAGATGTTTAAGTGGCAACTGTGATCAAATAATTCAAAGAAGAGTCATTGAGGTCATAGTTCAAGTCCAACTTACCCAACAACAAAAAGCAAAATGTGAACAATGTGATAAGCACATGCAGCAGCCACCATCCATTATTCCCAATCACTAACGGAGATTAGGTTGACAATATAAAAGTAGAAGGGGTCCCCAATTCTCTCCTTTTTGTTTTGCTTTTCTAGTGTTGATTTGGATGAAATTGACGTATTAACCAAATGTTTTACTGTTAATTTATCATATGAAGTATGTTTCAACTGTGCAAACAAATAGGTTATTTTGATTTAGGTGTGATGTCTTTGTTACGTGTTAAATTTGCAAACGAATCTCCATTGATAATTGTAAGGAATGTTAGACACTTTTGTTTGACGCAAAACCCTCTTTTTTCAACGAAGATCAATTCCTAGTTCAATGAATTTCCCTACAGCGTATAACACATGTTCCACATTTTCCAAACTATGATAGTCCAAGGATGCTTAAATTCAACTAAACATGGATTAGTACATTAAACAACCTATGTAAGTTAGAACGAACATAAATATCCTTTATAGTTGGAATTTTCCTCTTCAACATTGAAACCCAAATCAAACAGTTTCTTTACAGAAAGAAGTAAAAAAAAAAAAACAAGGAGACAGTGTAGGAACTAATGAAACAAAATAATCATTTGTATCCCAACGACCCAAAGACCAAGTTTAATTTCATTGTTTGGTGTGTCATTAAAAAAAATGGTGTGGCAAAATAATCCATTCAATTTTATAAGATAAGGTCATGCATTGGTCATATATTGGTCATAATTGGAGCTCCAAATATATATATATATATATAGGGTCGGGTTCCTGCGACACACATATAGACAACGTGTTTGTCTTATATGGGCAAAAATGTTTGGAATGAGCTGATTTTTTGTGAGGATGATCTCTGTGATGAGGGGATCATCCTGGCAAAAAATCATCCCATTCCAAAACTTGTAACCCCATCAAAATTGATTTACAAAAATTGGACGGTCTATAATTTTTCAACAAAAATTGGACGGTCTAGAAGTTTCATAATGAGCTGATTTTTGGCAAAGATGATCTCCTCACCAAGATCATCCTCACAAAAAATCAGCTCATTCCAAACATTTTTGTCCATATAAGACAAAACACGTTGTTGTTTGAACCTGACCTATATATATAGGGTCAGGTTCAAGGGCCGTCTGAGAAACCGTCTAAGAAAACTTTCGACGGTAAATAAAATTTTAAAATATGGGTTAGAAATTTTGGATTGAGCTGATTTTTTGTGAGGATGATCTCTATGATGGGAAGATCATCCAAAAAAAAAAATCAGCTCAATCTGAAACTTCTAACCCGTTAAAAGTGATTTAGAATGTGGACCGTCGATTTTTTACCACTTTTTATCACTAATTTGTAAATCACTTTTGATGGATTTACAAGTTTCTGATTGAGCTGATTTTTTGTGAGGATGATCTTCTCATCATAGTGACCATCCTTGCAAAAAATCAGCTCAATCCAAAACCTCTAACCCTTATTTTGAAAAACGAAAGTTTTCTTAGACGATTTCTCAGATGGCCCTTGAACCTGACCCATATATATATATATATGACAAATGATCCCAGATGTAACTAGTTAGGGCTTTATGTTCCTTTCAATCAAATCACACATTAGGTGATGTGGGACAATTTGTAATAAGTAATATCCCTTCCCGGGCAAGACAATGTCTATGGCTCTTGTAGTTATTGAAGATTTCTAAATCCTTAAGACAGTAGCATTGCCTTAACTATATGTCAGGGTTATCATGTTGCTATCTATTTACCATGTTTTACACTAGGGACCATTTTGGGGGCAACAATGGATCTGTAAGAGGCCCTACATGTCTTTATAGGGCTCAATCAATAGTAAATAGGGCACACCATGAATAGTATTCGTAGCTCTCTTCATTGATACAATCATGGAGGAAATATGGTAAGTGAGTAAGACCTCTTGAGCTTTGTAAAATTAACCAGACACCATATGAGCTTCAACTAAAAGTTGATGGGGTTGACAGATATATCAACCATTAATGGGGGTTAACTATGTTAATTAATTTTCATTAAAGGGTTGTTATTCATTTTGAAAAGTAAAATAGGGTTTTATTTGTAGGCCCTCTATTTATAGAATAATTATGAAGTGCCTAGGGATCATTACATGTTCAATGAACCCATATCATATTAAGATCTCATATGACACTCTTTCAACTCTACTTTTGAATTTGAGCATTTCTCATCATGAATCTAAATTTTGGGTAAAAAAAATAATTATAAATCAAGATCTTGAATATGCTTATTAGAGTTGAAGATTTTGATGAAAAATACTTAAATCTAATAACTAGAAATCATCAATCACACTAATTTTTGGTGCATGGATTCGCCAAATAAAACATTGAGGTGGTAATCTAATAAAGAGTCGTGATAATCTGTCGCTCATTTTTTGTATATTCCCTTCACAGAATCGTACAAAATTATAAATATCTATCTTTGTGTATCCTGAACCAATGGATTTACGATTCTTTGAAAAGAGTGTACAAAGAACATACCAAAAAGAACGTCAGATTATCACGATTCTATGATAAAATGTGAAGGAACTTAGTGGGACAAAATAGAAATCATAAGGGCAATATGATAATTAAATCGAAGCAACAACGGGGTGTGTTCCCTTGTCTATAATATAAAGCAAAATATGAGTATATGTGTGTGAAAGGGAAGAGGGGACATGCTTAGGTCTGGTGTGAATTATTTAGGAAAACCATGATATGGAAGTGTCAAGAACATGGATTAATTTATCCCAAACCCCATGTGATGTCTAACACTAAATAAGTAACACCACCCCCTCCCCCCATTCTTTTATTTCAATTGTAAAGTCATCCAACTCAAACCTCTCTTCTTTGCCTCCCTCACCTTATTTTGTTTTCCCACCAATTTTCAACTCTCTCTCTCTCTCTCTCTCTCTCTCTCTCTCTCTCTCTCTCTCTCTCAATCCCTTTTCTCCAGTCTTTGTTTTTTTAAAGGGTTATGGCATGTTCTTTCCTCTCCTCTAAAGATTTCATACCCCTCAAGCAATATGACACAATGGCCACAATGGGATCAAGGATTTGATCTAAGGGAAGCTTAAAGAAAACATATTGGCCTTTATGGAGTGTAACATGAAACATCATTGTCTCAATTGATCTTTCCTTTTCTTTTTTCTAATGGGGATAAGATCTTGATTAAGGGTTTAATTTAGGCCAAGGACAAGTTTATCTCTAAAAGTTAAACTTAGAATCATCCAAATCAATTGGCTCCATCATGGATTTAGTTGTTTGAGGTGGTTTGGAGACATGCCAACAAGTCAAATAGATTGAATATGACATTGATAAAAGTATTAAAAACTTAAAGTAATAATTTCAAATGTTGAACATATTACAAAAAATAATAATAATAAAATAGATGATTTGATGCAATCTTCATATGTTGATTTAAGATTAATTGAAATATAAACAAAATAAAATTGTGCACTAAATCTTACTTGGTCCAATCTCCAAAGAAATTCATATTGATCAAGTGAACCTTTTTTTCCCTCACGTTCCTTTTTACAGAGAGGGAGAACATGGTGGGACATACTTCGGAGTACTGTTGAATCCCTTTCGATTTCAATCTTACTATAGAATTTTGGTTCATCTATTCTTCTATGACTCAAATAAAATTTAAAATTTAATCACAATGGTCTTTTTATATTTAGAACTCTACTAATTGTAGATAAGTTCGAAGATATTAGAATATTACGAAGAACCATATTCCACGTCTAACCTTTATTATGACTTTTGAAATATAATTTCTGACTACGTCAATATGGAATTGTCATGCCAATTGGTTTTTCTAGCTATTGGACTACTTAGATTTCTTGGACCATCACTTTGAGATTCCCAATGTTTTCAAATTGATGGCATATCCGCTTGTTCCCAGCTAGATGACCTTTTCTAATAAATTAATGAAAAATAATCTAAATACCCTTATCTTTAACTACTAAACCATAAACCCTTAATTTTTCTTTCAAAATCAGTCATCGACCTTTTAAAACTTTAAACCTCAAGAGCGAGCTTATTATTATTATTATTATTTTGGAGAAGTGGAGATAATAGAATTTTGAGTATTAAAAAAAATAATCAGGGATTTCTACAAAGGATTAAGATGAAGTAGAATAGTTCAAAAATAATTTACCAAAGAAGATGAAAATGTTTTTTTTTTTTTAAAATAGAAAAATCAAGGATATTTTGGTTAGATATTGAAGAGGGAGGCATTTAGGCCATTTTTTTATTAGTCTATAAGAGATGACCATGGTAAAGTAAGGCATGTCATAATTTTGACAGCCTATCTTGGTATCCTTGATATTCACCAAAGAGTCGTGCTGGAGTGACATTGAAATTGACATTGTTTCACACATTGGTGTGCAGATAATCATAGATGCTTCTCATTTGTATATTGATGAAAACACTTATAATTCTATACACTCATCCATGTTAATAATGTCAATTTTAATGTCACTTCAGCATTTTCCTTCACCAAAATATGGAGGTGGTATAGCTAAATCACCGTTAATTAAAATTGTGTATTATGATCATTGAGAATGCGACTTGTTTCATAAAATACTTTACATATATTCATCACATCCCCTTCCTTTCTTTACCTAAATTTATATAGGGGACATCTATGAAGAAGTGATCAACTTTTGAAGAATTTACGATTCCAGTTCACTGTTCATTTTAACTACCAAAACATGAATGATAATTAATTCACAGGTTTAAAGTGACAATTCCACAGGTTTAAAGTGCCTAAAATTGTCATTTTAAACCTGTGAAATAGGCACTTTAAAATCGTCGAATTTGTTGTCCTTTTAAATTTTTTTTAACGAAAACGTGATCATTCACATTTTGGTAATTAAAATAAATAGTTAGCCAGAATCGTAAATAACTCATTTTCAACTCACAAAATGGTAATTCACCCTTTATATAGTCCCATTTGCATGAAACCATTCTAAATTTACATTTGAGCCATTGTGGTGGACTGCCATGTTGGTCCAAATGACACCTCGTCCCTCTTGATTTGTGGTCTAGATCAGGTTTGGAAAAAAAAATCTGAATTTTTTTTTTATAAAAAAATTGGGCTAGATCTTGAGTTTAAAAATGAACAACCATTGAACTCTTAGATTTAAAATTTAAATTCAACAATGAAAAAATCTCTTTTTTCAAATTTTTTTTGGAAGTTCATAAATTTTCATTCTCTACGTACACATAGCACCTGATGGTGGTTTTGGGCGTCACGTTGGCATGTGGTTCATAGAGATAGATGGTCCTTTGATCCATATAACCGCATCTCTTCGTACTATTATAATTATATAAAAATAAATTTAGGTTTTTCTTTATAATAATTAGGTAGGGTCTTGCAGTTGAGAGCAATAAGAAAGACCTGCAAAACCATATATTTTAAATTTTATTTGGAGGACTTCTGAAACAAACTACAAAGCATACAAATAAGTGATTTTAAAACGTGGTTACTTATGTGGTAGGCCAAAACAGGGTCCACCTGTTGGACCAACTCTTGTATTTTTCCAAAATTACCAGCCCAGTTACATTTTAAAAATATTTGCAAAAGGATCATATATCCATTTTGGTATTATTTTTACCAAAATAGGCATTCACTGTAATGACATTAAACTGTTTTTATCTTTACATCCATTTTTCAAATTCATCATATGAATGATCATAAATATAATGTTGGCATTTTTGTAATTTTGTAAAAAAAAAAAAAGATCTTTTATTTGAGGTTTACAAGAAAGCTGAAAAAAAAAAGTTTATATATGATTAAACAGTGGGTATTCATTTTGGTAAAATAAAATAAAAAAATTCATATTTATTATATGACCCTTTTGATAAATATTTTAAAATTTTGGTTTGAACAGTAATTTTGGCAAAATATAGGACCAATTTTTGTACTTCTGTCTTTTTATATTCTTTGAGCCCTACTTGATAGGTCCTCAAATCATTATGTACATGTTTGAAGAGGAAAAATGTTTTTTTCTTCAGACCGACCAATCGTATTAGCCTACGTGTGAGTTCCAAATCCACAAAACTACTCTCCTAAAGCTGCACGTGTCATGCAATGGAGAACTTGTGTGTTCTGTGACAAAAAAAAGTCTGTGAGCAAAAGTAAAAAGAAGAGTCGTACTCGGGCGACCTTAAGATTGAACCTCATATCGCACATCTTGAAGTAAAAGTGGATAAGAATCATACATGCTTTTGTATTGTATCTCGAGAAAAATATTTATGATTCACATACACTTCCACGCAGGGGTCACTTCAATATTATTCTAAAATAATTCACCCTAAAAAATAAATAAAATAATTTAAAATGAAATAATTTTTGGGAGAAAAATTATGAATTTTAACTGAAGTTGAAGATGATGAAGGTCAGGTCACTTTTTGTCTATAAGGAAAATACTAAGGTCAAAGGGGGCATGTCAACTGTTTTTAAATAATCCTTAATTAAACCATCTTCATGATTGAGAATGTGACTATTATCACATATCCTTCCTTTAATTATTGACGTATTTAAGTCCCATTTGCATGAAATCATTATAGACATTTAGTATTTTATAGTATAATCATAATTATATGAGATAAGAGTAGGTTTCCTTTATTATAATATGCTTACGGTCTTGCAGCAAAATCATTTTAAATTTTAAGGCTCGTAAAACAAACTCCAATGCTTATAAATAAGTGATTTTTTGAGATGGCATGATATAATTTTGGAGACCCTCAAAGAACCCTCGTTCCTATTGGTCCACATGTAAATTATATATTGGAAACATTCCAATGTGGATATTTTTATAAAGGATAATACTGAAGTAACATTCAAATGTACTTCGTGGGCATGACTTTTAAATCCGTTCGAAATCGAGATATATTGTCTGAGTTAACTCGATATTAGAACTAAACGAGTTCAATTCACAAAGTCATTTTTTGATTGAGATTTAGGATTCACGTTCAATTTTTTGATTTGTCTCACGAAACGTCTCAAACATATCGGAAAACTAGTCCGAGACAACTCGATATTGGATCTGGTCGAGATGAGATGCGAAACCAAATTTTAAAACTATGATCGTGGTGATATTTCTGACGTAAATGTGTATTAGAACCATAGATGCTTTTCATCAAGATGTTTCTGACGCACATCCACGTAAGAAATATGCCCCACATATACATTTCAATGTTACTCTAGCACGACTCTTTTATAAATTCGAGATGCTCTTCAATACACACAGACCAATAGGAATGTGAGATCTCCAAATATGCACTCTAAAAGGGTCCAACCTGTTGGACCAACTTGGCTTTCTCACGAATATGGTTGCGACTACTTTTAATGGGTGCTTTAAGAAAAAGATCCAGCATTTTGTAAAAATTACTTGCCCAACCATATTTTTAAAATATTTATCAAAACGTTTATATACTGATTTGATATTTATGTATTTTTACGAAAAAGGGTACGTATAGCAGTCAATGCCCATTTTGGCGTTAAACAGTGTTTAGTTTTATTCTCATGTTTTTTCAAATCCATACAAATGGACAAATTTTCCCAAAAGGATATCAATTTAACTGAATTTACCTTTATACTCTTATTTTAAAACTGAATGCATAGCTGTCTAAGTAACTTTTTTCCTTTTGAACTTTAGTAATTTCATCTTTCCCATATGTTGTATTCTACTAGGATGATTAATTGATTAAATGCTTACATATATACGTTAAGTAAAAATATCTAAAATAAAATATCCATCAACTAGAGTGAACTTGATCAGTCACGAGCTGACTCGAGCGAGTAAAACACATTTTAGGAACCTGGAAAATCAATTGAGTCGATCTGGTTCGACCAAGTTTTGAATCGATTTGACAAAATTGTTATATATATATGGGGCAGCATTCGACAGCCAACTCGTTTGTCTTATATGGGTTATAAGTTTTGGATTAGGTAGATTTTTTGTAAGGAGGATCTTTATGGCGAGAAAATCATCCCCACAAAATATCAGTTCAATTTGAAATTTCTAATCCCATCAAAAGTAATTTAAAACTGTGGATCGTCGATTTCCTAACGTTAATTTGCAAATCATTTTTTATGAGATTAAAAGTTTCAGGTTTAAGTTTATTTTTTCACAAAAAATCAATCCAGTCCGAAACTTTTAAGTCATATATAAAACAAATTTTATCTCTCAACGTTGGTTGTCGAACGTTTTATATATATATATATATATATATATAGAGAGAGAGAGAGAGAGAGAGAGAATATGATATTGTATGGATATTGAAACCCTCCTTTTATTAAAGGCCTCTTTGCATGCTTATGTAGATTAACTTTCCTTTTAATGAAGAAAGAAGCATGCTTGTTAATTTAATTATTTTAAGCAATAATTTACCAAATTGGCTTAATCAACCAATGAATGCGTAAGATGTTTGTTATATGTCTTGGGCTTAGTCAGCGGGGCCATGAGCTTTTAGGTCATAAAGTGCATCTAAGCGGAGTTAAAAAGTGCAGATTTACAAGTCATTGGACGCTAAGCACATAAAGAAGAAGACAATCTTTACTTTTGGGAGAGTTTTCTTTGTTGGTCGAGATCGTTTTCTAGCGTTTTCCACGTAGGGCTGTCGGTTAGACCCGTTAACCCGACCCAATCCGGAAAAATAAGGGTTGGGATCTTTACCTTGACCTTGCAAAATCCGGTCGGATCAGGTACATAATTCCTAAGTATATAAAAGCTGGTTTGACGTGGGACTTATTTTAGCGGTTTCATCTGGAAACTCGAGTTCAATTTAATACTTTTTTATGTTTTACGTTGTAATAATGTAAAATAATTTTTTCTTGATCGTTATACTAGTTATTTGTAGTCTTACGATATCATCTGTCAATCATCATCGCCACCTTCTTGAAGTTGTTTGTATCTCATCAACTGTATGCCTATTGTCATCTTTAATTAAATCTAATAATTTAGATAGTTTCTATTAACACCCCAACTTTTACTTATTACACTCCAATTATTTAAATTATTTATCACATCCCAATTAAAGATTAAAACTCACTATTCAAACATTACAAATGTTTATCTCAACGTTACAAAACATTATAACACACATTCATTCAAACAATTTTGGTAGTTGTTTGTAATTAGGATTAGGCTCATATAATATCCAAAACCTAAAAAATAGAGAAAAAAAAAAAAGAAAAAGAAAAAAGAGAGAGAGATTCTAATAGCACCCCAACTTTTATTTATTCTCAATCATTCATTTATTTGTTTTTTATTTTTAATTGGGGTGTAATATGTAAAAGTTGGGGTGCCAATAGTAGCTCTCATAATTTAAGATATTAACAGTTACAGTATTTAAACTTGCAGAATGAATAGGCACATGTCTTGTTATTTTGCACTAAGATGGTGCTTGTAACATAATATTGACATTGATTGACAGACAAATTAAACTTAGATGGGCTTAAATTCTCGCTTATTGGTTAATCGGGTAAACATTGATGAACCTTATTATGTATCGGTTGTCAACTCTACCGTAACAACTACGTACAATAATATTTCAATTATCAATTTCTAAAACTAGTTGTCTATAATGTGGATAATGTGGATGTGTGGATCCAACTCTCCTGCACTCATCCCCAACATGTATGTATAAAGTGACCAGCTAATTGATTAAGAAAATACTACTTATTTAGTAGGTAGAGATAGGGCTGTCAATAGATGCTTATCGGATCGGATACAACAATATCTGAACCTGAATTCAAAATTTTTATCTGATATTCAAATTTGAATTCGAATCCAACGAATATTCTAAAACTCTCTCCAAATTCAAATCCGATTATATGTATAGGTTAGAAGTTTTGGAACGGACTGATTTTTTATGAGTATGATCTCTATGGCTAGGAAATCATTCTCACAAAAAATCAGCCCATTTCGAAGACTTCTAACCTCATCAAAAGTGATTTACAAAAAAGGGACGATCCATAGTTCTTTAACTTGTAAACTAGGGTTAGAAGATTTGAAATGGGTTGATTTTTTGTGAGGATGGTCTCTTTACCGTAGAGATCATCCTCACAAAAAATCAACCCATTCTGAACTTATAACCCTAATTTAAAAAAATGTTTTGCAAATGAGATTATTTCATTCTATAGGTCTTCTCTAAATCGGATTATTTATCTCGATGGCACAAGGTGTGTTTCCAAATACCTTTAATTTAGAATCATGAGCATGATAGATTCTTCATATATATATATAGGGAAATGTTCAACAACAAACATTTTGACAAACATTTTGGCAAAACATTTTTCAAAATATGGGTTAGAGGTTTTGGAATGGGCTGATTTTTGGTGAGGATGATCTCTACGGTGAGGAGATCATCATCACCAAAAATCAGCCCATTCCAAAACCTCTTACCCATCAAAAATGGCCTACAAAAAATGGACGGTCCACGATTTCCCAACTTGTAAACATGGGGCTAGAAGTTTTGGAATGGGCTGATTTTTGATGAGGATGATCTCCTAACCATAGAGATCATCCTCACCCAAAATCAGCCCATTCCAAAACCTCTAACCCATGTTTTGAAAAATGTTTTGCCAAAATGTTTGTTGCTGAAAGGGACCCATATATATATATATATATATAGATAATTATAAGGGGCGTTCGACTGACAATCTTAGGACCACAATGTTGGTTGACAAAATTTGTCTTATATGGTTTAAAAGTTTCGAATTTGGCTAATTTTGTGTGAGGATGAAAAATCAGCAAAATCTGAAACTTCTAACCCTATGTGATTTACAAATTTACAATAAAAATTGACGGTTCATAATTCTTCAACTTTGTAAACATTTTTTGATGGGGTTAGAATTTTCAGATTTGACTGATTTTTTGTGAGGATTATCTCTATAGTGAGGAGACCATCATCACAAAAAATCAGGCCAATCCGAAACTTTTAAGTCATATAGGACAAATTTTGTCAACTAGCATTGTCGTCCTAAGATTGTCAGTCGAATACTAAGCTAATTATAATTGACGTAAATAGAGTTGAATGAATATTGTAATCCGTAAAAATTCTAACAATTGAGAGATCCCAACACCTACTACACTATCTGTGGCTCATTGTTTTGATACCAAAAGCAATGGAATGTTACATTATACATGAGCAAAGTTAGGATTTTGCCCACATAAAGGCAATTAAGAGTGGAGAAAAATAAGAGTAAGGTGTCTGATTTTTTTATCCACCACTATCATCCACCGCAATAGCTCATAAGTCCTCATAAACTATGAAAATTCTTGTGAAGGCAAGTACTTCCATTGTAAATCCGCCCTTGATTATATATGTTAAACACCTTGCCAAACTATGTTATGGTGCCACATGATGAACA
Source organism: Akebia trifoliata (assembly GCF_017979445.1). Lineage (NCBI taxonomy): Eukaryota > Viridiplantae > Streptophyta > Magnoliopsida > Ranunculales > Lardizabalaceae > Akebia > Akebia trifoliata. Next base: position 30,360,636 of record NC_141386.1, read on the forward strand.
TTTACTTGTCTCGTAAAATGTAGGTCTAGGAATGGACTCATCATTAGGGAGGGTTGCAACCTAGGCGGGTTGGAAGGTAAACCCAGTTCAACCCAAATAACATAACCCTCAACTCAAGCTAAACTCAACCTGAAGCTCAAATCGAGCTTGATCTTCTAAAATCGGGTTAGCCTCAGTTAGATAATTTTTGAAGGTTAAGTCGAGTTGGGCTCATTGAATAATCCTAATTTCATTTTGATTAGCAAAAAAATCATATTTTAAAATAAAATATACAATATCAAAAATAAAATTACTAGTAAATAAAATCAGCATAGAACCTTCAAACCCATCATTGAGAGAATATTTAGAGAAATCATACTAAATCAAAGTTCACATTAATATTAATTAATTATCTACAAGTCATAACAATAAGATGGAATAAAAAACTACTAAATTAAAAATATATAATTAATATAAAGATATTTATATATTAGTACATAGCATCAGGTTAAGGTTGAATTGGGTTGCTCACATTCTCAATCCGAACTCAACTTGAATTGAAATCGGGTTGAGATATTCTAACCTAGGCTTAACTCATCTTCTACATAACTCAGCCTAGGCTCGCCTATTAATCGGGTTGAGTTCAGGCCAAGGTTACAACCCTACTCATCATTGCCAGCCTCCAAGCTTGATGTTGTCCCTATCAAGATCACCTTAAACCAACCTTTGACCATACTAGGGAATATATTAGAAATGCTTGAGGTGATGAACTAGCACCGCTTCTTAACACAGGGTGCTAAGCTTTTGTAGTCACGTTTAAGAGGAAATTACAAAACATGGGGATGATTATATTGGGTATTTATATTGTTTTATGCATATAAAATTAAATTTATAAACAATTAGTTGCGGAACTCATCTCTAGATAATTAAAAAAAAAATAAAGATCTAATTAACTTACATCAAATCAAGATCGTGGTCATGCCGATCAAGCACGTAAAAAATGATCATGATAAAAATGCAATATCTCAGGTTCAAACCTTCTTAAGTTCCTTATAAAAATTTTATATAATTGCCGGAGCTGGTCGATTCAGGAAAAACCTATTATGGCCGGGGCAGGTAAGTTCCTTATAAAATTTTTATATAATTGCTAGAGCGGGTCGATTCGGGAAAAACCTATTATGGGCGGGGCAAAAGAATATGACCCGGGTCAGACGGTTTCGGGGTGAGCAAATCTAATCGGGCCGGAGGTGGGTCTAGCTAAACTCAGCCCAAACCCGCTCCGTTGCCATCCCTACCCATTATTTTGTAAAGATTACCATCAAGATTAGTCAAATAAAGACACTGAGGGGGGAGGGGGGTATTTCTAGGAAACTTCCCATAATTATATGGTTGGGATTTGTGGATTCATATAAAAATATGCAATTAATGGTTGAGTTCCTATATAATATAACATATTTTCGTGATGTATATATTATATCTCTTGGTCAACAGATTTCGCATTTTAATGGTTGGGATGGAGGTGTTTTTTATTAAATTATATTTAATGCAGGGATCCTAACTTTTTATGAAGGGTAAATTATACTTTTACCCTCCGTAGTTTGACATAATTTCATGTTGACCCTCTAACATTTTGATAATTATACTTACCTCCCCTTTTACTGATGGTGTTAAAATTTAGATATTATTTGACTATTTTACCCTCTCATTTTATTTTTATTTTATTTAAAACAAAAAATTTAATTTCAAAACAGTAGTTTGAAATGCACCTGTCTAACCATTCACAATTTCACTCTTGGGCATGAACCCATTATTTCACAGGTACATTTTGTTTATCAAAAAGTAAACATTTTAAAAAAGACAAAATTGTCATTATAAAAATAAAAATCATTTTTAAATTATTTGTGTCGACGGAATGTAGATGGAAGCGGGTAAGTGAGCCCTTTGGATAAATTTAAGGGATGTAAGTGCACTTGTTAAAATTTTAGGAGGTCGAGTGAAAATGTAATTTACCTTATTATTAAGGGTAGCGTTAAAGACACTTCAACTATTATCAAGGACACCTCGCATCCTAATCAAATTGTTTTGTTCTATGTGGATTAAAAGTTTCGGAATGAATTGATTTGTGGTGAGAATGATCTCTATGATGAAGAATGATATCCTAGCAAAAAAATCAAACCCATTTCAAAACTTCTAATCCCATCAAAATAAGTCAAAGAATTGTAAATCGTTTATTTATTTATTATTTTTAAACCAATTTTGATGAATTTACAAGTTTTAAAATTAATTGATTTTTGATGAAGATGTCTCCTCACGGTAAAGATCACCAAAAATTAATTTATTCTGAAATTTTTAATTCATATAAAATGAAAAAAGAATTGTGCTAGAGTAACATTAAAATATACATTGATTCTGACATTCTGATGTGGTGGTGCACATATAACCATATATGTTTTAATGTTGCTTCAGCATAAAAAAAAAAAAAAAAAAAAAATTTGGTTATGATGTTGGGGTGCCCTTGGTAATAATTAGGGTGCCTTTAACACTACCACATTATTTATCTCAGTTATATATATAAAAAAATATTAATATATAAAATTCAAGAGAGGGGGGTTGAAGGAGAAAGATGGAAAAAGGGTTGAACTGAGGATGCGAAACGAGGGTCGCAAGGCAGAGACAATTGCATTAAAGAGATGCTGATTTACCGTTTTTATTAATTTGGGTCTTTGGGAATTGGGATTCCCTTTTTCTTTTTTTCTTTCCCGCAAAATCTCTCTCCTGTTCTTCTGCAACTGAAAGCCAGCATCAAACCTACGGACGCCATTAAAGCTTCATCTTAGGTCGAAATCGGTACGTGAGCTTCTCTGATTTTTTTGTTTTTTTTTGGTCATTTTTTCATTTAAGTTTAATTCTTGCCTTATGGTTTTTATCTGAGCTTGTTGATTGATTTATGTAGAAATTATGCAGCTTTTTGTTGATCCATGAATTGATCTCTGGATTCTGGATTCTAGGGTTTCCTATATTCAATTTCTTCACCTAATCGTTCCTTTTTTCGTTTTGTCGTTGTTTATTTGGTAATTGAATCATAAATATTGTTTTTCTTTGCGATTACACATTAGAGCATCGAATCGAAGCTCATCTTTTCATGATTTAGGGAGATTCTCTATTGTCATTGTTTATCGATAAAATTTCAGTATTATTTTTCCCAAATTAAGTTGATTTCTCACTTTTTTTAATTGAATTTGGGGACATTTTATCGTTTTTTTTTACTTCATGTTGGATTCTTAGGTTTTAAGAGCTCTTCCTAAGGTTTATAGCTTCACCTACCTTAATCCATGTTCTTTTGGGTCTTCTTCTTGCTCTTTTAGAATCTTCGAGTTGAATATTTCTTATGCAGGGGATGTAATTGGGTAATAACCCCAATCAAATTTGTAATTTATGCCATTTAAAACAAATAAGTTAGTTTTGATTCCACTAACAATGTCTAAATTATAAGTTCTCATGCAGGTTTGCTGATTTCATCCATGTGTTGTCATGCCCTCCAACTGCCTTTGATGTCAATCTTGGATAGCATTTTGTGCCAAACAGCTATGCTAATTTAATTGTGATGAAACTTTGGGAGAGCAGTTTTGGTGAAAAGGTTGTATCTATTAAAAATGGGTGTGAATTACTTAACTGTCTCAGCACTTTGTACGGTGTTAGGCTTCACAGGGCTCCAATGGTGGACGGTTTCTTCAATGGAGAAACTCAAGTCAGATGGCTTGATCAATGAGAATGTTCTTCATTTGGGGAATGCTAGCCATGCACTAGAGCTACTCTTGGGTTCTTTCACTTCAATTGCGCTTCTGGCAAATTTTGTACTCAACGTATTTATTCTAGTCATTTTGTGTCTAAAGGTAATTTGCTTTTATAAGAGACTCAAGTAAAAATGTAAAGATCAAGACAAATCTGTTGATTGTTTAGTTGTATGTAAATTAGCATATTTGTAGAGTTAAATAAATCTGTTGATCAATTTATTTTTTCTCAAACAAATTAAGTGGGTCAACATTCTAGTTTATAGAAATCCTTTGGTTTTCTTATCTCTCTAGGTTTGCAATGGTAGCTTGTTTCACGATGTTTCACCTTTTTAATCCATTTTGTTCTACAAATTTTTTAATCCCATCATTTTAATGTGGGATCTTTTTTTTTCTTCTCTTTTTTGTAATCCACATTGAACTACGAAATGGTTCCTCTAGCAGTCACCAACTCACAATGGACTATTGATTGAGTCAACAAGGGGGCTGTGATGGGCATTTGGTAACTAAATAATCAATACCTCTCTTTTTGCGCATGTGAAGGGTGGGGGTAAGTAAGCTATTGTGCTAGGCGGACCTCTACCTGGCTTTAGACGATGAAAAATAAGAATTGCAATCTGTAATATCTACATCTGGCATCTCTAATGAACTAATTTTCTTTCTCTTTCTTTAGTTATATCATATTTTGTTGTATTTCCTTCTTCTCACCTAGTGATCTTCTCCATCATTATCGTCTTCTGTTGTATTATTATTATTTTTTTCTTGTTTCAATAAGATTGCTATTTACTGATCAAATTATAAAAAAGAAAGAAAGAATAAATAGTCATTAATTTAAAATGCCTTCCAATGATACGAAATACAACTGGAAATTTGTGATTGCTAGATTAAATGTAAACAAAGAGAATGCTTTGAACTCAAGAAGATGTTAAGCTTCTAATTTGGTCAGTTTGAGTTTTTAAATTTCGATCAGATTGATCTTTGAGACAGATATTTATTAATTTATTGTTTATGGATAACCATATTGTTGATTGGAGTTTCTAAAATAGTTAGGTCACTTGTCTACTGCATCCCAACTTTCTTTTGGTGCTGTTCCCTCTATTTGTTTCATTCTAAGATTTTAAATTTCTCATACTTCTTGAATGTAGGTCATTTAACCTCCCTAGGATATTGATTAGCTTCATATAAAAGATTAGAATTACCAAGCGTTGACAGATGAATCATATGGTAATAATAACTCTTGAAAGTAGTTATATTTAAACCATCTTGTGTATTTTTTATTATATATTTTTTTAATTTTTTTGGCTAAAGAGACAACTGTACAACTTATCTTGAACACCTTTGATGAATAATTTTTTTCCTGTTGTATAAATGCAGGCTATATTTTTTGCGCAATTACATCCATCTGAGACACGAAAAGTGGTGGAACGTCTTATAAACTATGTTGTTTACAAGGTGATTATTGTTTTTAAATGATTAGTTGCTTGGAGGTCTTTTTTCATTATATAGCATAGTGTGTTTTATTGCACGAAAGGATGTATATCGATGGCTATGTATACACATATATTTCAATAGTCCTATTTTGATAATTCACAAGCTACCATTATCAAATAGCTCATGGATTCCCAAGAATAGGCTCTTCAGTCCATGATGTTTGAATCATGAATAGAAATGCATTTTCGGTTGCTTATGTTTACACTATTCAAACACTTCAGGTTACAGAGTTATAAGTTATTCAAGGTGTATGCAGATGTAAAAAAGTACTCAGAGATGGGATAACAGACAGTTAGTACTCTTTTGAAGTTTTCTGCAACTGCTCTCATCAAATCTCTGTGATGAGGTGGTGGCAGGGGGGGGGGGGTTAAAGATGGTTAAAGTGGTGCTTTTGTTGCAAGGCTCATTAAGCGCTTAATCAAGCGAGTGGTGAGTAAAGGTATACCTGTCTTTGGCCCAGGCTAGGGTCAGCCTGAGTTCACCCAAAGCGTGGTCCTGGGTCTTTTTTTCACAAACCTGAGTTCAGCCCAGGCGTAGGCCTGGTTAATTTTTGGCTTGTCATATGCTGTGACCAAGCCAAGCCCAGCCGCTAATGTAATGGCTGGTCCAAGGGTAGGTTATATAACTTCTATATGACATAAGTTTTGTACTTATAAACTTAGACCTTAGTCTAAGTTTATTGGTTTAGTAGTTTATTTGTCTAAAGGGTTTTGAGTTCCATTCACAATAGGTGTCCTTTAGTAAAAACTTTAAAGATATAAGTAAACTTTGGCCTTTATTGGTTGGGTGAAACCTATGGGTCTTGAGTTCACATTCTCTGATTGAGAGCTTTATGTATGGGCTTAGCTACTATTTAACTTGTAGATTCCGTATTATTTACAATTTACAAAGGCTTGTTGGTAGGGGCAGCCCAACTTGGCTGACAATGGGCTATGCTCGTTTTCTTATTGAGCTGGCCTTGGGCTTCAGCCATTTGCAGCCCTATTATGCTTGGATGGAGAAGCCTGAACTCAGTGGTCCAGTTGGTTGTTGCAAACTTGTGATAAAGATAGGTTCTTCCTAGTTGATTGAAATTCGCCTATGCATGTTGGCATATGGCACATTTGAGGATTTAAATTGTTGATTATTAGAAGAATGCCTTTGCAATGATATAAGACCTATAGAAATGAGAGATAAGAGACAAAAGATGTTTTGAAGATGGGTAATTCAAATGGTGTCAACTAGCTTAGTTGGTAAAGTCTATGGGTGATGATTACATAAACCTAGGTTCAGTCCTGTCATCACTAAGTTACTGATCTCATTAAAAACAAGCTTACTGATAGAAAAAAGATGGGTAATTTGATTCTTTCATTGGAAGATGGTACATAGGTATACAATAAAGGCTTGGGTTACGAAGAAGGTTTGTTGCAGAACATTTATCATATTGAAGGGTAGACAATATAAAAGGTGTTGGGGGGAAGTGTTTACTGGTACGAGGGTTGAGGGGATTTCCTTTCCATTGAAAGAGAATAGTTGGGATTGGAAAAGTGGATTTTCTGATTGCTGAAAAAAGAATTTTATTAAGTAGGCAGTTCACTTAAGAGACAAATAGAATGGTGGGCATTACATAAGAGGATGTTGGGAGCAATTGTCTAACAATATTGGTGTGGGAGTATTTCGGATCCATTGAAAAAGTAGGTGTTCTAGTTTATGTAGATAATTTTTTTAAGTAGGTGGTTCACTTAAGTGAAAGATTGAAGTTCACTTTAAAAGTAAGGAAATGAAAGCAAAAGGTTACTTCATGCTTTGGAGGATAAATGGTGATAGGGAATCCAAGAAGATACCAAAGATAGGAGGTGCAAAAGCTTGATTTGGATTTGAATGATGAAGGAGGTGGTAACTGGAAGATAGGTGTTAGGAAAGGCTGTAAAGAGTTTGGTGATTGTATGGTAGTTTCCAATGAAGTTATATGTTGTGGAATGTCATTGGGTTGGGGAGCTCCAATCATAGGATGTTGGCGAAGATGATGATCAGAGGTTACAAGATAAATGCTACGTTGCTTCGTGGATTGAAACTCTGTTTAGTTAAGTGTGAGGATGTACTGGAGTTATGGACTTGTCAGCATGATTTTTCGGTGTTTGGTTTTGCAATGGATGATTATTATTTGGATTTAAAAAAATTTGGGATTAACATTTTTTTTTTCTTTTTTTTGATAAATATTTTATTAGAAAGCATGAGAATAACCTATTACAGCCTAGGAGGTTGACAATTGCGATGAATTACAACAACAACTAAAAAAGAAATAGAAAAGAAAAAAAGAAACAAAAAACTATTCTCCCCCTGTAAAAATCAGCTCTCATTAACAACACAACAAAGCCTTATCCCAAAGATTTGGGATCGGCTAAACAAATCTTTTTTTCCTTCATACTTACACCTATCAAAAAAGGGTGTAAAAATCAATATCCCCCTAAATGTAAATTCTTTGATTGAAAGAGCAATATCGTAGGTGCATGCTTCATCCTCATTGAGCATTCTCTCTTGTTTCTTTTCTTCCAAATTCTCCATAGAATATTGAAAGGCATGATGTACTAAAGTGCCAACTTAGCTAAGTTGGTAAGACATGTGGAGTGTTGTTCCCATGTCCTAGGTTCAAATCCCCTTGAACACCTTCATCTATTTGGGGAAAAAAATGAAAAATAGGAAGAAGAATAAGCACGAAGTACCATAAAATGTGCCAACTCGAAGAGAGAGCTGAATTGTGCTAACCACGAAACATCTCTCAGCCATTGAACCTGGCACACTCCGATACGTACTTCCTAAACTGAAGAAAGAAGTAACACTAGCTTCCTTGAACCAGGTTACAATGAAGCAAGAGATGATTCACTAGTTCACCATTAGCTTTATACATGAAAATAAATTGAGATCATCAAATTCTTAGTGATCAAACTGTCGACATTTAAAATTTGGAGGCCGTCCAAACAGAAAGGAAATTATAGAAGGTACTTTCGATCCCCACACAATGGAGGTCAGGAAATAAAAAATGAGAACACCACAGGGTGCAACTAAAGGATCTTACTGCAAATAATCAACTTTTACTCTAGATCCAACATCTAGTTCTTCATCCAAGGAGGATATTAGGGAACTTTCAAGACAAGATAGCAAGTCCATCTACTAGTCATAGAGATGCATCCTAAAATGAAAATTCCAAGACAATTCCTGAATGAACTATCGAATAAAATGCTCTTTCATAGAAGATACAGGAAAAATAATGGGCAAATCCTCTTTCAGGGCTAAATTTCCACAATGCTCTTCTTCCCAAAACCTGATTATGTACCCCTTGCCAACCTTGAAACACTTGCACAGCTTTAGAGAATTAAATGTTCCCCCTCAAAATGCCTCTCTAGAGGTTACAACCATATGGAAGTCTCGAGGTACTACTATCCCAATATAGCTTACAACAACCATATTTGAAGGTGATAACCCTATCGAGAGACTAGAATTCATCCTTCAGGAGTTTCTCTTGATTGTTACTTAAAGGTCATGATTTTTATTTTATTTTATTTTAAAGAATAGGATAAAGGAGATTGTCGCTAAAGAATCTTTAGATAGTAGTAAAGCTTAGGGTCAGAATTTCTTTCTGCAGGAGTGTTGGGATACCGTCAAAATAAGATATATTGCTAGCACCAATAAAAAAAGATATGTTGCTAGTGTTTCTAATTTCATGAGTGGGCTAGGGGGGTTAAAGTTGCTCGTGGCTTTAATTCCATAAAAGAAGGAGAAAAGGAATTGAGGGCTTGTAAGATTCTTGAAAAGGTTTTAGCTAGAAATTAAGAGGTCCTAGATCTTGAGCCTATATATTGTAAAGAATAGGTTTGGTGTTTTGTGGATAAAGCGGGTTAGGGGCATACTTTTCTTCAGCTTCCTTTTTATTGTGGTCAATTTACTCTCAAAGGTTTTATTAGAATCCAACAAGTTGTTTCCAAGGTGCTTCTTTATCTCCCATACTCTTCATAGTTGTCTTGTGGTGATTGGGAACTTAATCACAAGGGTTAAGGATGGATTACTTCTGGGATTTAATGTGGGAGAAAGAAGGAGAGGGGGGAGGGGGGACATGGTATTCCATCTTCGCTTTCTTGATTACACAATAATATCCTTGGATGTCTCTATAAAACAAGCAAACAATCTCTATGGCATTATTTGTTGTTTTGTTTTGAAATTTGGTATTCCATCCTCGCTTTCTTGATAACATGGCATTCCATCTTCACTTTCTTGATAGCACAATAATCTCCTTGGATGTCTTTATAAAACAAGCAAACAATCTCTATGGCATTATTTGTTGTTTTGTTTTGAAACATCTCAACATTATTTCAAAATACCTTATGCTTGGTTCCTTAAGTATCAATTGTTTATAATGGTTGCTACATCGCTGTGCATGTTGAGCAGGGAGCATTTCTTCCGCTGATAATCCCACCCACAATTTATCAAGCAGCTGTGTGGTCAACTTGGTTGACAGTTCTTTGCACCTTAAAGGTATTCACTATACATAAATATGTTTCACTGCACACTATTTGTGGTTCCAAGTAAATATAGCTAAATGGTTCCTTTTCCATCAGTAACATGTCATGCACTTGATCCACAGATGTTTCAAGCATTGGCTAGAGACCGGCTTGAACGATTGAATGCGTCCCCCTCTGCAACTCCATGGACGTATTTTCGTGTTTTTTCGGTCTTATTGTTAGTTCTATCCGTTGATTTCTTCGGGTATCACTTCATGACCTACTCTTTCATATACTACATTACAATTTGTATCTTTTTGTTGTTGTTGTTGTCAGCTTTTTGTATTCAACAAATCTGTTTTTTTCTAGTGAATTGTGATATCTTGGTGGCAGTAGTTTGAATTCGTCATGTATATTGTCTTAGAATAATAATTACTTTTTTCAGCCAAGTTTTATGTTTTAGATTGTAGAATTGGCTTTTCTCTATACAATGGAAAAATAAAAATTGTGGAGATAAATGGAGTTTACTGGAAGAATGAAGAGGAAAAATGTTGAATAGAAAGAATACAGAAAAAAAAACAAAAAGAACTTTGAACATCATGCCGCCCTCCTTATATATCATTTTAGGTGTCAAACAGTTAGGCTAGTAAATTAAAAAATGTCTTCTGAACTCAAAAGATATACTAACTAATATTTGTTTGTGAGTCCTCTGGCACGAATTCAAAGCAATCTTGGAGGGTATTCGATTAGCTAAGTCATTGGACCCGCAGCTGCTCATAGTGGAAGCCAACTCAGTACTAGCTATTCAAATCCTTAATAAGGAATTTCATTGCCCATGGAGAGTCAAGCCCTTAGCTAACCAAATCTGGGCCCTATGCTCTACATATGGTAACATTCACTTCAAATTCACATTTAGAGAAGCAAATAAGCTTGCGGATAAACTTGCTTCATTGTTAACTACTCGAGTCACTAGAATCATTTTCGCTTTTGATCTTCCGTCTGAGATGAATTCCATTGTAAGAGAGGATGCCTCTGGGACCCTCTATGTGAGATTGTAACTCTTTTTCTCTTTTTTATATATTCTGGTCAGGGGGTCTGCCTCAACCCCCGATTACTCTCCAAAAAAAAGGAAAAAAACTAATATTTGTTTGTGTACATCAACCCCCGTCAAGTCTTCATATAGACAAACAGGGCTTTCAATGGGCCGGTTACATTAATCCTTGAGACCAATACTTTAAATTATGCCTGAAGTGGACCTCTTGTTAGAGGATTCATTTCAAATGGCATCTTTAAGGGTTGAAACTGACTTGTCAGTTGTTTCTTTTTTGCTAACAACATATTCCTCATTTAGGAAAGCGTTTTAGATATGGATACATTAGTCTTAGTGAGCTGGATTATTTGGGTCTTAGATAGAGTTGAGTCAGGTGATCTGGAGTCTGGACAATCAAGGCCTCCCAAGTCATAGTGAGTCAAAAGCAAGACAAAGATTGAGTTAGGCTCCACTCAAGGGTAAGTTAGGATGAAGATCTAGTGAGAGCCAACTCAGACATTGTCAAGCTGATCCTTGATTCAAACTGTTACTTTGATTTTATTTATGGCGATATGAAGTTGACTCAGGCAAGTCAACTGTCTTACCTGTGAAGTAAAACTATTGATGAATAACATCTGGCTGATAACGAATAAAAAGAGAATTGTTAGGAAGAAGACCATTTAGTATGCACAACCTAACTTACAAAACTAATTGCATTGGCAATGTCAAGCCTTATTGGAAAGAGAGACCTTTCAAAATATCACTCTCTTGAGCTAACTATTATTTCATTTGTATAGTTTAAAGTTTCATACCATTTTAGAATGTTTCGTAGACATTCCGGTTTCGGCGTAGCCAGAATGAAACACTAACCCGAAACAATGATGTTTCAAATTGTCTTGGAATGTTTCGGTCGAGAAACATTAACTCAAGACAAGATTTTAAACCTTGGTCATAGGAATGTCTATATACGTATATCCAAACTTTCTGCTGTCTTTAAATAATTGAACAAGCTTTCTCTAAGAGAAATAACACAGCCTTTTCAATATTCAAATGGTCCTGAAAGTTGTGGTTGGATTCTCTGGAAAAGTTCATTAATGTGTATTTTTAGGGTATTAAGGGGGGAAAGGAGTTAAAGTATTTTTCTTGTCGCCCAAGGACCAAATGGAACTGGCTGATCCGCCTGTTGTATTTTCTTTTCTTCTTTTAATAAAATTATACTTCTAAAAAAAATGGAACTGGCTGATCAGTTGTTGAATCGGTTGAATATATCAGCGATGGTTGTAATGTTCTGCATTGTTGTGAAGAATTACTGATATCATTTCATTTGCATGGGGACTTTTAGGCTTTAGTATGTATGTACTGGAATATGATCATGGCAGTTCAAATCTCATTTTCATTTGCTGATTTTTTTTGGTTTGTTTTCCTTTTAAACTGTATTTTACATACAAAAACCTTCTAAAGTCAGCCACTCATTTGTATTAGTTTATTGGATTTCGATATAACTTTGAACTGTCTCTTATTTGTTGTGTTTGGCTAACTACAGGATAAGGCTCTGTATGATAATATACAGATCTTTGGGTTCAACTATCTGTTTGCTGTTATTCTTTGAGCCTCTCAGTATTGCTTTTGAGACACTGCAGGTAATTCTTACAGTCATCATCATCAAAGTCTTCTAAATTTTTTGGATTTGAATGAATGAATCCTGAACCTCTGATTCATTTCTTTCTAAAGCCATGTCTTCTGTCAAGTCAAGTGTGTTCATATCCACTCTCACTACCTCAATCCACGCTCTTTTACTTTTTGAGTGTACAAATTCAGTTCCTGCATTCATTTCTTTCTAAAGTCATGTCTTCTATCAATTCAAGTGTGATATTCACTCTTTCTATCTCAAGCAACATGCTTTTGGTCTCCCTCTTTTACTTTTAGAAGCTTCAACTTGCACAGTCCTTACTGCAGCTTTTATGGGTCTTCATTGCACATGACCAAGCCATCTCAATCTACTTTTCTTTAGTTCATAACCTTTTTGGGGTTAGGTAATTCTTACAAGCATAGAAATTATAGCTGGAGACCTTCCACTTCTTATTGAGAATTATAGAACTCTGATAAAGTTCTTTGGTATACAAAATTACTTTGTAGGCCATTATGGTCCACGGATTTCAGCTCCTTGATATGTGTCACCGTCAGTCGGTGGAAAGCAACACGGATTGCCAAAGATCTCAATCTTTGGATAGATCAGCAGCAGGTATTTCTGAAAAATCCACTATGTTCTTCATGTGATGTACTCAAAATATGTACTGAAGTGGGTACTTCAGGGGCTTTTATTACTCAATAGTTTCACTTCATTATTTACATTGTTAGCCTGTTTGTTAGTTGTTTTCACTCAATACTTCAATGGTCTGGTAGAAATCCTCTGTTAAACTTTTGTACCAAGCAGAAATAGTATAAACTTTTGAAAATTTTAGAGCTGTGTAAATTTGATCGTATTATTTAAATGATTTTTAGGTGGGTTGATTATTTAGTGTGTTAAATCAAGTATCATTTACGTGCAAAGATACATTTCTAGGAAAAAGGACAAAAGGCATGTACTGGCCCAAGGTCACCAAGAAGAAAAAAATGAAAAAAGAAAAAGAAAAAGAAAAAGAAGCTTATTATAAGGACAGTTAGCTGGCTTTGAATGGAACGCCATTCAATGTTGAACTTGCCCTTTTGACCGATCAAAAAAATATTGTTGAACCTACCCTGAAAAAAGTTTAGGAGCTTCATCATTTGTATTTGATATATTTTGCGTTACTTCTATAGCTTGTTTTACTTTAAATGGTTATAGTTGTTTGATTTTAGTTGAACCGTGATGCTTCTCAAATTGTTTGTATTGCTTCATCTTTCTTTCGAGTTTTCTAATTGGGAAGTGTTACCGCAGGTTCTTTATGGGAATGGAAAGACGTTCTTATTCGGAATGTTGGCTTTTTCCTAGACATAATGACCTTGTTAATGGCACTCGGTCATCACTTGCACATTTGGTGGCTTCATGGCATGGCTTTCCATCTTGTGGATGCAGTCATTTTCCTTAATATACGTGTAAATACTTTCATTCCATTTGTACTGCAATGCTTTAATATCCTTCAAGTGAATCATGACGGCAGACTCTGTTGTTACTCTTTCTTCTAATTGGTTCACATACACAATGAACAGGCTTTGATAACTGCCATTATAAAGCGTATCAAAGGATTCATAAAGTTGAAAAAAGCTCTAAATACCCTTCATGGGGCACTTCCGGACGCGACATCTGAAGAATTGCAAGCATACGATGATGAATGTGCCATTTGTAGGGTAGGCTTCATTGAATCCATTTCCTTTTTCTTATGCCTAATTTTCCATGGCTCTTTCAGAGGTGATGAATTGTGAAATCACAGGAACCAATGGCCAAGGCTAAAAGGCTATCTTGCAATCACCTTTTCCATCTTGCTTGCTTGAGGTCTTGGTATGATCTATACGCCATTATGTACTTTGGATTCTTATTACTTGCTTTTATTGTGCATTTTACTGAAGCTAATGCAGAAGGTGTTAATTTGTGTGCTGTATTTAATTTACTTTGTTCTTCCCTTAGATAGAGGAAGGGAGGGAAGGACAAACATGATCAGGTGCCATGTGGAAGAGCACAAAATCTAAGAACCATATAAAAATAAGAAAAAAAGAACATTTTTTCACTGTTGATCAATGCATTTTAAATTTGGGAATTCAATGGCTGTCCATTTTGGAATCCTTTGGTCAAGCAAAAAAACAGATTCTTTTTCCTAATTTTTTTTAACCCTAGTCTAAACCATGAACCCTAGAGGGATGAGGTGTCATTAGGGCCAATGTGGCAGACTGGCAGTCCACGTGGCCTAAATGAGGACCTCGATCCATGTAACTTTTTTTTGCCATCTATTGACAAAAAGCAAGGGCTTTATGGTCATGAAATAGCATTTTTGTAAATATCAAAAGCCTTGAAAATCATTTACAAGAGTGGCATTGAAGCCTTTCCTTTTTTTTTTTTTTTGATTAGTATAAAGATTTTATAAACAAAAGAAAGAAAGTACAAAGGAGGCCAAGAGAACCTCCAAGAAAGAAAGCAAAAACAACAAAGACGAAAACAAGAGCTTGCTAGTTACATAAGTTATCCCATCTAAAAACAAAGTCCTCAAACAAAAATCTGGAGAAGTCCTTGCTTAACTTCGCCCAAAAAAACAGCAACCCTAAAATCTCCATATACACCGTATGTGAATTGTTCTCTTTGCTTTAGAACACCCTATTGTTTCTCTCTTTCCAAAGACCCCAAAGGATAGCCCAAAGGTGCCTTTTTCTGTGAGAAAAGACGTTAAAAGCCCAGCTTTCTAACGTCAAAAAGAAGTTTTTCAGGAAAACCTAACACATATGAAACAAAGACATGAAAGACGACCAAATACCTTGGGAAAAAGAGCAGTGAAGAAGGGTATGATCCACAAACTCTCCATCGCTCTTGCAAAGAGGACAAAAATTAGGAGTAATCCACCCACGGGAAATCAACTTATCCAAAGTAAGAATCCCCCCTAAAAAAGCAAGTCAAACAAAGAAGGAAATTTCAAACCTTTACTTATTGCCACTAAAAGACAAGAAGAAGTATTTAAGGATCTTTATGGAAAAAGCAAGTATAGGGGGTCGCTAACATCAGAAGCTTGTACCATCCTGCTTATCCCATACATATTTGTACATGCATGGGGTCGGGGCCATCTATCAGTTCTCCCGGACCAAAAAATGATCTGATCTTATTATCCAAATCCCCAATCTAAGTTTCCGTTTTCTTATAAAAGAGCGTCCAAATGTAGTGCCACCATTCGAGAACCACATATTTCGGGTCCCAATAACAGATGGCCTTTATTCCTTTGCCAGCCTGATGCGATTTTTCCTCATTTTTTCTTTATATTTTCACTATTACTACTCCCTGCTGTTTCTGTTGGCTGTTGCATTATTTCCACCTTTTTTTTTTTACAGTAATGTTAACTAAAATTTTCCAGGTTGGATCAATGTCTAACTGAGATGTATTCATGCCCTACCTGTCGTAGACCACTTTTTATGGGTAGACCTGAAGAAAATACTTACTCCCATACTGGAGAAGTTTTGAATGATGAGCAACTTGCACGTCAAATAAGTTCTGGATTGGATCAACAAAACACACCTGGGCATGGCCTGCCTATAGGGGCGTTCCCTGACCAAACACAGATCCCTTCAGAAAGCATTCCGTGGAGGTTCAATTTCTTTCCTTTCCCCCCCCTATATCTTGCAGTTTCATGTCTTGTGGTTTGTGTTTCACAAATGGTTCTTCATTTGGCTCAGTAGAGGAATGGGTCTGGATTCAAGTTGGACGCATCCTTGGCCAAGCCAGGGTCTTGATGGTGCTGGACCGTCTACAGCAATTAGATCAGTTGGGTTGAGCAGAGTCCAGTTGATGATGAGACATCTTGCATCTGTGAGTGAAACCTATGCCCAAACTGCCCTTGAAGATGCTGCTTGGAGCCTTTGGCCTATGTCACACCCTCATACTGCTTCGGGTTCTTCCATTCCTCCGGCAGCAGCTACTGCATTAAGATACACTGGAAACACAGGCGGTTTACGTTTCAGGAATGTCTCGCCTCCTGTGAATGATAACATATCGAGTATACTTGCCATGGCAGATACTGTGCGGGAGGTCTTGCCCCACGTTCCAGATGAATTAATTTTTCAGGTATTGTTTACATTTTTTTTACGATGATGATGATGATGAATGATAGCATATCAGGTGGTCAGGCCTATGAGTCCGGACACCCATGTTATGGAAAAAAAAGATGACATATTAGGTCACCTGACTTGGTCAGGTTTGGACAAGTTTTTTGGGATTTGAGATATTGCTGGGATGGTGGTGTCAATATGGACTTTTGTGTACACGTTCTCCTCACATAAATTCATCATCATGACCATAGCCTTATCCGAAAAATTTGGAGTCGGCCGAACAAATCCTCTTCCACCACTCAATTTTCCGAAGCCATATAGAAATCGCACAACTCATCTGGATAGGAATCATTTTTGTAGATGATTTGAGTGGTTATTGTTGCTTTTGATGTACTTGTATATTAACCGAATAACTTCATTTTGAGACATGTCTCATCTTGCAGGACCTACAGCGAACAAACTCTGTCGCTGTTACTGTGAATAATCTTCTTCAAATGTGACTACCCATTGTATTTCCTTGCGTGTACCAATTCCCTTGGTCAAAGAGTTCGAGGAAGCTACAAGCCTGTATATTCCAAGTGTATTAAGGTAGGTGATTTGGTACACACTACTAATAGGCTCTTCTGCAACAGAAACAGTTATATCGTTTTTTTTTTTACTTTTCTAATTACTCTTTTTGTTTGAATTTCTCGTTACCTTTTTCACTTCACTCATACATCTTATCATCTGTATATAAAGGTTGTGTTATCATACCAGGAGTTACTTGTGGAGAAACCCATATCTGTATCTGAAAACTTTGCAAGCCATGGTTCTGTTCCAAATAAACTTGTTATATTTACATGTGGACAGGGTGAGTTCATCTATCTCACTCTGTTTTAGTTGCAAATTGTGTATTGTGGTATGTCCCTATTGTACCTAGAACAGCTA
Source organism: Akebia trifoliata (assembly GCF_017979445.1). Classification (NCBI taxonomy): domain Eukaryota; kingdom Viridiplantae; phylum Streptophyta; class Magnoliopsida; order Ranunculales; family Lardizabalaceae; genus Akebia; species Akebia trifoliata. The sequence continues at coordinate 30,378,050 of NC_141386.1, forward strand.
ATCCATTTCAAATATGATTGACAGAGGGGTGATTTATGCTGGTAAGAGCTTATGTTGTGTAGTATTTCTTTCTTTGCATCTGTCCCAAAACAATACCGGAACCATTAGTGTTGTTTTAGCTTGGTAGCCTAAACTCAAGTTCCCCTCCCAAAAGACCAATCGGGCTGCAAGTTTGGTTTTGATCTTGTGCCGCCCAGCTTGAAATTCACATAGTTGGATCATTTGATCCCCAACCCCTCATCTTCAACTCTTTATCCTAGTCCACTCGTAACCTGTTCATTGACTTGTTTCTCATAGAATTAGTGATTTGGCGAAAAATAAAATATCTGATGATTTTGTTGCTTTTGGGCCTTTTTGGATTCCATGGACCTACTCGTTACCTAGCGTTGGTGTGGCACCAAGCGAATCCCCAGAGTCTAGCTCAAGTCAGTCACACTGAGAATTCTCACACTTTTGTGTAACATAGAAGTTTGAATTTAGTTACTCTTCGAGCTTCTAAGTTGCACACAAGGTGTGAGAATTCTCTTCAGTGTGTACCTAATTGAGTTGAGGCGACTCCTAGGACACGTGAAGGCTGACTTGAGCTAGATAGTGGGTATTAGCTTGAGTGCCACATGGGTGCTAGATAACGAGGGGCTAGGTCAATGACAATAAGTTCAGTTTCTCATAGATGATTAATTTTAGGTTGTAAAAGATGTGGTTTTTGTGAGATATAGTGAGGGGTGACTTCAGATTTAAAGTTAGTATGATGCTGTGAAGTGACCTCAAGATTGGGGGTCTCACATCGCACAACCTGACGATGTGAAGTGACCTCAAGATTGGGAGTCTCACATCCACAACCTGACGATGTGAAAGTGTATGGGAACCCAAGATATGTCAGGGTGTGCGATGTGAGGTCCAAGTTTGAGGTCACTCCAGCACGACTTTAAAAGTAAATGTGAAAACAACTCTTTCAAAGGCTTATATACCCTCTACTGTTACTAAGTTGTCATCATGTAACTAATTGATGGTAGCACAACTCAAAACAGATGAAGTGAAAAGGAGAGAGAGAAGCAAATAGTAAGATGTGATTCCAAAATGTGAGAATAGATAAAAACTTGGTTGAATGGGACAAAATTACGGAAAGAAAAAGAGTTAGCAGGAGGAGGGGACGGGGTGATAGCGTTAATTGAGCCTAAACCCATAAAATTTAGAATCCCACTAGCCTTACTAAGTTAGTAACGATTTCACCCTTACTAATGCTTCTTTGGCTCACCTTGTAACATCAAAAATCAAGATCCAATGCTTCAGGGTTGAAGAGGAAAAAATTCTATGAAAAAAAAAAAAATGTTATTTTTCACCTTGAATTTTAATTTTAAATTTTGGAGTTATATGGAAATTTGGTAGTTCAAAACCTTGGATCAAGCCCCTCAAAAGTTTTTGTTTTGGAGATGAGTTTTTGATGAAATTTAGAGGGCTGTGGCGTTAGATTTCTAATGTGGTAATCCATTTGAGCGAAACGATCTTGAAATCTTTACTAAGTAAGTAAACCTATCTCTTGTCTCAGGCTATTTACAGACACTCTTTATTATAGAGTCAAATGAAAAATTAGGGTCCAACAGACTCTCTACTACCTCTAGTTAAAATAACGAACTAAAAACCGAGACCAAGACTGATCACATGTAGCAAGGGTGCCTTGTCTCTTTATTAATAAAATTACGGATCGACTAGTTGCACACCACCCACTACTAATTGTATTCCATCACTTCAAAATTTTCACTTTCATGCTCATATAAATTATAAGAATTTGTTCAATAATTTTTGTATGAAAATACTTGGTCGTATAACAAGCATGCTTACAATTTACACAAGCAAAGAAAACGAAATCACTAATACCAATAATGAATTACAATTCGTAAAGTTAAACTAGAGGTTATAAAAAATAAGGTTGGTATGCAACCAACTACTATTGGTGTGCAACTAGTTAGTCCCTAAAAATATAATATAAAGTCATAAAAATACTTTGCTTACTAAGTAAGATTTCAAATCTTACAAATGATCGTTGGGTCCACATGGATTATCACATTGACAATTGAACACAACATCCTTCTAAACTTTATGAAAAAACTCATATTCACAAAAGAAAAAAAAAATTAAATTAAATTAACTTGATCTAAGGTATTGAAAATGGATGGATACGAAACTTCCAAAACTTAAAATTAAAATTCAACGGTGAATATATATATATATATATATATATATATATATATATATATATAGATTTTTTCAAAGTTCTTAGAATTTCATTTTCTAGAAGTTTGTGGCAACAGATGGTGTTTTTGGCTTCCAAAATTTGAGGTCATAATTCTTATTAAGATTTGAGTCAATTTTCAACAAATGAAAGATTTGTTGAGTCTATTGGAATGCTGAATAAATTTTACGTTGGGTTTGAATTGAGAGAAATGAAGAGAAGAGAAGAGAAAATAAACAAGCTTCTTTCAATTTCTCTTATTTGGATTGTTAAGTCGGGAGAGAAGAGAAAAGAATTGGAGAGAGAAAGAAAATAAATGTGAGTTTTCTTTCTCTCCAAAAGTGGAGAGAAATGGAAAGAAATCCTTTAAAATATTTTATAATTTCAATTCTGCCCCCCTAAGTCTCTTTTAAGATATTTTAAATTTTCAAAGTTGTCCTGTCACTCCAAACATGGTGGAGAGAAATGAGTTTCTCTTATCTTCTCTTCTCTTCTCTCCACTTCTCTCAATCCAAATATAGCCTTAGGCTAGTTGAAATAACATATTTTGACAAATGCGTTCTTTATTTTAAAGAGCATTGCTGGAGATGTTCTTATATTAATATCACCAATTTTACAAAAAAATACAATTAAATTATCCTTAAAAGTGTGATATTGAGGTAACCCATCTCGAGTTGGTTGAAAAAAAAAATAAAAAAAAAAAAAATAAATAAAGTTATCTCTCTGATTTTCAAATTGTTTATGCATTCCTTTGACTTACAACATCCACGAGAGACTTTAAAAATGACAAAAACATCATAACCTTCAACCTCTAATCAAAATCCTTGATTTTATGTACAAAGTAGAAACTCAATATTCAACCTTTATGGTATTAAAAAAAAAAAAAATTTACCCTCAACCTAGACCTTAAGATGATCTCCTCCTACCTTCAAATCTCGAGAATAAGATGAGGTCTACCCCCTAGATTTTCCTTACGTAAAGACCATCCTATCCAACCTTTAGTCATCAAAATACGTTTTAGGCGTGGATGATTATCATAAGAGATTCCCAACATATCATGAGCAAGGGAAAAATGAAAGGAGACCTGTTCAAATCGTTACCAATGTTCATTCAATTGACAGTCTACTGTGCAAATACCCAAACTACCTTTATAGCATTTAAAATACCAAAATACCATTGTTTTAATTGAAAAAATAAAAAAAATCTAATTTGAACTGTTGGATTGAAATGTTTTACACCATTGAATTAAAATAAAAACCCTAACTTCATCTTCTTGAAGAAGAAGAAGATGAAGTTAGGATTTCACCATTATTTCACATATTCATGCTAGGGTCATCGTTCTTGACAATGTTAGGATTTGATTCCTTAGATCCATTACTTTGAAGTCTTACCATTAATGTCGTTGAATCCTATTTCAATTTTGGGTTAGATTTTTGTTAATCAAATTAAAGATCTCATATTTCATGCACTTAATGAGTGGATGTTTGGACTCACATGTGAGTTCTTTAAATAATTTTGACCACAAGACTTAAGTTTCTGTAAAAAAAAATCAAGCAAAAATCTTGTTTATGTTTTTTACTACGTGAGGGGTAGAACTAATATTAATATTTACATGAGGAGGCATTACTAATTTCAATTTCTTCATTGTTTCATATTTGTCTCTCGATTTTATTTGTTTTACTATTTTTCATGTGGAGATTTTAAGCATTAGGTCAAAGAATGTCTTTGGGATGAAATGAAAACGATTAGATTGAGATGAACTCGATGAAATTAGATTAAAAAAAATGAAAACTATGAGATTTAACTTCAAAAAATTAATATTTAGATTTAAATAGAAGAAAACTTGGTTTGAGACCGATCTCATGTTTTTTGGGTTTAGAACAATTAGATCAAACAAAGTTGGATTGTTTTAATCGAATGATATTTTTGTAATTTCAACACAAGGATGATTGGTAGGGGTGGCCCTAATTTCGCTTATTTCCCAGTGGGGTGTTAGTAAATTACCCTAAAATAAAATACTAGAAGTTGAAGACAATGGGTGTTTTAGGCATTTTAGGTCAAAGAGATATTTCATCAAGTTAACTGGCAACTCTTGCTAAATTAACAGTAGATGCGCAGTGCACACCATATGCTCCGTAGAGACAACGGCGCCGAGCCGAGCGAGACCTGCTTGACTTTTACAAGACAAGCGAGTCCAATCCATTTGTCAACCCTGAGTCCAAATCCCGAGTCTCCTCGGGACCGAGTTTTGTCGCTCCAAAGCAACGTAAAACCAAGAAACAAAAAACACAAACAAACAAACCACAAATTGATGGACCACATAACTGTATCAAATTTGGCGGCCCATTTCCACGTGGCATTACATCTTAGGTCTATAGCACATGGGTCTTATGCCACGTGGCATGCATCCCGCTACTTGCGTTATAAGTCTCTCCTTCATGTCCCTTAATAGAGGTGCAAAGGGAGATTCACCATGCACCTTTGCCTCCCCAAAGTATCTTTATGTGTCCCCACTCCCCACAAGCTTGTGGGCCTCACTTATTTTCTTCAAATAAACTAGTGGGGTCCACCCTGTTTTTTATTTTAAAAATTGTGGGCCCTTTCACTCTATTCCTTAAATATCTACCTTCCTTGTGCTACACATGCACGATAAATATGGGAACAGTGAACCTGAATCATTCTCCAATTTAAATAAAAATGGTTTAATGGTACAAGGACCACCAAAAATTTGTGAAAATTTAAAAGAATTAGCTGGAAGGGACTCATACCTAACACATTTTAGCCGATATCAACTTAGAATACAATATAATAAATCAACGCCGAGGTCCTAACTTTAATCGTTGATTATCCATATGCATTTATCCCGACTTACTTGATATATGTGTTTTGTAAGGTATTGTATGTATTTGAGGGGGGTTTGGGCGAGATATGATGTTCAAAGAGGCCAATTGCCTCACTCTTACTAGTCAGGCCTACAAGTCTGAACGTCTGAACATCCTCATCATAAATATTTAAAAAAAAAAAAAAAAACATAGAATGCAATATAATAGGTTATCTTTCTTTCATTTTTCATATTAATTACATTTAATTAGTACGAATTATGCCTTATAGCAAGTGAGGGGATTATAGCGTGACTCTTCTTTTCTATATCCAACTCTTTAATCAAGGCGTGCATCTTCATTTTTTTTTTCGATCACAAAAGATTTGGCTATGGAAAGAGTGGAATGGAGCAACATGATTCATCTAATCTTTAATCTTTGTGATTCTGTCTGTCTGTGACGTCCGCTATTGTACCATCTTGCTCATTCTTAAAGCCTATCAAAGCCAATCGTCCACTAGATTAGGTTTGTTGTGATTTTTCTCAAAAGCATATGAATAAGAATTGTACAACTTAAATAGAAAAACTTTCATTGAAGAAATTTTAGATAATAAAAAAAAAAACAAAGATTGAGAGACATGATGATGTGGTAGGGATGCTTGTATGAGGAAGATAAGATTTTTATTTTTATTAGAAAAAAGTGAAATACTAATAAAGGAAAAAAAGAAAAATTTAGGTTTGGCAATGGGAGTGGCATCATCGCCAAAGGACATCATGCTCTGTAGAGTTTAAGCACGAATACCATGCTAAATAATGATTTTATTAATGAAGCTTGAATGATTATTACATTCACTTTAATAGGGTATTTATAGAGATTACATCACACTAATATATAGAAAGTAAGCTAATATAAAGATCTTAAATTCCTAATTAACCTAAATCTTTTCTACTATTTAAATATGTGAATCACTAATATTTTCTAATATAAAAGATATTAATTTATTTATACTAGATATATGCTTCTCCATCATAGCTTTACATCTAGGATGAGATGCCCTAACAATGATATGATGTATCTCTTGTATCTTTGTACGATACATCTTATTTTCTAACACTTCTTATATTTTGTCTTTCCTAATCTTACTTAAGATCTCAATCTTTATTACATGGGAGATTTAATCTATTATAAATCTTTATCCACATAACTATTAGTCTATAATTTTTCAAGATCAAGAATCATGTATATATCTTAAGAAATCTATTTATGCTTCTAAAGATTAAAGATTAGGTACTTATCTTGTGTCATAAGTTAAATAGATAAACTAATATGTTATCTGATATGCGTAAATCCCAATCGTTCTCTAGTTTCCAGACTCACCTTCCTTTCCCTTCCCTCTTTATATTGATTCAACCTAAGGCTTTAGTGATTGATGGAGATTACTACGATTCAAAATCCTATCTTTCTTATTTGTTACTCGCTTTTTGTATGTGCCTATTATAGGGTGTCAATCCATTTAAATAGATGAGAATAAAAGGCCTAGAGATCCTCTTTTAAGAGAATTCTTATCCATCAAAACTTCCGTCTAAGTCTTATTTCTATTTCTAATATATTGGGATATATTCTTAATTATTGACAACTCTGTAATAATATAATCCTTGTGCAAGTCAAAAACCTAAAAACGTGTAGGTGAATGAACTACACGATTATTGGGTTCTAACGTTACATCCACTCTATGAACTATTTCTTGATTGCTCAAACATTAATGTCCACGATGATCGGTTGCTCTTATTGCCCCTTTATAAATTTTCCATATCCATCACTTAAAATTTCAGAAACTTTTATCAATTTAATACATACATCTAATACTTATTTTATGGGTCACATTCTCAAAACATGTTGACTCCCACTAACTCAATAATTTCTATTCCTCTCTCTCTCTTGACATGCATATCGATATTCTAGAGTTCTTTGATCAGAGTAATCATACATCAAGCTAGGGTGGCAATGGGTCCAGACATGTCGAGACAAGGGTGTTTTGAAATTTTACCCAACCCATTTAATAAACATGTTGGGTCGAAACATGTTGAGGTTAACACATAAGCTGTGAACACAACACGATTGCTATCAAACACAATACAATTACAATCCAAACATGAACATAAACACAATTACTATTAAATGAATAATATACGAGTAAGGTTGTACACGGATTAATTTGAGTCATTGGACAATTTTTCAAGGGCATAGAAGACATTTCCATCCATCCAAGAAAGTTTCTGGTTTTTACCAGTCTACCCAATAATATATAATCTATACCATATAGTATAGTTTACAACAGTAAGTCGTTCAAGAAAATAATGTGGTAGGCAATAGCAACAAACACGGAGCCACAAAGCCATGCAATAGCAAAAAATCTAAAACAGACAAGGACTGAGAAAGAGTTCCTCGCTAGAAACAAATGGGTGGTCAGCCTCACACTTTTTTCTTTTTTTTCTCTTGTCTGTATCTTTCTCTCTCTTTAGACTCTCTTGAGTTCTATCTCTATATATATTCACACTGACTCTGTACATTGTTCTTCTCTTTATGTTTTATTGGGTCCCAGTTTTGATTGAAAAGTAAGAGTGGGAGGAGACAAGGGTGGCTACCCATATCTACATTTTCCCTCTCAAGTCTCTTAACCCACACATCTACATGTTCTCTTGAAGAAACTCTTCCATCTCTTACAAAACCTGCATTTAATGCTCTTTATTCCTCCAACCATTACAAATACTACTGCCCCTCAACCTACTACACACACTCAAACTTTTCTCTCTAGCTCTCTATCTCCTATAATGTCAATCATGTCTTCTCGTCTTCTCCTCCTCCTTGTATGTGTTTCTATGCATACATGCAATGGCCGTCGTCTAGGCGGCCGTGGCAACCATAAGGCTTCTAATATACAAGTTCATTTTTCTGGCAAGGTTGGTGCAAAATGTTAAATTATTTTATAGTATTTTTTAGAGATTCTGATTTTGATTGTCAGAACAAGATTATATATAGAAACCGAGTTCTAGAATCTCATTTGGCTATACTATTTCCAGAAACTCATTTCAGAATCTAGAATAATAGTCGTTTTCCTCAACCCTATTTACACAATTGTGATCTGAAATATTATATACCTAAGTGCAAAAACATTACTTTTACACAAAAATACAAGAAACAGAACTCCAAAAATGAAAAAAAAAAAAAAAAAGAAGGGGCTGGTAACCTTTTTCATTTTAGTTGATTTTTGTTTCTGATTATGGGGGAATAGCTATTCTAATCTGAACCAAGCTAAAATAGATTCTAGAATCATATTATGGTCAAGTAAGTAACATCACTTTTGACCTCTGATGCAGGATGTAGAGAAGGCTGTACTTGATAAGACTTTAGTTCCATCAAAGGTGAAGTCTTCCCTTTCAAAGGAAAGAAGACAAGGAGCAACAAACATGGAAAACGTGATCGATAAAAGTTTGGTTGGTGCAAGCACTCAAAAGCCAAAGGATTCTGATGCTCTACTAAACGAAGTTAAAGAAACGAAGAGTGTGATTCAAGGTGTTGTTCGAATCAAGTCCCTTGTTTCAATTCCTTGGCATGTACCTCACAAGAAACAAGGTGAACATCCCGGGTTCAACTTCGACTATTCTCTACCTAAGACACACCCACCCTCTCACAATTGAACCACCCTTCTTCTCTTCCCCTTTTTTCCCCTTCTCGAGGGTCTATCTTCTCACATCTAACATCTACAATCTCAATTAAAACACAAGAATGAAGAACTAGTAGAGCCTTAAGACTTACAATTTATACTACCAACACAGCTACAACTACCTTCCACATAACTTTATAATATGGGTTGTGCACTCTATTTGTTTCAATGCCTTCGGGCTGGTTGTTTATTGTACATCAGATAATGGTTTTAACTAAATATCAGATAATGTTCTTCTTCTTCTTCTTCTTCTTCAAATAAATATGGGTATGAATATTAATATATTTGTTTAATATTATTGATAGTGATGGAACTTGCAGGAAGAGAGATTATAATGTATTCTGATGTGGGTTTGCCATGGACAACTAAAATTGAGGTAAATTACACCATACTTTTCTGTTGAAGATTGGTGTGGAGTAAAGTAGTTAGGGAGTCAAGTGTGTAGGGAGTCGTGGTGACCAAGACATATGGCCCATCTCCTCCACCATGTCCAAATAGTAAGGTAGAAAGAGCAAATGGTCTGCCCATGCATGCATGTATGTGCATGTCATTTGCATGCTTTCACCTCGACAATTGTACAAAATAGAATTTGAAAAATAAATGGTATAATTATAGATGTTGATGCACGGAGATGCATGTAGGCTGTGCAAGGGACGGATGGCGGTGTAACGGTTATCATTTGGTCTTGTGTAGGGATCGGAGAGGCGAGCGCGATCACTGATAGGATCTGGGCCTCATGTTACCGACGTAAGTATAGATTCTAAGGAAATTGGTGTTGTCAAGGATGTAGTAGTCATGGATTATGAGCAACCCCACAGGAAACCACCCATCCACAACTAATCACCTTAGATTATCAGTATTTATTTATTTTTGCCCAATTTTTTTTTTTTAATTCAAAGATCAGTTCTAGCTTGTGAGAACATGGTGACTTGATGAATGATGGTCCCATATATTGTTTGTGCCTTATTTTTTCCTTATTTTATTAATAAGATTGTGAATAAAATACCCCAAGCCATGAATGTGTGGGCATTTGTTGTCTGATATATATTTGTGGTTGGTTTCATCTTTAAATGAGGAAGGCAGTTATCAGTTAGTTTCAACACTACAGTTGGGGTTCTACAGTTACTCCCCACCTGGGATCAATCAGTATATTTAGGTTTTGGGATTTCAACTACTGTTCTTTTTCAGAGATTTCTAAGTCCTAATAAGCAATCTATCATAGATAATTAAACTCCATCGGCTAGTTAGGTCTCATAAATTTCTACTTTGGAGCAGCAATAAAGCCTAACGATCACTCTATCGCTGGTAATTGATCTTTATTAGTTAAATTGTTAAGAGGTTCTATAGTTCTACTGTTGCAGTTTCAACAGTTCTATAGTTCTAATGTTGCAGTTTGAACAAATTTTCAATCGCAGAAGGTTTATGTTTTCAAGCACTATAAGGCCAAATGACCACTTTCATCGATTATTAAACTAGATTTTCTATAACTAAAATGGTGTGGTATGGTTGCCCTTCCAATTCATTAATCACAACCATTCAATCAGTGGACCATGTATTTGACTGATTGAATCCTAATCACAAAGCTGGTCTTAATTTTAATCTCCAATATATGGACTTCACTCTGTTCGACTCTCCACTCTGATTCATCGATCAGATCGATAAAGCCTTAAACTGAATAGATATATATAAAAAAATCATAAGTAAATTATGTAGTAAAAATGTTTCAAATCGAAAGTTACCATCAATGATAGTGAAACATTTTATAAACAATCCTTCCGCAGTGAATTATATTGCAAAACATGTTTGAAATCACAAGTGACCATCAACATGAGTGAAATCAATCAAATAGTTTAGATGGTTCATTAAAATACCTGGCCTTGACCATGATCAAATAGTTTATACATTTATCTTGACTGTATTCCACAGAGTACTTGTTCTACCTAGAGAGTCAATATTAGGTACTAGTGCCTTCAAGAGGTGGTTGACCATAAAAAGATAAACAATGCATCCCAACCAATTTTTAAATATTTTTTTTGTTCCACCTTTATAATTAAATAATGACCCAATAAATTACATTTTATTAATTTAATATTACCCAATTTATTTTTAACAAGGTGGAATTCTTCTTAAATTACAATGGTTTTTATGCACTGGGTTCGAAGCCTAACCAGAGACAATGGCTGCAACACATTCGAGAATGTCTCGAAAAACATTAAAACACAATGTCTAAGCCAAATTTCAAAATCACAAAATAAAATTTAAAATTTGCAACTCTTAAACAAAAACAGACATCCCGAAACCGAATCTATAACAGCATTGACAAGCATGTAAAAGGGTAATTCCCGATGCGATCACATGGACAAGATCATAAATTATCCTATCTCCACTAGATAGTATTTTTAGATTTAGTTTATTTTAATTGACTCAGTAATAATTTGTTTAAAGTAATCAAGTACTACCACAACTGACAGTAGAAGGTTTTAGCAAAGTTGATGAATTGGGTGTCCTGATCCCCAGCTTCAGATTGATCTCTCCATCTCCAAACCAAAAGAAATCGGGATTAAGCTTTTCGTTTGCTTCGTTCAAGATCACCTGAAATCGACCCACATTTACATCTAATTAATTAAACCATAATCGATATAAGTTTTAACTGGTTATCATCTATGCATGCTTGATGCTTCTATAATTTTTAAAAGTGATAATAATTTATTCTATAATTTATTATGGACATAATAAGCATTTGTGTTTGACCAAATAAATTAAAAACTTCCTTCAAAATTGAAACCTAAGTTATCTGAAATTTTAAGTCACCTTGAAACTTACTATAATCTCTGACATTTTATTTTACAATCTAAGGTAATTGTACAACATGAGAATATTCAAGCATTTAACATTATTTTCCAATATTAAAACATCCTCCATACAATATTTTATGTCACCTGTTTTATATGAAAGTTCAAAATTTTCTTTACTCTTCACTTTTATAAAATATGGAATTATTTTTGCAATTCCACAAACGTAATAATAATGTTATTATATTAACTTATAAAAAATTTCACAATTTATTGCACATTTACACTACTTGAAGTTGCAGTTGGTTTTTTTTTTTTTTTTCTGAAATTAGGAAGAAACTGAGTTCAATGACAATATTAGATCTCCATAGGTTTTTATTGAAACTTTGAATTTCAAGTATTTCATTAATTATAAAAAATATATGACTAATCTGGGTTATAATCAGTAATGAACCCTACTACATGCCATCTATAGGTTCGTATACGGTCTCATTGACAAAAAAACTGTTGTTTTTCTGGTGTAAAATTTTTAGTGATTTTACGTGTTCTTTTTCTTCTTTTTCTTTTTTTTCTTTTTTGAGGATTTTGTTGGAAAAATGGGATTGGGTTTGCTCTTTATCTCCCGCATGAGAGGTTCATTGCTAGTTGTAAACTCTTGTGGTAATTTCTTGTTGGTCATCTCGACCACTTTAATATAAATCTGTATTTAACTATATATATTTAAAAATAAAATAAAAAAGTGGACCACCTCAAGAATGGGGGCTAGCCCAAAAATTCAATGGAATTTATTATAATCCTATGTTCAAGAGGGAAAAAACCTAAATAAATACGATTTCATGCTGGAACAATTTATGGGATGACCTAATATTAGGTTTGGATCATTGTGAGTAACATGTTTAAGATATCAACATCACACTGAAGTGTCCTCTTTTGTCTTTTCTTCACAATTTGAAATCGTTTTCGTGTAAAATTTGGGCCACGGGCTGAAACAAGATAGGGATCAGTATCAAATTCAGGCAATCAAAACAGAGGGGCCTAATTGTCCATGCTCCGTCAAGCAAGAAAGGCCAGTCAAGTGGTACTGTCTGAAATATGTGTACATGTGCATGTGCTTTGTGTTAAAGCTTTTGTAAGTATCAATATCAAAGAGTTTCACAACGCTGACATTTTCAAAGGACATTGTTATTATTATTATTATTATTATTTTTTTTTCCTTTTCTGTTGTTGAAATAAAAAGTTTTAATCTAATCAGTTGATACTGATCGTGGTTTTTCTTCATGCATAAGACAGAACATAAAGAAATTTCAAAGATTTCCAAACGGTAAACAATTTCAGAGAGACTGACTACCAGGATGTCTGTTTTCATGCCAATACATGTCACTCCATTGCACCCTTATCTGGTCAACTTCAATGAATGCTCTTCGGAGCAATCCTCACTGTGTCAATAGTTAAAACTTTTGAGACCTGTTAAGGTTCGAAAACAGTGAAAATGATTTTGTAAGCATTGGACAAACCTTAAAATTCTCATAAAAGGTCCATCGATTAAAAAAAAAATCAAAAGTTGGATCATGTCCCTTGTTTATCAATAAGGGGAGCATTAGACCAGTCCCAGTGAAATTGGGTCAAAGAACCTATTATCTTTGGTTTCCAGATAAATTCAGTGATGCAGATATAGAAGCTTTCTTGTTAACTCAAAGAAACACAATATATATATTGTAAGAATCGATCAAAGAAAATTTAACATGAACACCCTACAGATTGAATCTCTTCTCTGAACAAATTATAATTTATATTTGCTTATTGTTTACTCAGTCAATGATTTCAATGTAAATTTCTTCATCTAGATACAATTTATTTTATACCTTATATGAAATAATATTTCTAGTTTTAAAAGTTAATTCTATGGACATGCCAGCAGATCCAGTTTCTATGGGTCAGCATGCTGGACACCTCGTGTCATGTTGAGTGCCAATAAACATGTCCCTGTCTGATTTATACACTTTTTTCTTCTTCTGTAAATGGAAACATCTACACGATAAAAGTATGAGGGAACAAGCATTGAGTAGGTATACGGTTTCAAACCATTGGTATGGTCCATTGTTCTGTTCGGTAAGTTGCTGCAATGGGGGTGGAAATTAGTAACTTGAAAGTGAATAATTATCATGTTTAGCACTGCTGACAGAAGTCAAGGTCTGGGTCATGTAAATTGATTGAAAGCCTAAGATTGAGGATTTTGATAAATCATGAAACTGAATAAAGAAATGACATGTTTTCAACACTATGTGAGCAAATGAAGCCAAAAGGAAAAACAAATTGGAGGTTATCAAACACAACGAAAACAAAATAAAACTACAATATTACAAGGAGCACAGAGTTCACTATATGCAGGAGAAACCAAGTATCAGTTGTTGTCTGGATCAAATCTAGCTCACACATCAATGAACAAGAAGATCAACATGTCAAAGCGTGCCACATCTGTACGTAAAAAAGAAAAGAAAAAGAGGTATACTGATTTTCTCGATCATCTTTATGTTGATGATTTGATATAATATGGGCACAAGTCATTAATTGATGAAAATTCAGAAATGCAATGATGTAAGCATGTGGGATGACAAAGTGCTGAATGAACGATGAAGATGAGAAAGTCGAACTACTAGTTTACCAAAATTTGGTTGGCTCTTAGATTTTATCTCACAAAAATACAAGGCAGTACATGCCATAGGCACTGTAACAAGTATTGGTAGGTGCCAGCTAGCTTAGTTGGTCAAGTCTATGGGTGATGATACCATACACCTGGGTTCAATTCCCGCCATCACCGAGTTCCTAATCTCATTAAAAAACAGGGTTACTGATAAAAAAAGAAGAAAGTATTGGTCAGCTCAATTGACAAGAAAACACACTTCTGGATATTCATTTTCCATGGCCTTAAGGGTACAATTTGGTCTTCAAAGAAGCAGAAAAATTGGTTTGATCATTAACTCAAGCAAAACATATTTCTTGCACTGCATCTACAAGTGATGTGGTATGGTTAAAAAGAAAGTTATTACAGTTCAATCCAATTGTGAACTAGTGACAAAGTGCCAGCTATTGCCAGCTCAGGAAACCCAGTTTTTCACAGCCAATACAAGCATATTGAAATTCAACATTAGTTCATCAGGTATATTGGCCAAGAAGGAAAGATCTAGTTAATTTTCGGCGTAGATGATTTTGTGAACACTTCCACAAAATTCAAGAAAACAAACACAGACTAAGGTGGAAGCAGCCATCTGTCCCCAATTCAGGGCCCAAATGGTTGAAATTGATTACCTAAAGGAATTTGCAAGAAAATTTCAAATGGTATTAACCAAGGTTGATGTTATTTTTCTAGATTTAAGTTGCACTCAATGGTTTGCAACTAATAGGTTTCCAGTTTCCTAGGTAATTCAACTACTATCTTTAGTTTTAGTTATGAAAGCACATGTACTTAACAATATCTTTTAATATCTGATACATTCCATCAAATTATGGAAAAACTTGAATCTTTTTATCTGTTGGAAAAGGCGAGTGATGGTTAAATTGCACCACTAGCATCCCAATAAACAACTACCATGCCTTCATCATGCTGAAAGAGTCATTTTTTGGCTGTTAAGAAAAAGAAGATTTTTTTTTGCCGTGCTTTACATAGGAATATTATTTGTTCTGTAGTTTCATATATTCTTTAGAGTGCCATTTTGTTCCATAGTTTTGTGGAGTGTCACCCCATTTGCAATTTGTTGGGGGATTTGGAAGCAGCACAACAGCAGTGTCTTTGAAGGAAGGAGTGAGACGGCTGAGAATATTGTAACGTCAGTTTTGGGCTTGCTATTTTTTTGGTGTAAGGTGTTTAAGGAATTTAGGGGGGTCTTCTTCGAAGATTTTTGGGTAAGGCGGGACCAAATCTGTTGTATTGCGTCCTCTTAAGTTGGTCTATTTGTATTATTTCCTTTTGCCAGTCACCTCTGCCGCCTTAATGAAATGATATTTTGCCAATAAAAAAAAAATAGTTCCATAGTTTTGTTGGATCTTCATTTTTCCCTTTTATCAACTATTCCATAATTTTTCCTATTTCTTTTCCTTAGCATTTAACACTATTCCTCAAAATTTTGCAATCACATCCAAAGCATCTCCTTAATATTATTACATGCTACATTTCAACACTTTTTTTCCCTTGAACTATGCTCCAAACCATAATCTTTTTCTCTCAACAACTATAGAGAACATAAATAAAGAATACATAGATATAAAAAATGCTTCATGTTGATAAACTAAAAGGATGCTTGCTGTGATAACTAACAAAATATCAAAACAGAAGTGGTTCCTGTGGTAAACAAACAAATAATGGGAAAATTGATGTGACTTCAAACATTTTAGGCTACAAAAAAGAAGTATACATCTGCGGCCACTTTGTTCTAGAACCGTAAGATACATTAACCAATAAAAAAAAAAAAAAAACAAAAGGAGGTTGAGGGTACCAACCTAACAAATTCCCATATTAACAGCAATTGAATTTAGTAGGTAAAGAGGTTGAAGCCTCTGTTCTGAAAGATTGTTTAACCAACCACTCGTATTTGGCTCCATAGAATTGGATGAGAAAGCCCGGTATCCGTATGATCAAATTGCTCTTGATACAAAGTTCTCTAGATAGCATAATGGATAGAATGGTCATCCTTCAAGGCTACTACCTGAACCTCCTGGTTCTCCCATGAAGTGGGCGGAGATTAGTAGATTCGGACCTTTTTTAAATAAATGATGTTAATGGATGCCCAAACATGACTAGGAAAGAAGGAAACCACTTTTTCTGATATCATTGTTCGGGCCTGTATGTTGTCTAATGGAATGTGTCCATATAGGTTTAACAAGTTACGGGAAAGAACCTAAAAATGAGCCAAGGCAATATTAATCCACGTAAAAGGGTAGATCCAAGAAAGTAGTTGTTTAGGCGAAATTGATGCTACTTCTTGTGCAAGGCATTGATCTATTCGAATGCATTCCAGCAGTTCTTCTGTAAGAGATGAGGGCATCTAATTGAGTACATATGGAAGAATGTTAGTCCTAGGCTACAACACCTGCTATCCCAAATCTGGTATTGCGAATGACCTCTTTGATGGGAAAACAACCTAGCAAACGAATTCTTCTGCCAAGTTTACCACTCTGCTAACGCTATATTTTGCTCAATGTTCTTGATAACACTTGACCATTTAATCTGATAGATACTTAGTTCTTCCATAAAAAAGAAAAAAAAAAGAAGGAAGAAAAACCCTCACTTTGTTTGGGTTGAGAGAAGTGGAAAGAAGAGAAACCCATCAAGAGAAGAGAAACTCAGTTTCTCTCCACCATGTTTGGATTGACAAGAGAGAAATTGGGACAAATTTGGAATTTTAAAATGTCTTAAAAGAGATCTAAGGCAGAGTGGGATTTATAAAATATTTTAAAGGTGTTTCTCTTCTCTTCTCTCCGCTTTTGGAGAAAAAGAAAACTCACCATTCTTCTCTTCTCTCTCCCCACTTAACGATCCAAACAAGAGAAATGGAGAGAAACTCCTTTATTTTCTCTTCTTTTCTCACAATCCAAACACAATGTTAAATGTTAATGATAACCTCGTGGACTGCATGCCACTTCCAATCGAAATGGCAGATGTTTCTCTCCTTCCCCACACACCCCACAAACAGCAAAGGATGTCAAGTTCTATAAAATCCTTTTTTCTCAAAGTTAAAGCGGTAAACTGTCAACTTTGGAAATGGTAGCACAACTACTCAGGTTGAGCATAAAAAACACATTAAATTGTATCACAATTGAAAATAGTTGGGCATCTTCATAAGTAAACAGTGACTTAATTAACAGTTTAATTTCTATTTTGGTAACTAGCCATAGTTGAGTGAGGCTTTCATGGATTCAGCATTAAAGAGAGCAATGTTACTTGAATGATCAATGAAGACAACAATCAATATCACTGGCACGAGCTTCTGTTCTGCGCTCACCATCTGAACATCATAACTAAAGAAATCTAGTTCTAATTCTCAAATTTGGATGAATTTTTCAATCAAAACCTTCTTAATAAAGATCGAGGTTACATTACAATAAACAAATTAAGAGTTCCTAGCAAACCAACCTAAAATCTTAATTGCAAAAGAAAAAAAAAAAAGGTGTAAAATTGGAGCACTGAAATTCAAAACAAATGGATGAAAAGGAGATATAATGTGATAAAAGTTAGGCGTACCAGGACGATGCTCTCTTGATGAATTCGAAATATCGAAGACCTGCAACTCATGCTGAACTCCAAAGCGCCATTACGACGAACTCCTATGAATTGCGATTCCCAATTTAAGCGGAGTTTCCACTCGTGGGAATTGGAAATCCAAATGACGCCGTGGAGTTCTCAAGTCTCAAGTCTCGACAGTGCGAGTTGCAAATCCCAACTCCTACCAACTTCGAACCCAAAAGCTAAAAAATGTACTTAAGAGTCGTGATAACATGACTCTCCCACGTGGCATACTGAAATACTCTTCTGACGTGGCATAGATTAGAATCATAGATTTTATGCCGGGGGGGATACACATCTGGACATCCCCAAACATATTTGCAATTTTATATCCAAGGAGAAAAGATCTATGGCTCTAGCACAGATCACATTATGAGAGTATTTTGAGTATGCCACTTTAAGAGTTCGAAACCCTTACTCATATCTTATGCCACTTGAAGAGTTAGAAAACCCTTACTTATATCTTAAACTTTGTGATAATCGAATGCTTCCCTCTGACATACGACCCCATCAAAGAACCATAGATTTATGGTTCTGCATATCCAAATGCAAATAATCTATGGTCTATGTTGGGGGTGTTTGTCTGAGGCGGTATCAAAAAAATTCTTATCTAAACAAATATTATATATATATATATATATATATGGGAAATGTTCAACACCCTAAGTTTTACCCTACACTTTAAGCTTTGGAATGGGCTGATTTTTGGTGAGGATGATCTCCTCACCATAGAGATCATCCTCATTAAAAATCAGCACATTCCAAAACTTCTAACCCATGTAGGACAAAACGCGTTTGTTAAAGTGTAGGGTAAAGCTTAGGGTGGGGAACGAGACCCATATATATATATATATATATGGATTATATAGTTTTAGATTCGGGTTGAGTTGGGTTGTAAAACCCTCAACCCAAATTAACATTAGGTTGAATTATTCTAAATCAGGCTCAACTCATATTTTACATAACTCAGCCAAGCTCGCTGATCAACTGGATTGAATCCAAGTTGAACACGGGCTCCCAAATGGCAAAAAAAAAAAAAAAAATTTTGATAAAAATAAATAGGGCAAGATGGGCTTTTTGAAAGAAAAAAAAATCATTGGTATACAATACAATTTTTCTAAATTTTTAACTAATCCGAATTAGCCAACTGAACCCGGGCCAAATAATTGTCAAAATTGAACTTTGTTACCATAGACAAGAACGGGGGAGTAGACAAAGGGAGTGAAAGGCTTAAATAGCAAAGAATGTCTTGTGAGTTGTGAGTTGACAGAGAGAATACAAAATGTTATTTTGGCACATTTGCTAATATTAGTATTCTTTTGAAAAAATTATATATAGAAGCTAATGTGCCAATAACACACACATCGGTAGGATCGAGGGACAACTATTTGTTACAATACTTTTTACAATATCCAGATGTCATCCATTTTACAAGATCCAATAGATGCCACCCATTTTAAAAATATGGGAACATGACCACAGAGATATGATCACAATAAAAGTAGGTCTATCAATGGGTAGGTTCGAGTTGGACTTGGATAACTCCAAAAGAGATGAATTGTATTAGGACCAATTACTAGTTCTCCATCGCGTATATGTCGGCTAAGCCCAATTTCAAAGGGCTCAATCATGCTTAGGTTGATTTTATTAAGATATTAAATTCATGCAATAGTTGGATACTATTTTCATCAAAATAAGGGTTCATCTCCATCTTAATTGAAAAATGGTTAAAGTTGAGAAATAAATTTGTGATTTTATGATATATTTTAATTATTAGTATTTTTATTATAAAAAACATAGTATATATCAATAACAAATTCCATGGTTTACCTCAAGATATGTGAAATAAGATCACAAATAATATGTTTTTTTTTAATATTGAAAATGGAGATACAGGTCTTAGTAGACTCAATTAACAAATTGTTCTCGTCTTATTAATATTCAAATATAGTGAAAAGAATGATATGAAGCTTTCTTCTTTCTCGAACTTTGTGTTTAATCGACTGTGAATGTTGTTTTGATTTGTAAATAGTGACTTTATTGTGATTGATCTTTTGTAATGGATTTATATTGATTTCTTCTCTCCGAATTTCGTACTTAATCGACTAAGAAATTTTTCTTGATTTTCAATGAAGGGATTTTAGACTTGTTCTTCTCTTCAATCAGAGTCCAAGCTTATCTTGAAAAACCTTGCTTCGTCTCTAGAAGAGGACTTCAATGCTATTTCTTTTCTAGAGGGAGAGATTTTATCTTCTAAGAGAAAGTAATTTAAAGATTTCTCAAACGAGGTAAGCTTTAGTATTTATTGATTTAAGATAAATTAATATTTTCAATTGTACCCCTAACTTAATAGTCCTTTGGCTAGTTGGTTAAAGATTTACTTTGTCAAATTCCAATTTTAAAGACTTTATGAATTTTTGTGGGGCTTCATTTATCTATTTAAGTAAAGAGTCAATATTTAATATGGATCACTTAGACTTTCTCGAATCATGGGTTTTATATGCGAAAACCCAAACTTAAAGAGACTCATTCCTAATCAATGGACCCACTTTAGATGTGTCGGCTCAACTTTGTTTTTTAAGAGCTTTTTGATAATTTAGAAAATTATTAGATCCCTTTTCAATTTGAGAAAGTTACCTTAAAGACGCTGGCAAAACAATTTCTTTCTAATTAACCCCCAACACTTCATAAGATTTTGAGTCTTACTAAAGGGCGCTTTTGCTCAAATGGATTATCACATAAAAAAATTCAACACCACAACTATGTAAGTTTCATAAAAAAACTCATATAAAAAAAAAATTGAAAAAATAATTTCTTTTGAATTAGATCCAAGGTTTGACAATTTCTTTCTAAACAGTCCTTAGTACCCATACTCAAGAATTTTTAGATGCCCCCCTCTATTGCATAATTTTTTGGGGATTTGCAATTGTGTATCTCAAGAAAAAAAATCTAGAGTCGTGATAAATTGATGCCCCCCCCTCTATTGTATAAATTTATGGGGATTTGCAATTGTGTATCTCAAGAAAAAATCTAGAGTCGTGATAAATTGATCCCCCCCCCCCCCTCTCGACATACGCCTCCCTATACAATCGTAGATCATTTGTCTTAGGATACACAAGAAAAATATTTATGGTTTTAAGGCAAATGATCTATAGTTATGTGAAGGGAGCGTAGGGGGTCATATGTTGCATGTTGGGGGCAGGGGGGAGGGGAAGGGGGAGGGGGCAATTAGAAAATCGTTGGGGGCAGGGGGGAGGGGGCAATTAGAAAATCATTATTAAAAAATCTATGGTTATGGCACAAGTCACGTTAGGGAACGTGTGTCAGTGTGTCAGAGAGGGCGTCAGAAATCACAACTCTTACTCAAATGGTACCAACAGTGTAGGCCTAGCCTACGTTGCCATTTCAGGACAGCCAACTCACTGAAATTAAACTATCTCGGGAGCATTGAATCATTGTTCAATGCTTTAAATTTCCCGCAAAATGACTGCATTTGAAACTCTGATGAAGCAGATCAAATCTGATATTTTGATGAGTAGTTAAGAGAGAGAGAGAGAGAGAGAGAGAGAGAGAGAGAGAGAGATGGATCTAAAACAAGCTGGTTCTTCACTCGATTCACTAATTTCTTCCTTCAACACTCATATTGTAGAGCTCCAAGAATTGGTGATTGGTCGCAACAGTAAAAACTATAGAAAAACCCTAATTCATCTTCTCTTCTTCTCCCAGATAATCAAATAAACACATTAACCTAATTTACTTACTTCTTCACAGTGTACCCAGCGACCACCATCGCCGATTTATCCGCAATCGATTCCTCTGTGAAGACGATGGAGTTTCAGATAAAGACCATTAAGGACCGCTTACGAGAGGAGATCGAAGCAATCCACAAAGCCAAAGTACCTTTCCCCTCTCTCTCTCTTTTACAATTTGGGTTTGTTTATGTTGCTTTTTTTTTTGTAAATAATCTGCTTTTGTTCAATATTAGAAACTAGTCGATATGTCATTGCGTCAGCAAAAGATATTGCAACAAATGTTTGCGAGTATGCCTCCGTGCTTACCTGAAAATCTGCACGTATCGAGTAGGAACCCTAATAATTGGTAATTTTTTTGAAGCAATTGTGTTAAATTTGATTTATTGTTTACGAATTTGGGGGATTTTGTGAATTATTAGTTGGGTTTAGTTCGATGCAGGAAATCTCTAGCCATAACATCGCATCCGGGTCTTTGAAACTTGAAGAGGAACCTGTTCAATTGCCCAAGGTAAGAAATGCTGCTCACATTTGTTGATAATCATGAAAGTTTAATTTGGATGTTTTGAACTTAGAATCATAAACTATCCAAGAAAAATAAGATCCTAGATAGAATTGATTGGTGGAACAGGACCCCAAAGAAATGGGATTAGGTGTTGTAAAGATGATGATGATATCTTATGTGGAACCACCAAATGATGGTCAGATCTCTACGTTACGGTGATATGGCTTCGAAATCCCTACATTTTTTTTTCCAAATTTAAGTGAGAATTTGCCAACTTTGCCACTTAATTCAGGTTGCGATTCGTAGGTTCTTAGTGGGTTTGATAACTATGATCTAAATCCCTTAGTATGTGGGTAATGTACCACACATGTGGAGCTGTTGGTCCCACATTGTGACTGGGAATTTTTTTCTTGAATTAGTAGAGAAGTTAAATTCTCCAAGGACTTCTAAATACTTAGCAGTTACCACAATTTAGATGATTGCGTTGACTTGTGTTATTCTTGTCTAAGATGCATCCTAATATTTCTCTGTATTAAGGGAATCTGAAGATCTTTTGAGCCCCTATATTTTAGTGGAAAAAATGAGAATGGAATTGATATGTTACGTTTGGGATTTCAGTAGGACACCGTTACAGATGATTTGTCACTTACTTCCCACTACAGGAAGATTGTTCTTCTCTGTTCTGAGAAGGCTTATATTTTAGAGCTTAAGTCAATGATTTACATCATATTGAATGCTATCCACCATCTTCAATACCTAAATGATTTTTTTTTTCTTTATTCTACATAAACGGGCATTCCTTTCTTCCTAGAGAGGAATAAGAAACCCTGAAGAGAAATCAACCTAAGATTTAAACTTTTGAGGAAAAACAGTGTGCTAACTTGGAAAATGAGGATACACAAACGAGAAAACATTGGGTTTTATGAGATTTTTGCAACACCACAGTAATTGTCAATGAGGAAACATTGACCACTAACGCACTAAGAAGGTGACTACCTTTTTCGGATTTGTTGTGGATGCAGAGATTGCAATATAGCTTACAATGCTCTACCAATTAATTTTTTTCTTTATTGTTAAGGTTTTTGTGTATTTCTCTTTGATCATCAGCAGATTTATACACAACAAAAGTTCTTTTCTAAAACTTCAGAAAATAAAGGGGGTAGAAAAGAGTTTCAAATTTTCATATTACACCCCAGATTAAAGAATTAGACTGCTTATTTTTTCCCAATAAATTTGCAGGAGAAAAAAGGACGTAGCCCTGCACCTCTATGGTATGTGACAGCTGATGAGCTTGATTCGTTATCATCGTAAGTACATCATTCCTTGTTATAAAAATGTACATTATTTCCTGTCAAACACTTGCTCGTGAAGATTATGGTTACATAACCACACTGAATCAATATTTAACAGTTACCTTAGCAATCACCTATAATTGATCACTAAACTATGTTTGCACCTCTTTTTAACTTCGTCATTCTTTCATAACTCTAATTCTTGCCCAATGCAGTTACATGAGGGGAAGGCTCACGCTGGACAAGTTGAACGCAGCAATCAATGACATGGCTGCCTGTGCAGAAACAAATGCACAACTTATTTCAGCTCCGAAAAAGAAGGTTTCGTACTTCTCTATTTCATTTTGATTTTCTATTCGGTTTTTATTTGATTTTCCAAGTTATACTGACTAGGGTTATCTTTATTTGTGAAGTTGGCAGAGAATGCTTGGGAAAAGGCCCTTGTAAGTGAACTCAATCCAGCTCACACTATGTGAAATCCCTTTTTACAAGTTATTTTCCTAGGTGGATGGATATCTAACTCCCAAGACACCATATAGGGTGGTTTCCTGGTTCCAAGAATTGGAACAATTGAACCAATTTATTAATAAAGTAGCTTGCAAGTGATTGATTATTTCCTTAATTTTTACTTGTTTGGCTATTTGATTGCAATTTACGGAATCAAATCTAAGTATTGTCAAAAAATTCAGGAAATAAGAGATATTGCAATGACGGATGCAGTCAAAGGGAAACACTTTTTCCTTGAAAGTGATATAAAAGGGCCGGCACTGAAGCTTGACAACACTGGCAAAGCAATTTTGACTGTGAGAATTTGCCTGCTTTCTATATGATCCAACTATTTGAGAGACATAGGATAACATGCAAACGTTTATTATGCAACTAAAAAAAGAGGGGTTAATTTTGTGATAATATGTTGGTTATATGATATGACGCCAAAAAAATGAAAAAAGAAAATTGATATAAAATGAATAACAATATACTTTTCATGTGTATTATGAACTGGATTTTTATATGCTGCACTCATCAAAACCAAGAAGTAGAACCTTTGAACTGATTGATATATGCCATACTATGGAACACACAGATATGGGCACCTGTTTTTATGTTCAACAGGTTTATAATTGTCAAACACTGAATACCCTCCCCCCCCCCCCAAGCTTATAGCCAACGCATCTATAGACTTTATTCCATGTGGTGGAACATATATTTAGAAAAAAGAGTTGTGCTGGAGTGACCTTAAGATTGTACCTCTCTCACTTTCTTGACGTGGGAGTGTGTAGGAACCATAGATGCTTTTTCACTCGTATCTATATGAAAAGTATCTATGGATCCTACACACTTCCACGTCAGGAAAGTGAGATATGAGGTACAATCTTGAGGTCAATTCAGCATTATTCTTAAAAAGAAGGGGAAGAGTTCATGCTAAGTATAGAATATAGAGAAAATGTATCTATATGTATGCTGATATACACTAAAATCAAATAGAAATATGTCAATAATTGTTGAAAACAAATTATTTGGTTACATAAAATAAATTTTTGGCAAAGTGGTTACATAACATGGGTTTGACAATTCTTAGAAAATGGGCTTCCCAGTTATATAAATTGCATGCAAGATTAGTACGAGATATACCTGAGATTTGGTAATGTAAAATATTTTAGAGTTGTGATAATCTGACGCCCCCCTGTGACATATGCTCTCATCACAGACCTGTAGATCATTTGCCTCGGGATACACAAGAAAAGATTTATGGTTCTGCATATCCCGAGGCAAATGATCTATGGTTCTGTGATGGGGGCATATGTCAGAGGGGGGCATCAGAAAATCATTAGACAATGTTGTATGGGTGTTATCCTTTTCATTTGTTGTTCTATATAGGAATACTTGTAGCATTATCCAACCTTTGTTCTGTGCTTGACAGGTCCTTCGTCATCTTGGTCGCATTAATGAGACCCGAATTGGGCATAACCGTGTCATCATTCTCTCAAAGCCTCAATGATTGGTCCATTTTCTCTCCACAGATTGATTGGGGTGCCTTGTATATCTTTGTTTCCTTTTGGTTAAAGAATGTTGGAACTCAAACAGCTGGATAGGAGAGATTGCACATCAGTCTAACCATGATACTGCAGGATGCTTGAGTTTAACACTACGTCAAAATTGGAAATTTGGATGGGCCAAGGCCCACAAAATTAGAAACTGAATTTTAACGACCCAGGGCTGTTGACAAATTTTATGTTCCCCAAATACAATGGTTTAGATCTGTTGAATTTCTCTCATCCTCCACTAATTTGACAATATTGGCCTGTCAAAAAAATAATTGACAATGAAAAATTCGATGGCTTTGGACTGTTCAATATGGGCCTTTTTTTCATGTTGTGTTTAAACACGTATTATTATGAAGTACATAGAGGATTTAAGAGATACAAATGTGTTTGAATATGGGCTTTTTCCACGTAGTGTTGGGATATGTGTTATTCTTAAGAAACATAAATGTTTTGAATATAAATTTATTTGTACCCCTTTTGAATTGACCCTACTTTCATGTCATTTCCTATGAACTTGATTAGATCAACCTTTATAGAGCCATTTTTTTCTTCTTTATGGATCACGAGGGATTATTAAAATGTCAAAAATAACTGCATTACTCCATCTACGACTCTGAATTTGGGTTTAAAAAATCTTGCAATTGTGATTAGAAAGGCAAATTGGGAAGTCTATTTCAATCTTTCCTGGTTTTGAGTCAACATGTCTCCCTCCACGCGTAATATTTGGACTTTCTAATTGTTGGTTCTAAAGTCCCAACCAAAGACAAACTGCCACTTGAGTGATTAACTGGATGGTTGTGGGTCCACCACCCTCTGATGCGACTTGGCACAGATTTATAGGAAACCGTGTGGACCCACGAGAATCAAAACTATGTCAGCTACGTATAACTATCAGCAACTAGCAGATGAGGGTGGATTTTGAACCTAGAGTAAGGGATCAGAAACATACATACATACATATATATCCATGTACAATGTATATATACTCATATATCTACAATGTATTTGTCCTATGTGGCTAAAATTTCGGATTAAGCTTATTTTTGATGAGCATGATCTCTATGATGAGGAGATCATCCTCATCAAAAATCAGCTCAATCCGAAACTTATAACCTTAATTTACAAGTTGAAGAATCGTGGACCGTTCGATTTTTGTATACCACTTTTGATAGGGTTAAAAGTTTCAGAACGGGCTGATTTTTTATGAGGATGATCTCGTCATCATAGCGATCATTCTTACAAAAAAAGTCAGCCAATTCCAAAACTTCTAACCCATGTTTTGAAAAATGTTTGGCTCTCTTTAGGGCCTCCGAACACCAGCTTATACACACACACACACACACACACACACACACATGTTGCAAATGCCAACCATTTGGCCCATGGGTTAGAAGTTTCAGAATGGGCTGATTTTTTGTGAGATGATCCTTATGATAAGGAGATTATCCTCACCCAAAATTAGTCAATTTCAAAACTTCTGACCCCATGTTTATGAGTAGAAGAATCAGGGACTGACCATTTTTTATAAACCACTTTTGATGAGGTTAGAAGTTTTAGAATTAGCTGAAGACGATCTCCTCATCGTAGAGATCATCCTCACAAAAAATCAACACATTCCAAAACTTCTAACCCATGTAGGACAAAATGTGGTGGCCAGATAGTTGGCACGCGAACGGCTTCCATATATAAATATATATATATATATATATATAATCTTGACAATATGTAATATGACTCGCCATGACATGGACAAATTTAGGAACTATAGATTTGTACACCTTGGGATACACTTTTTTAATGGAGAAGTGCAATTCTGTATCTCGAGGAGTATAAATCTATGGTACCCGAATTTGTCATGTAAGGGAGTCATTTGAATATGCCACCCGGTGAGTCATATTATCACGGCTTATATATATATATATATATACGCTTTTATCATGAATGATCATGCTCTATTTTCATATAAAGAAAACACTCATAAATAACCTGTTGTTCATTAACTCAATGGATTTTATTACGAAATCCATTTGGACCATTTGATCCAATCTTAAAAATATTGATTTTGACAAATCCTACGGAAAAAAGCATTGTTAGGAAATTTTCCTATCTAAGTTAGTTAGGAAACTTTCATGACGGCACCCCCTTGTGGCATTGAATATCATATGATTAGATGATACAAGTATTTAGATGTGAAAATTTAATAATTAAAAAAATAAATAAATAAATAAACAAATTATTTTGTACCATTGGATTTTAATTTTAAATTTGGGAGTTCGGCGACCATCCATTTTCATAGCCTTGTGTCTAGTTTAAAAAAGATTTTTCTTTTCTTTTCTTTATTTAATCTAGGCCATGAACTCTAGAGGGACATCCTATTTTGCCAACATATCACAATTCATAGATCCCACGACCTTTTAAGTGGATTTCAAATCTTACTAAGGTGGTCAGGCATGCATAATTAATGAGAAAAAAGATTCTGGTGCCAATTTTCGACCACGTGGCATCGGGCTTTTTAAGTGTTGGAATTTTCATCTTTACATACAAGAAATTTCATGATATATATATGGGTGGCGTTTGGCAGGCAACATTGTCCTTTATGACTTGAATTTTTTGGATTAAACTGATTTTTTATGAGGATGATCTTCTCGACCCTATATATATATATATATGGACCTATTGGGCGAGACTGATAGCCCGCGGTCACACACACCGTTGCATTTGAAAGTTCTACATGCAACAGATTGAGTCGAGAGTCAACCGAACCCTAAAGGGTGGTCCCAAGAAATTCATAGTTTCGTGGGGTTTCAAACACTTGACCTACTCTTCTTGAGGAATTTATCAAGGCTCGGCTTGCCATTAAGCCGGCCCCTTAGGGTTAATTTCATGATAAATGATATATATATTCTATGATGTTTGATAATGATGATTTCCCCACAGCTCACCGAAGGTGCCATAAGTAGATTTTAATATACGGGACATGGTTGAGTTGCATTCATCAACTTTAGGAGTAGAGGATTTGCTCTCATGCCTTGGTGTAACGGCCACATTATCTGTCATCTAGAGTTAGGTGTAAGCTCGCCCCGGAGCTACCCGGGAGCACCCATGTAATATCATGTAAGGCTCGTTATGAAGCCATGTCAGCCCCCGTACCAGGGCATATCTGTTAGCTTAGGGTACATGTCAGCCCTGTGCCAGGGCACACTTGTTAGTTTAGTGGCATTTTCGTAATAAGGGAGTATGACCGGCCTCTACTTTTGATGTTTCCTTCTGGAAACCTAGTAAAGACTTAGCATACACTTTGTAGGAAGGGTGTCAGTGCTGTCCCAATCCCCGGCCTACACCCACGTTGTTGAAGCCCTTGAAGCCCAGCTCCGTGGAGGTCCCGCGTGTCATAGGATCATCAATTGCTTGTAACGCATCTATTTGCTTTTATACCGCGTTACACCGTGTAATCAATATTATATCAACAAAGTTGCCCTCGGGCTTTATCTCGTGTTGTCTCGTTTACTTGTTTGCTAGCTACGTGTGTGTGGTGTACGATCATTTTACAAGCTTGCAAGTGGATTTGACCCCCTTGCGCCGCACGACCCCGCTTCGAAAGAATAGGGCCGTGACAGTTGGTATCAGAGCAGCAGTTGTTTGAGCAAAGTAGGTATTCCCCCTAGCTATTCCCCCGAGATTCCATTTGGTTCACGCGAACGATGGTAAGAGGAACTACTAGTACCGCGGACCAACCCGCTCCAAACACACCAGCACCACGTACAAACAAGGAACGCATCGAGGTATTGGAGGAAATGATAGGTATGTTATCCGGTATTGTTGATGGTATTGCGCATTTAGATGATCGCCAGAGCACGCTGGAGGAAAGATCCGAGACATTCAGCGCTAGAGTAACAGCCCTCGAGGAAGATACCCGAGACAGTCTAGCCGTCTTACAGGAACAGATTACAGAACTCACTACGAAAGTAGGTCTCCTGGTCCGCTCCGTCGGTAACGAACGGCCTACTAGTAGTGAAGCTTCTTCCTCGCGCTTGCGAGTACCCGAGCCACGTACCTTCGATGGTGTTCGCGATGCGAAAGAGCTCGAGAATTTCCTTTCCGACATGGAGCAGTACTTCCGTGCAGCTCGTCCGGATTCCGAAGAGGTAAAAGTAACAACTGCTTCTATGTATCTTGCAGGTGACGCCAAGCTATGGTGGCGGACAAAGTACACCGAGATGGAAAGTGGCCAATGTTCCATCGATACATGGGAGGACCTCAAGAAAGAATTGAAGCACCAGTTCTTACCAGAGAACGTGGAGTTCATTGCCCGCAGAAAGTTGAGGCAACTCCAACATACAGGTACAGTTCACGAGTACGTCAAGCAGTTTTCCGCCTTGATGCTTGATATCCGTGATATGTCAGAGAAAGACAAGCTGTTCTCATTCCAAGAAGGACTCAAGCCTTGGGTTCAGACAGAACTCCAACGGCAACGTGTGGAAGATCTCGCGTCTGCAATTGCAGCAGCCGAGCGGTTGACTGATTATACTCCCGCGGGAGGGAGCCAACAGTATGTACATCCTCAATCGAAGGGTTACTACCAGCAACCTGAGTACACAAAGAAGTCTTCGAATGGCAAGAATGGAAGGCATAGAAAGAGTTCCAGTCCGGGATCATCACGGAATTCCTCGCCTTCACAGAGCAAAAGTACCTCGCCAGTCAAGCGTCGTCACAAGCATGGATGTGTTTTGTGTGGTGGGCCTCACAAGACAGTCAAGTGCCCACAGCGAGCCAAACTGACTGCACTATTAGCTTCCTAGAGTGACCCTAGTCACGAGAGTACAAGTGGGCGAGATCATGAAGATTCTCCTCATATGGGAGCCTTGCATCTTTTGAATGCAATGAAACAGACATCTGAGACTCAGAATAGCCGGAAACGAAAGGGTCTAATGTATGTCGATATTGAAGTTGGTGGGAAGACCACCCAGGCAATGGTTGATACAGGAGCTACTCACAGCTTTATTACCCCTGCAGAGGCGAAGCGTCTCAATATCCGGCTCGATAAGGGTTCAAGCCGTATGAAAGCTGTAAACTCCCAAGCCACTCCTATCCAAGGTTCGGCCAAGTCAGTGTCCGTCAAGATAGGTACATGGAAGGGTAAGCTTGATTTACTCGCAGTTCCGCTCGATGAGTTCAGAGTTGTCATTGGGATGGATTTCATGCGACAGAACAGGGTTGTACCGATGCCATTTGCCAACACCTTGGGCATGCTAGGTGAATGTCCAAGCTTTGTTCCCGTCTCCACAGGCAAGGAAGAGGGAAAGTTAATTTCAGCCATTCAGGTGAAGAAAGGGTTGAAGAAAGGTAAGCAACCGTACATTGCTTCCTTGAGAGTTGAAGCCGAAGAAAAGGACCATAGTTCAACTCCCACACAAGCCACACAGGTTTTAGTAGAAGTTGATGATGAGACAGCGAACTTGCTTCCGAAGACACTACAGCCACGTAGGTCGAATGATCATCAGAATGAATTGCTACCTGTTGCCACACCTCTTATAGAGAGGCCTTACAGGATGAATCATCCAAGATTAGCTGAGTTGAGCAAGCAGCAGTATGGGTCTTCAAGACGTTGTATCGATTATCGAGCAGTGAAGAAGATCACCATCAAGAACAAGTATCCTACCCAGCAGAGTGCCGACTTGTTTGATAAGCTTGGGACAGCCAAGTGTTTTTCAGAGTTAGGTCAGAGATCAGGTTACTGTAAGATTCAAGTTGCAGAAGAAGCCCCTCAGCCACTTAGTCAGAGTGTCAGCAAGAATTGTGATGTACCTCAGAGTGTTGTCAGCGTCAGAGATTCAAGAGTCACAGGGAAGTTATGGAACAGACCATGCAGACTACTTAGATTCCAGCTTGATTTTCCTAGCAGTGTACATCATCAATCAGCTTGGCCAACGGAGAGATTCAGTTCTGCGTTGGAGTATTTTAGGCATCTTGCCAATGCCGATCATCCGAATTGGGCGAATTTGTTCAATTCCACCACTCAGAAGAACTCTTCCTCCAACAAGAGTACTTTTGAACTTATATCAGGCCAACAGTGTTTAACTTCTCACACTATTGTTTCAGGCTACAGGAGACACAGTCCAAGGACGTACAGGTTTGCTAAACTCTGGTTACCGTACAGGTTACACAGCATCTACACTGTCATCCATGCAAGAAGTCTCAAGCCGTACCATGTAGATCTAGGAGATCCCGCGCGCAGCATTCCAACACGTACCACTTCTCATTCAGCTTTTCAGCCAGAGCGTGTTGTTGACAAAGTTCTCGAAGACGTCATTTCAGCAGCAGTTCCATCCAGCAACAGCAGCAGCAGCACGTGGAGTACTTCGTCACACAGGACATGCTAGAATTTGAAGCTACACAGGAGAGTGCAGAGAACCTACAACCTTTCAAGCAGCAGATTGAAGAGTTTGCCAGGTCAATACGACGAGGACGTCTGCAGAATAAGTGGGGGAGACTGTAACGGCCACATTATCTGTCACCTAGAGTTAGGTGTAAGCTCGCCCCGGAGCTACCCGGGAGCACCCATGTAATATCATGTAAGGCTCGTTATGAAGCCATGTCAGCCCCCGTACCAGGGCATATCTGTTAGCTTAGGGTACATGTCAGCCTCGTGCCAGGGCACATTTGTTAACTTAGTGGCATTTTCGTAATAAGGGAGTATGACCGGCCTCTACTTTTGATGTTTCCTTCTGGAAACCTAGTAAAGACTTAGCATACACTTTGTAGGAAGGGTGTCAGTGCTGTCCCAATCCCCGGCCTACACCCACGTTGTTGAAGCCCTTGAAGCCCAGCTCCGTGGAGGTCCCGCGTGTCATAGGATCATCAATTGCTTGTAACGCATCTATTTGCTTTTATACCGCGTTACACCGTGTAATCAATATTATATCAACAAAGTTACCCTCGGGCTTTATCTCGTGTTGTCTCGTTTACTTGTTTGCTAGCTACGTGTGTGTGGTGTACGATCATTTTACAGGCTTGCAAGTGGATTTGACCCCCTTGCGCCGCACGACCCCGCTTCGAAAGAATAGGGCCGTGACACTTGGGCACCTATTAGTGATGCACAAAATAAAATGCAACTAAGGAGTGTCTTACTCATACTTCGTAAATAGAAATCCTTAACGTAGAGATGTGGATTGTTTTCCTTCAAATTTAATTGCATTGGGAATTGGCTACTTCAAACTGAAATATAAAATACTATTTGGGGGAAAATAATTTTAATTCCACCTTTGTCCTTTATTTGATTATTATCACCACCACCTTTATATTCACCCTACCAAAGGAAAATATTAGTATCCAACCACTTTTGACTGACAAAATCCAATGTACATTCGAGATGAGAATATATTCCTAAGGATTCACTCGAGAAGTAAATCCATAAGACGAAACTCGTGTTTTTCCTTCCATATCAACCGTTATGTGGATGCTTGCTCTCACTACCAAATGAGGAACTTATGAAAATTTTACGGGAGATTCCTAATTGGTAGCTACCAAGCAATAATAAATTTTGCATTGCAGAACATTTGTAGTGCAAATCATTAACGCCTTAAAAACAAATAGTTGTACTACTTTATAATATATATATCCTGGCATCCAACTTTGAAGTGGGTAGGCCGCTTCAAATTTTGAAACAACCCTCCTCTCATTACAAGACACATGGCATTTTGAATTTATTTCACACCCTTACATTTCTGCCAAAATTTGAATTACCTCCTTAGAAATGCCATTCGTAATCCAATGAAAAGGGTTCCTTCAAATTTTTTTCCTATATCTGAAGTTAAGGTTAAATAAATTTTGTTTTGTGTGATAAAAATTAAAAATACCAAATCACGCAATAAAGAAACCTCCAAAATGCAAACCCTAAAGACATTTCTTCCAAGTTGCATCCGCCAGCTTGTGTTGGATGATTAAATCCAATGTGCTCACATGGGTTTCTTTATATTTTTAATTCCCAAACGAATCACAATCTCCATCTATAAAAACCTTAATTTCCTTCACCATTCCCAGACCTCACACACACACACACACACACACACGCACACACACACACACTTGCACCTAAGACCTATGGCTTCCAAGGCTCTTTCATCAACTGCCCTTCTCCTCGCAATTAACCTTCTCTTCTTCACTTTGGTCACCTCCAACTATGTTCCTTGCCCACCAACCCCAAAGACCCCTAAACATCCCCCTCACATCCCTAAGCCCCACAAACCTACTTGCCCTAAAGATACTCTAAAGCTAGGTGTATGTGCTAACTTGTTGAATGATTTGGTACATCTAGTTGTGGGTTCCCCAGCAAAGACCCCTTGTTGTAGCCTCATCGAGGGTCTTGTTGATCTTGAAGCTGCTGTTTGCCTTTGCACTGCTCTTAAAGCCAATATCTTAGGCATTAACCTAAACGTCCCGATCTCATTGAGTTTGCTGTTGAATGTGTGTGGCAAGAAGGTCCCATCGGGCTTCCAATGCGCATAGACTCTCTCTGCTTTGCACTTTTTTTTTTTAAATATTGTTTTCTATTCTTCTTGTGTGTGTTTGGGTTAGTATTGGGTTTGCTTTGAGTTAGTATAATTCCTCTTTAGAAGTTGTAATTCTAAAGAGGTTAAAACTTAAAATGCCAAGTGTGATCTACTGATATGGGGCTGGAAGTGAGGGCTCCTCACCATCCTTCATGTATTTGGTTATCACTATTGAGTGATAATAAATATGTAAGTGTTTTTGAAATAAATCAAGATGATGTTTCATGATGAAGAAGTGAATTTTGTGTAATTTTTGGAATGATAATCTTGTACTTGGCTCAACAAACAGCTTCTTGACTTGAATCTAATTTTTTTTCTTACATCATGAATCAATGTTATGTGTTACAGTATTTGGGTTGTTTGATCAATATAGTAGCATCTACTATAAAGCCCTGCATGGAAGCTTGGAATATACTTCATCATGGAAGGGAAAAATTTTCTAAGCTTCCACATATGGCGTATAAACATATAACCAGACTAATGCTTATATATTAGCCATCAAATAGGTATGCATGCATCGAGCATGGTGGACCAGAGTTTGGCCAACTGACTTGCAATATCCCTAAAATCTGACATGATTAATTATGATTCTAAACACATCCTAGTATCAACATGACTGATTTTTGGGCTGTTATACATTGCATGTGTACTGGTTAAGTGGCTAACATATCTAGTGTTACCAAACGATGATTCTGAACCTTCCCCTGAGTTAATAATATATAAATTTAGTGTGATGAGGAGGCTGCACAGTTGAGCCCAGACCGATGTGTAAGGATGACTAGTGATGCATCTTAAAGGAAAAATACACATAAAAGAAGCATCTTTATTGGCAAGGAAGTTACACCTACTTGAAGGTGCAAATAACCTTTTCATCTTTAATAAATTAGAAGATTGTTCTTATTGTATTGGACTTCAAAAAAATCTCAAAGTCATGGAATTGAGACCTACTAGTTGCACATACCCATTACAAATTTGCACTCCATTACTTAAAAATTCCCCCTTGCACAGTTGCACTCTATATGTATGCACTCCTTTTCTTCATCTTGTTCCTCAACCATGGCCACAAAAATTTTTGTTGGTTCATTTTCCTAAAGGATTATAAAATACATAAAAATAAAATAAAAACAACAACAACAACAACAACAAAAAAGTTTGAGGTGCAACTTGGATGTTAAGAGAGATTATAAAATACATAAAAATGAAATAAAAACACAACAACAAAAAAAGTTTGAGGTGCAACCGATCTCTAGTTGTGTGCAACTAGCTGATCCCCATGAAATTATATCATTATTGTTCAAGTGTTAATAACCTTACGTTCTCTTTGTAGGCAGTACTTACTGCCTTGGTGCATGCAAGAAAATTAGGTCATCACCCTTGTTGTCCCGAGATCCAGACCATTGGTGGTCTGGATGGTCAAGATATTGCCCTTAGAATCAGAGCTGGATGGTTACAATGGACAAATCCATACAAATCAAACAAATCATGTTAGTTTTATAGGATATTAGAAAGAACAACTATACTT
This sequence comes from Akebia trifoliata, assembly GCF_017979445.1. Taxonomy (NCBI): domain Eukaryota; kingdom Viridiplantae; phylum Streptophyta; class Magnoliopsida; order Ranunculales; family Lardizabalaceae; genus Akebia; species Akebia trifoliata. Next base: position 30,413,554 of record NC_141386.1, read on the forward strand.
TATGGAACTTAATGTTGGGTATTCAAGAAGCGTCATTTTAATAAATTGAGCTAAATAGAAATGACGATGTTGAGATGGATGAGTGGAAAGACTAAGAAAGGTACAAGATTCGAAATGAATGCATTTGGAAAAAATTGTTGGTTTTGCTTCAATAGGAGATAAACTAAGAAAAAATCATTAGAGATGGTTTGGACATGTTGGATGAAAGCCGATTACAATATCATTTAAAACAAATATTAAGTTGAAGGTCCTAAAAAAGCAAAAGAAAGACCCTAAATAATGTGGAAGGAGATAGTGAAAGTAGATATGAAATTAATCACTTTCTATATATATAGCAAAGACTTGACTCTATACAGAGTGAAATGGAGGAACAAGATTCTTTTCATTCACACCAAATCTTAGGGATAAGGGTTTGTTCTTGTTGTTTGATAGGCAATTCCATTTATTGAGCATGGCCTACTAGTCTTATTATAAATTTCCATCTCTTATAATCTATTTTGGCATACTCACAAATAAACTAAGTTGATGGGAATCTTAGTACATTAACTCATCCCGTGAATCATCTTTGACAATATATGTCTCACAATTATTTTTGTCCACATTAATATATTAATGTAAAATACTAAATATTTATATGTACAGTACATATGATCCAAAACATGACCCATTCTTTCTCATGTGATTTCAATTATAAGAGTGAAATTGAGATTAAGAAACGTGATTAATCGAAATGAAAAATCTAGTCGGCTCTACAGTACTACTTATTTCCAGATTTCCTTTTTCTTCACTTTTAATCCCCACATCCGCTGAGAATTACAAGATCCATTAATTATTGCATAAATAGAGGATTGATCAAAGCTTGTAATTATGCACAAAAAAAGGGAGGGGGGGAGAGTTGCACTTCAATTATTGTTTTAAAGTGGGCCCAATCCCAGATCAAGAGAAAAAAGAACAAAAAGAAATGAATGGTTAAGGGGATGGATTCACACAAGGATTGCCCAATTGTAGACATGGAGGTGACGCAACACATGACATGCAACAACTTTTGTCTCCCACATTTAGCTAGACTGTATTTGGATGAGACTAGAAATTAAGTCATATTGTAGGGTATTTCACCCTTTGTTACTATTTGGATTTTTTTTTAATCAAGTGCTATTAAAAATATTCGAAGAATCATCTACCATATAAAAACTTGAATAGAAAAATGTACAAAGGAGTTCATATGTGCTGAGTTCCTGATGTAGAACAGCCCATGAAGCAGTATCTTGAGCCCCAAGATCAAAAGAAGTCAAAATTAAGATGAAAGATCATGAATATTCAAACAATCATAACTTTTGACTCCGTTGTTGAAACAACTATTATCATGTATCTATATTAATTGGCTTGACCAACTCTACGTTGGAGTAATCTACTTGCTACGATTGGGATTTGGGATCAAGGTAAAAATTGATTGTTTTATGAAACATATTTTTTAGTGACTTTAAATATATATATTAGAGTATATGATGCACTACAATATGTCACAAAATTATGTATTTTTTTAACTAGCAAATTCGAGATTAAGTACAATTTTCTACTACGTTTGGCTCTTGTAGTTTTCTATATAATCTCGCCAAGGGATCTTATAATGATATCTAAGAATTGTAAACAAAGTTATTTCTACAATGTGTGGTATTTTGAGCCCTGCTAATTTTTTTGATTTAAGAACTTTTTAAGCTACAAAAGTTAAGATTAGGTATGATTTTCTACAATGTTGGCCCTTGTAGTTTTATATATAAGATCACTAAGGGGTTTAATAATGATATCTAAAAATTATCAAAAAAATTATTTCTACACAATGTGTTTTATGGTGTTGTGCCCTAATTTTTTTATTTTTTTTAGGAAGTCATTATTATGTATTTAGGTTGAAGATAGTAATCTTTATCCTTGATTATTTAACCCATGCCACTGCATTAATTAGTTTCTTCTATGTTTTAATTGAAATTCATGTGATTCATAGAAGCTCAATATCCTACGTACAAAAATAATGTTGAAATGTTCTTACATGCGTATGTGGGGAATGCTCACATCCATCCACGACTTTCTTCCATAAAGTATCCCATCGAAGGTTGCTAACATTCCATTGAAGAATTGAACATTAGCATATCCCCTGTGTGTGGGCACGTGTTTTTGTGCAACACATAATGCATGTTTTCTGATGCAGAGAAATAAAAAGTCCATTTCTTAGAAGCTTTCGATACACCAAATTAGAAGGAGAGAGTTTGAGAGGGTAAACCATGAAAGAAAAATCTATTACTGCATTTGGGTCCATCAGAGACTTTCTTAACATGGTCTGTTTTCCTAAGTTTAATAAGGATCTAAGTTAGGGTTAGCATCAATTAGAATATCGTAATAACCATATTAAAAGTTCTATCTCATGGTGCAATGTTATTTTCACATCCCCTCCACTTCAAAATAATAATAATAATATACAATACATTTTAGAGTTTGATTTTCTTTCTCGATCGGTTAAGCATTTGAAAACCTCTTTCTCATAGTAGGCACACTAAGAATTACAAGACATTCTGCAAACAACCCCAAACCCTAAATATATCATAAGCTTCCATCTCAAATGTCAAAATGAGATTATTTTGACAATCATCATAATTTACTCATAACACCATAATAAAGTCAAGCCCCTATGTACCTCTGAACTCTAAACCTAATTTCCAAACGAACAACGACAATGACAACCAAGGACAACAACAAAAACAACCACCCTAATGCTTCTAACACCAATGATCAAAACATTAAACTAAGAAAGACCAACCAACCTATGAACATACACTGTTTATTTCAACAATGATGTAGACTTAAAGAGGAGGGCAAACAAATCCAGGTGGTGGGGTCAACCCACAAGTGATAAGGACCTGAAGAGCAATAGGAATGAAAATATTAAGGTTGAGAAGCTTTAGTCTTATTGTAGTGCACAGACAAATAGCTGCTTCAAGCTCTAGCAACCCTTGAATCACTGGGCAGCATGCATTTTCCACAGGGTTCCCTAGCCCAATGTGCACCAACCCACCGAGCACATCGACACATAACCCTAATTTCAGCGCATTGATCGGGCAAGTCGGGTAAGTTGAAGGAGGAGGGATGATACCTGGAGGAGTAAGTCCTCCACCGCCTGAAGGAGGATTACCGGTGTAAGGTGGGTAGGTTGATGAAGGCGGTGGAATTATTATGGGAGGATTTGGAGGAGAACCAATGATCGGTGGTGGGATGATAATTGGTGGCCTACTTGGTGGTTTAGTCTTTGGTGGGGATACTTTTGGTGGGCGTTCTTTGCCATGGTGGGGTGGATGAGGGATTATTGGTGGGTTAGGGCGATGATAAGGTGGCGAGCAGTAACCGCAAGCCTGTATTGGAGGCAAAGATATTAACAAGAATATCATGGAAATCAAGAACATGGCTGTAACACTTGAACCCATCTCTTGCAAGCTTTTTTAGGGTTACAAGTTAAGAGTTGAGTTCTTTGATGGCTTTCAAACAGAGAGATTTATAGATGAATTTGATGAGCAACCCGTGACTATTTTCTTTCTAGTTTCAATACCATATTGTAAATGAGATCAATACCACCATAATTTTTTTTGGCGGTTAAAAAAAAAAAAACCCCATGATAATCTTTACCTGCAAAAGCTCGAAAATATAGGATTTCCTTTTGGATTGTTCTTCTTCAGATTGTAGAATTTAATTGGAGATTTTGGAGTTTTGTTGGTCTGGTGCTGCTTCCAATGCATCAATCCGTGACTATATGAATCCGTGATTCTCTTTGATTTCAATAATCTCTCAGTTCCACACATTTCCATGCAATTATCTCACTCTATATTTCCGTTTTGATTCTTCTTTTTTAATTTTTTCTTGTTTTGATCTCTTGATCTTGATTTTTTTTTTTTTAAACGTATCGATAACAATAATGCAATTTTCTGAAATTTACGGGCATAGCATGGGCTCTCTCTCCTCTCTGCCATCTGTGTTGGTGATTCAGTGGGCTGTTGTCCGGTTACGAATGAAAGAGAGAACAATGAATCAGACCTAAGAAGTTAGGTAGGGTTTGTATTTTTTTTCCCTTTGCTTCTTATATGGTTTAGTCGGGTACATTTCACAAAGGAAACATGTGAGCAACTTGCTGTTTTTGTTTTGTTTTATCTTACATAAATTTTATTAAAGAAGAGAAAATTTTGTGTCTATAACTTCGGCACAAAGAGAAACTGACCCCTTAACACCAACAAATGGAAGAGCTATATCATCTTAAAAAGACTAATTTCCTCACTAGAGCCTTGGAGCTTCATCAATGCACATTAACCGGTAAACATAACAGTTAAGAATCGAGATTGCATTATTATATACAGTGATGATAATTAATATCTAGCTCATTCTGCTAAAAAATAAACAGGGAAGATATGCACAAAATTTCCCAAAATGTGATCAACTTTTAATGAAATTCCCATTCCTGAAGGGTGAGATCCAAAATGTGATCAACTTTTGATGAAATTCCCATTCTTAACTCACTGTTCATTTTAAATCCCAAAATATGAAGAGTGAGATCATAGGTTCTTGCACTTCAAGTTTTTCAAAGTGACGATCTCGTTGATATATTTTTCTTCAAAGTGACAATCTTACTGGTTTATATAGTGACAATATAGCAAACCTGTGAAATCATCACTTTTATATCTACCAAGATTGTCACTTTGAAAAAAAAAATATCAACGATTTTACTATTTTATATCAGTGAGATTGTCACTTGGAAAACTTTGTGATCTCACTCCTCATGTTTTGGGAATTAAAATGAACGGTAAGTCGGAATCATAATTTTAGAATTTTGTCATATTCAACTCAAGAAATGATAATTTAGCCCCCGAAAAGAAGAGATTCTATTGGCAAACCAGCTTTTACTTGGGACACACATCCTTGGGGAATTAAGAGGTTGTTTATATGTAGATTGGTGTGTTATAAGTAAAAGTTGGTGTAAATAGAAGTTTTGATAAAAATACTATCTTATTTTATATTACTATAGATAAAACATTTAAATTATGTTATTGAATTATTTTTAAGGGAAGCAAGATTAATCGCAAGTAATTAGTAGGTAAAGGTGAGTTTTGAAACTAGGACGTGATACCAACACTCACCAATGTTAACCAACTTAACAAGCTGGCACCTTCACTTATACTAATGGCTACATCTAAGGTGTGGTAATGTAAATTAATGCAGTTTTGTCTCAATACTCATCACTTTCTCATTACAAATATTTTAAGGCTATTTTTATAGAGGAGCATTCGGAAGCCTTAAAGAGGGCCAAACATTTTTCAATATATGGGTTAGAAGTTTCGAAATGAACTGATTTTTTGTGAGGATAATCTCTATGGTGAGGAGATCATTCTTGCAAAAAAAAAAAAAAATCAGCCCATTATGAAACTTCTAAGCCCAATTTACAAGTTGAAGAATTGTGAATCATCAATTATTTGTAAACCATAAAATGGGGTTAGAAGTTTTAGAATGGACTGATTTTTTGTATGAATGATCTCCTCACCATAAAGATCATCATCACAAAAAAGAACCTATTCCAAAACTTTTATTCCATATATTGAAAAATGTTTGACACAATGATTGGCTCTCTTTAGGGCCTTCGAACGTGTCCCATTTTATAATATTTTTAAAAAAAATTATTAATTAGCACCCCTTCTCTTATTATAATAATAAAGAAAACAAATATAGTGCAAAGGTTTTTGTAGTTAAAAAGAAATTAACGTCAATTTGCATAACAATATCACCCTTCTCTCATTATATTATAATAACCAAAAAAAAAAAAAAGATTTTGTGACATTATATGTGTTGAGGTCCATAGCCCCAGCAGTTCATGTTTGGATTCAGAATTATACATTATAGTATTTGAATCTTTTATATTCTTAAGTTGGTATCCAAACAGCTCAGGAAACACATCTAATTCCCCACCAGAGCTGGAAACTCGTTTCGGAGCTAATTCAAGTGCATGGTAGGTTTAAAGAATTTCTTAATTATTTTTTAGTATATTGGAGTCTAAGGCCAATCAAACAAACAGTTCAGATATGTAGAAGAAAAATCTTAGAGATTAATTTGTTTTCTGGGGAATATATATTTATATATATATTGAGAGATTCTATTGGCACACCAACTTTTGCTAACTCCAATTAATATGTAAATCACCAAAGAATTAGCACACATCTTGAGGTGACATTACCAAAAGTTGGTGTGGCAATAGAAGCTCTATATATATATATATATATATATATATATATATATATATATACATAGAACAGCGTTCCTAAGACTCATATTGGGACTCACATTGCGACACACCGTTTTGTCTTATATGGGCAAAAATATTTGGAGTGGGCTGATTTTTTGTGAGGATGATCTCTATTTGAAAAATTATAGACCGTCCAATTTTTGTAAATCAATTTTGATGGGGTTAGAAGTTTTGGAATGGGATGATTTTTTGCCAAGATGATCCCCTCATCACAGAGATCATCCTCATAAAAAAACCAGCTCATTCCAAATATTTTTGCCCATATAAGATAAAACGGTGTGTCGCAATGTGAGTCTCAATATGAGTCTTAGAAACGTGACCCATATATATATATATTATTTTTGCATATTATTTTTGCCTTGGAATGCCTAGCATCTCAACTGTCTGTTTGATGGAGAGCCTCAACCGTGGGTTGAGACAAGTGTTTTCCGGGAAAAGGTTGAGGCTGCTTTCTATCAAATGATTGAGGTGGTAGGGATTCTCAAGTAATACGCATCCCTAGAAAAATTTGTATGATCAATAGAACAATCAATATTAATCTCTAGAAAATCTCTGTTTTTTTTTTTTTTTTTTTCTTTTTAACTCTATCTCTAGCATATGTTTGAGGCAGAGCCTCAATCCTAGGCTGAGATTAGAAAAATTCCTACCTTAAATGTGATTAATTTAATAGGTTGGAAGGATTTTTTAACCTCAAACGACATTTGATGTTCTCCTTCAAACATGGGGTTGAGTTGATTGGAAAAAATATGAATTTCCTTGATATTAGATCAGGTCATTCAAAGATTCAGTTTGAGAATCCCTAGGAGTGCTATGTTCAAGGTGAAAGGTTATACAGGTTTCCAAGAGATCAGTAAATAGAGGTTTCCTGAAGAATATTTTCCCATCTCAACCATTTCTTGAAAATTATCCCCATTTGGCAATGATTATTGTAACTTTTTTTTCCTAGGGATCAGTAATTTATATCCCATAAAAGTAAGAATGAGTTTTGCTTCCAAGATATCTTCCATGATGAAAATGAATCCAAGTTCGCTATATTTCCTGAAAACCAGATAGAGATGAAGATCTTCCATGTTTACGAGATTTAGCCTTTTTTAACTTAATTATTATACCTCTTGTACCCTTGAATTTTATTGGGGAGAGAGAGAGAGAGAGATTAACAATCAAAAAAGATAAAGTTGGAACATTTTAATTTGTGCTATAACACAAACTTTATTAAGGAACAAGTAAGGATTACAAAACACCAAGAACAACACATAACCATAAGTAGAGCCAAAACTATAGACCCTTAAATATTTCTTTTTTTACTTACAATATTCATAAAGTAGCATTCCATGATTTCCTAAGCAGGCCACAGTGCAATTACCTTCATTTATCTTGAAACTTTCTATGTGATTTTTCATCCATATCCGCCACCGATTAGTAGCATTTTGTTTAATTAACCTTAAAACAAAACAAAGCAAGCAAATTTGGTCTTCATGCTGACACCAACTATAATATACAAAGAACACGACGACAAGGACAGATAGTACTATAGATAGATAGATAGATAGATAGATAGAGAGAGAGAGAGAGAGAAACATGATTGTCTAGGCACATTGGAAGCCCTCAGGGACCTTCTTTCCACATGTGTTAACTAACAAACTGATAGCAATGGGGACGTCAAGCTTGATAATACCCAAGACATTGGCCTTAATAGCTGTGCAGAGGCACAATGCAGCTTCAAGATTAGTAAGACCTGTTAACAAAGCACAACATGGGCTATTAGAAGGTGTACCCAATGCAGGTATGTTAACCAGCCCACCTAGCAAGTCTGCACACACCGCCAACTTAAGGATGTCCTTTGGACACTTTTCAGGCTTAACTGGTGGTGGCTTAATTGGCGGTGGCTTAATTGGTGGTGGCTTAATCGGTGGTGGCTTAATCGGAGGACTCTTACAAGGCACAGGAGGACATTGCACACAAGATGAGACACTAGTGAAGAAAATGAAGTTGAGCAAGAGGAGAAGAGTAACTACTTTAGAACCCATGGGAGCCATTTTACACACAATGAAGTATGAATTATGAATTATGAAGCTGTGCTTGGTGGATATTTATAGAAAAGATTTGTAAAATAAGATTGTGGTTGAGAACGCGTTTGGGGACCACTTCCCATGCTTTTGGTCCCCAAAAACGCGTTTTAGCATTAAAATTTACCGTTTAGTAACTGAAGTTGAACCCGGTTCATCCCCATAGAAATGATTCGTAGAATCGTGAATACTCGCGAACCCAAACAAGGCCTAAAGCTAATGAGATGACCGACTCCCTCTCTCTATCATTGTAACTGGCAGCCATGTGAACTGAGGGTGGAGAGGTCAAGCTGAGTGTAAAGTAGGATCATAGTTGATCATATTCCCTAAGGAACGACAAGCAACTCCCACCTTTTATTCTCTAACCACGTAGGGATATAGTTGTTGATGGCAACATTGTGAAAATATCTCTTCTTCCCTTCCCAATTCCCTTGGTGTTAAGTGTTTGTCTTGTTTTGCTATGAAGGATGCACCAGCATTGTAGATGGGCCATACACATCCACTTGCTTCTTTATTGATTTTGTACTTGTCTTTGATGGTTTTAACTCTAATGGTTAATTTTGGATCTAAGCTAAGTTTTGCAATGTAGTAAACCACTAGCCTTAACTGACTTTTGAGGCAGAGAATCAAACTTTCCACTTACATGATAATAAAAAATAGCATTTCAGGGAAAAATGTTTTTGCTAACAAACATTCTCCTCACAAGATCCAGAATGGACCAATCACATTGGCCCACCTGTAATTGAATGGCTTCCCCAATTTTCAAAATTATCCTCATTAGGCTTGACCTATCACGCATTGGAGATCCTATGAGCAAAATCTCTCTCCCATTTCAGACCATGGAAGAAGTGTGTCCAAGATAACATCAACGTTTTAAGTGGACCCCTTAGGCCCAAAGTCGACATGTGTGTTAACCAACCAACTACTCCAAAACACCAATGTATTGGAGAGGGGTAGAACTATGAATATAAGAGGGTCGCAGGACTTAACTTGGGTATTACACACTCAAGAGTGTAGGAAAATATACACTCAACACTCCCCCTCGCACTTGAGGGTGGAAAGAATCAAACTAGCGCTCTGATACCATGTTAACCAACAAACTACTTCAAAAGACCGATCTATTGGAGAGGGGGAGTACTATGAATATAAGAGAGTCATGAGACTCAATTGAGGTATGACACACCCAAAAATGAAGGAAAATATACACTCAACAAAGAGAAGGGAACACCATTGTGAAAGCAGCAAACTTTACTAATGTCCAAGTAAATGAACTCGCACATAAACTCACATGTGTAAGTTGGGGAACATATATATGAGTAAATTGTAGGCCAAAGCCAGGTCCAATTCTTCTTCTTTTAATTTATTATGTTATCGAGATTTTACGAAGTTGAGAGGGAGCAATAATATCAAAGTATGAAAAACTCGCTTACGAGGTTGAGTTGATAATTCTAACAACTTAAACGCCAAGTCAAATTGTCAAGTTCATCATGTAATAAGTAATGTGAGTGCGAAATCCTCTATAATAAGGCTGTTAGCAGGCGGGCTTGAGCTCGGCTTGTTGAATCCAAACCTAAATAGCCATAGCCCTAATCGGACCTAAAAGTCCAAACCTTAACCTAACCTAATGGGCCAAAATAATTGTTTGCATAATCTTCTAGTACAAACTGTTAAGCCCAACTTTAACCAGTTTGAAGATCATGAACCTTATCATTCTTTCCTAGCTTAAGATTAGTGCCCTAGTCCTTATTTTCTTGTTTCAGATTCTGGTCTTATAAGAATTGTAGGATGGCAAATTTTTATTGCATTTTTTACGGGAATCATGGAACAACTTTCTTCTGATTTACAATTCCCAACAAAATTTTACTGTGATTTGTTTAGGGGTAGTCAAGCACCTAAAGATTGTAATTTTTATTCTACACTGTTTTGTGTTAATTTGTTGTATTTCTACCCGTTAGATTCGAATATCTTTCATATGGCCCAAGCCCAAGGTAAGAATAATTTAAAAAAAATGATTAAATCGAATAGCTAGAAATCACCAATTAGACTGAACCGAGAGAGTTTGCCAAAATTTTCCTAACGGGCCTTCTTAGGGAACTCATGTTAAAATGTACTCAAAGGGTAGGCCCAGCCCAAGCTCCACTTCTCTGTCGACCCCTTGGACCTTTTCGTAATTTCACTTACTTAAGAGCAAGTCCAACACACTCAAGCTTTCGGTCTATATTCTCTCCTAACTATTGTTATACAGAGCTAAAACCCTCTAAAAGAGAGCTCCAACACACTCGGGCTCTGACTCTCTATTTCAAAATTTTCTAAAGAGAGAGAAAGTGCAAGAGACAAAAGAAGAGAGTGAATTTCTCTCTCTCTCTCTTCTTGTTGGCGGTAAAAAATAATTGCAGTTGTGACACAGATTAGTATAACTGAATTGTGAAAACTAGTTTTGCTAGTACGATTGGGGTGAAGACCTCTTGAATAAGCGAGATGACTTTCCACAATAAAATGTCTAGCAGAGATGCCTCACAAATATTCCTATTTGCGTTGGAGTTGCTCTAACTTATTAGATAGGTTGTTAATGTTCCAATGTTGTTTCACCATTTTAACCGTCTCATATCATATTTTTCTTGCAAAAAATTTAATTTCAAAAAGAAAAAAAAATGCCTAGCTAAATGAAACTCTTTTGGTGATTCCTATAGTCTCAACTCTTACGAAAGGTAGAATAATTTTTAGAAAAAGTAAAATACAAACTGTTTTTTCTTGAGCAAAGATAGACTAAATTGGTCTAAGTTAATCCGCTTCATAACTTTAGAGGATGTAAGTGCAATTATCAGAATATTAGGGGTTAATATGGAATTATGCCAAATTTTAAGGGGTCAAAGTGCAATTTATCCTTAGAAATTCGATCTTAGGTGGTCACATCGTTTGAAACTTCTTTCTTGGCAGAGAAACGGTTATGAGGACTGGAAACTTTTCCAATGCCCATAACCGCCTCCTTTTCCCTAGTTTCCAACTCTGAAGAAACTTTCCAAAATAACAAGAACTTAATACTCTAAAACAAGAAGAAGAACAAAGAAGAGAGAGAGAGAGAGAGAGAGAGAGAGAGGGGATGGCAAAGAGATATGCAGTGTTGCAGAAAAAACTAGAAGAATTAGAATCTGAACTAAACGATGTGTTTAAACTCCAAGTCGAGACACATTGCCACCAACTTGTCTCGGAGAGTATCGACCGAAGGTTTAGTTTCCTGAGGAGTCTTCTCTCTGCAGAGATTGAATCCCGCCCTTATAAACCACATCATTTGCACCACATTGACCAAAGACTCACTGAACTCGAAACTGCCTTCCATGATTGGGATGATTTCAGGACCTCAACTGTCGACCATATCGATACTGCTTCGGAGTGTTCGTGCACCGAGTCATGTCTTAATGAAGACGGTAATGGATCATTTGACATGGGTTCTCCTGTTTTAGAAGACCCGGAGTCTGTTTCAGAAGGGGTAGTGATGGAGGAAAAGCCGGTAGCGGTGGTGATCGATGAGGTCAAAGGGGACATGAAAAAGGAGAAAAGAGTTTGGATTGGAATCAAGAGAAGATTGTTGATGTTTGTTTTGGTAGTTTTGGGTGTGGTGATAACAAGATTTTCTGGTTGGTTTTATTACAAAGGGGAGATGAAGGTTTTCCCAAGTCCTACTTGAAGATGGTATTAAATCAGAGATTCTCTGATAGTTGATGAAAAGTGAGTTTTATTTATTTATTTATTTATTTATTTATTTTTATGTTTTACTATGATGTTTATGATAATTTTTATGGTTCTTTGGTAATACTTATGGGAGAAAATCAAGGAAATATGTAAGAGAAAATGTGAAGAGTTGGATCTCAGAAGGGTGTGATGCAAACTAAGACTCCTACCTAACACATTAATTATTTATTCAACTGTTTGTCAATCAATCTCAAATATCCCTTCCCTCTATATAATGAATTAAAACCATCATATATTACTCCAATACAAGATGTCCTACAATCCTACAACAAAGAAAATCACAACACCCGAAACAGTGATCTTGGCTTGTCGGCAATGGATGAGAAGGTTGTTTATAAGCTAGACTCCTATACTTTCTTAACAAGGTATCCAACGAGGATACCAAAGAGAACAACCAGCACCACAATGAGGAAGAAGCCGCTAACAAGCTTTTTGTTGCTCTCTTTTATCATCAAATCCTGCTCCACAAAAACAAAATTGATCCAAACATATTTTAATAGCGAGATACAATGAATGAACAATAAAGAAGTGAACATATCGGATATTTACACATTCTAGGCAAGTTTTCATGGTTTACAGAAGAAAACCCATGGCAAGATACTACCATCAAAGGATTGAAAGAAGATGGGCCTTATTTGATCTCCATAACATGGACTACCAACTCTTCGATACAGATGAGAACTTGATTTCCTTCTTGAAATGGAACAAGCCTAGCTTATGACGAATCTCTCCCATCCAATAATCATTCTTTGTAAAGGTGTACTAGTTAAAACTGCATCACAACTAAGTGTATCTCATCACAACAGGGCAAACTGTGTTGCAAGGAATAGATCCAAAAACAAACAAAAAAAGTTGTGGTCCAAGGAGAAATTTATTAAAATATTCCATTAGGGTCATTATCAATTAGGTTTCTAATTCACAGTATTAACTACTTTTTTCTCTTATTAAAGAATGTTTAGGCTATAATCACTATATAAGCCCAACAAGGGATCATGTATTCGCATCTGTGATACTGGTCAATGGCTTCCTCGGCAAGGTAAGGGTGACATACAAAATAAGATATCCATTACAAAAAGCGTGACCTAAAAAAAGGTAAGGGTGACCTACAAAAAGGCTGACATTAAGCCAGATTACGAGGAAATAACCACTAAACAAACCAAGAAGGAACTCTCATTTATAAATTTTTCAATTGCCAAATGACGTACCCAATGGATGACATCTCATCACAATTCACTCGCATAGCATATAAAAAGTTGACACAGAAAATTCCATATCTGCTCATTCCCAGCATTCTTTTGTCCTTGAAAAATAAGGGACACGGGGATATTTGTATTGAGAGTAATCGTACTAGCAATGGCCTCAACTTCCCAATCATTTCGATGTCATCTGAGATCAAGGTCCCATGAAAAATCATCACCAAACCGACAAAACTTGGGATATGCAGCTCATTTTTTCATAAGATCATAAAATGGAGAAGTGAGACTTAGCGGACCTGACCACAGACATTCCCGACGTCTAACCTTGATATGTTCCCAACTTTAGAGGCAATATGTTTGTTGAAATTGTTCCTTCCCATCATAAATTCCCATCCAAACACAACACTCCTATGTAACCCTAAACCTCTCCAAATCTTCAAAACCATGTACCCAAAAGGGCTAAATTCATCCTCTTTTTTATTTATTTTATACATGGGTATCCAGACTTAGTCCGACTAATCCCATGGACTAGCCAGTCACCGCTTCTAGCAAGTGCTTTGTATACCTTGCCTTCTAAAGCACCAGGGTGGTGGCCTACAAGGGGTGAAGTGATTCAAACTCAGGACCTCTCCTTACTGAGGCATGGTCCTGGCCGTCTCACCAACCTCTTGTTGGTTAAAATTCATCCATTTGAATATTCTATACTCCAAGTCCCCACTTTTAGATGCATGAATTTGTCCCCCCCATATTAGAAGATGATATTAAGGAGGGCCTTCATGTCATCCCCTCCTCCCCACCCTCCCCTCACCCAAAAATAAAACTAATTTTCTTCTCAATTCTATTTGTCACAATTGTTGGGATAAAATAACTAGCATGCTATGAGGCCAATCTCATGTCAATCCTTTTCAAGACTGGATCACAAATCACCTGAGATCTGTAATTAAAACCAGTATATAACGATGATTTAGCCCACCTGAAATCTTTGGAAAAGGCTTCAATGATGATGAAGACATTAATCAATTAAGGTTAAAAAAAAAAAAAAAACTATTATGAGGAAGTGAATGTGCATACACAATATCCATGAATGCCGAGAAGAGTAAATATCACACCACTTCAAACAACAATTAAAAAAATGAGATTCTATTGCCACACCAAGTTTTTCTAAGAGAACCCCAATTCATATGAAATCACCAAAGATTAGCACAGATCTTGGAGTGCTCATAGTAAAAGTTGGTGTGGCAATAGAAGCTCCCTAAAAAAATACACATGAAAGACGAATAATCAGATAGATGTTACAGAGAAATAGTCTGGGGATCAAAAGAGTTAAGTATACGAAGGCTAAGAATTAATAAATAATACTAAATATGAATGTACCAAAATGGCATTAGAACCATACCCATTCTTGACGGAGTTTCTGATTTTGTTGAATAGCATAATTCTCCTCCTCGGTCAACTTGAAAATCGTAGACCGTGCCTGAAGAATAAAAACTTGATTAAAAAAAACTGATATCACACTAATAAGGTAATATAACAGTCAAGTACAGAAAAAAGAACATATTATTCAATTAAAAATCAGATAATTGTTAAAAACATGTTTTAGGTTATAAATTGACTTACAACAATTTTTGTCCAATATATCACACCTTTGCACACTGATATGGACAATAAATTTGTCATTTTTCTCCCAAAATCCCACCCTGTACTTGAGGTTTGAAGGTTGCAATAGAGAGAATCTCAAGGTTAAAGATGAAGGTAAAAAAATTATACTAGAGGATGCATATGACGGGTTTGGGGAGAAAACTTAAGGGTTTTTGGCAAGAGGTTGAAACGAGGACATTTAGGTCAAGGATTCTGTCATTAGTTTGAAAAGATATCCGAAGGGAAAGGAACCATTATATGGTTCCCTTAAAAATAGTCATTCTTTCTAACTTTTCATCTCTTTTGGATATTTAGTTTGTTTCATTATGTTCCTGTTCGTATCGAAATGTTTTGGCTTGAAATATTTCGAGACAAACTGGGCACAAACCCAAACATCATCAAAACTTTAATTCCAAGCAAGTTTCGTATTGAAATGTTCAAACACCAATATGTATCAGCTGACACTTTCCAAAATGATACTGTATTTTAAGTCCTAATTTCAACTAGCAATATCAACATGTTGTAAGAAACTTCTAATCTAGTTACTCATCATGAATAATGCAGTCAGCAACACAAACCTTATTTCACCATTCAACCCTATCTATGTTGAACAGTGAATGATACCGTGTATAATCATTTCTGACTTTGTGTTTTCAAGACATATCACTCATCCATCTCAACATCCTTATCTATGTTCCATTCATTTATGAAAATATTGTCCTTGACAGCACAACATTTATCTCTGAACTCCCCCTCCAGTTTGAACAGTATGTTCCGATCAAATTAAACACCTAAAGATTCCTTTGGCATTTTTCAGCAATCTTTCTATCTCTATGAATAAGTGATCCTACATAACAGAAGTTCTTTTGGGGGTATTTCTTGCTGCTGATCTTAACTAGTGCCTCATCCGAGGAGTGTTCCCGCTCAACTTGCATTGCATGTCTTGTCTTCGTTCTAATTATCTTAAAATGTTTAGTATATAAGGCCTCTCTCCATAATTATAATTTTGAACTTACTCTCTCAAGTTTCATCGACCGACATTACATAATCTGCGAGTAACATACACCAAAGGTCCTGTATTTGCATATCTGTACTATTATAATGAGAGAAGGCAGAGTAGAAGTGGTTTGACACCAAATTTCGGATCCCACAAATGCCCCCACCTTTAAATTTAAATTTAATATAATAAGGGTCATTTTGGTCAAAAACCAAGAAAATTGTGGCGCACAACCCTAGAGATTCACATGGGTTAGATTTCAAAATTAAAAAAAAAATCCTTTTTACTATGTAACAGTCACAAACCCTTCAATCAATGTTTTAATTACAAATAAGCCCTTTTGATACATGAGCGTTTGCACATGCCACCTTCTAGTGAGAAGTTAATCCATCATAATTAGTGCAAAAAGAATAAAAACTTGGGACTGGCCCTGGAGCAAATCCACTGTAGTCAAAACTCCCTTCTCTCACTACAAAACATTCCAACACCAGTCTCAGCTCCACCAAACACGTTTTAATAACGTTAATATATGTTCTAATAACGTTAATAAACTTGTTGGGGACTCCATTTGTCCTAAACTAACATGATTAATTCTCTAGGATCTCTTCGTTTTTTTATAGATATAAGAGATTTCATTAAGAAAAAGAGAAAATAATAACAAACCATGGAGGTATGACACATAAAGGTCAGAAGGAAAGAAAACTACGGATCTAATCTTAAGAGTCTAGTCCTACTTGAGTAACCACTCCTTGAAAGCAAACGACCAGTGAAACAACATGCCTTCTATGTTGATGACAATGTTGAAGAAATCCTCTTCCTTGTCTTCAAAGGCCATGCAATTGCTTTTCTTACAAATTCCTCAATAAATTGCAAAAGGGATTTCTCATACACATAGGGAATGGCCCAATATAAATAAGTAACAAGATCTGAAGTGGTTTATGGTTAGAGCTTTGTCAAAAGAAATAGTCCAAAGAATGATAGCATTAATATTTGACCTCCTTTTCATGATGATAAATTGGTCCTCTGATATTGTTGTTTATTTTCTTAATATTTTTTCCCCGTTCCCTCCTATAATTTTCATAGTGTGAATTGTAACTTCTACCTCAAGAAAAGTAATGTAAGTTTGTCTATCACCCTTGTTTTGTAAATAGGAACACTAGTATTTTTCGTCAGTTCATCTGAATATTCATAGTCTCTAAGATCTTGTAAAGTGGCTTTGTCACTGAGCACAATCTAATTTTTTTCTTTCAAATCTCAATCAGAATATCATACAAGCTAAGGCCTTTCTTATCTTCATCTTAATCAAAACTTTTTTCTCTTTGTCAACCATTAACCTATAGTTGTTTAATTGGAGAATATTATTCTTATAGGATTAGCATTTCCTTCTAGTTCTAAGTTCCCTATGTGATCTTCATTTAGCGGGTTCTAAAAAAATGACTCCACATATCTCTGTCTTCCTCTTCCTTTACCAAGACTATTAGGTTTTCGCTTTTGATGCATCTAACCTTATCTCCATCACTACTTTTTCTCTATCTCAACATTGCAAGTTTGTAGATTTCTTTTCCAGCCTCTATTGTACCCAACCTACTGTGTAAATAATAATAAACCTTCTATTTTGCTTCACTAAGTTTTTATTTGATAGGTAAAACGTTCATTAAACAAACAAGGGACAGAGTACAAATTGGTTGGTCAAGGGAACCAATCAGAAGAAGAAGAAGATTTCTTTTCTT